>NC_091209.1:22383228-22630861 GCF_040958095.1 Procambarus clarkii
ATAACAAAACGACTCATTCTGTTCTTGAGATGGAGTGAAAATGTTGCGAATATAATGATAACTATATACTCCCAGGCCTACAATGGTAACACAGCGAGAGACTTCTCATTCACTCCCATATTGAACATGTTCGGTTGTACCATTGTACATACTGTACCATTGTACATACTGTACTATTGTACATACTGTACCATTGTACATACTGTACCATTGTACATGCTGTACCATTGTACATGCTGTACTATTGTACATGCTGTACCATTGTACATACTGTACCATTGCACATACTGTACCATTGTACATACTGTACCATTGTACATACTGTACCATTGTACATACTGTACCATTGTACATACTGTACCATTGGCGTGTGAGGTTGCACTTATACAAGCACTCTTTGATATGCATTGATTGTTGCCTGATACTGTTAACTTCAAAAAATTTTTATCATAAACACCAGCAAATTCTACCTTATGAGTGGCACAAATATCAGGTAACAAGGTAACCAGAATTGTAACAGTGAACACTATTGTTGTTATATAATGCCCCAGTGAGGTAATTAATGTCTATTATTTTTGACCCACACCTCCCGACCCAGTAGAGGGTCAGGAGGTGTAGTGTGAGGACCCCGGTGTATCTGGCCAGTACTCCCAGTAGAGGGTCAGGAGGTATAGTGTGAGGACCCCGGTGTATCTGGCCAGTACTCCCAGTAGAGGGTCTGGAGGTGTAGTGTGAGGACCCCGGTGTATCTGGCCAGTACTCCCAGTAGAGGGTCTGGAGGTGTAGTGTGAGGACCCCGGTGTATCTGGCCAGTACTCCCAGTAGAGGGTCAGGAGGTGTAGTGTGAGGACCCCGGTGTATCTGGCCAGTACTCCCAGTAGAGGGTCAGGAGGTGTAGTGTGAGGACCCCGGTGTATCTGGCCAGTACTTCCAGTAGAGGGTCAGGAGGTGTAGTGTGAGGACCCCGGTGTATCTGGCCAGTACTCCCAGTAGAGGGTCAGGAGGTGTAGTGTGAGGACCCCGGTGTATCTGGCCAGTACTCCCAGTAGAGGGTCTGGAGGTGTAGTCTGAGGACCCTGGTGTATCTGGCCAGTACTCCCAGTAGAGGGTCTGGAGGTGTAGTGTGAGGACCCCGGTGTATCTGGCCAGTACTCCCAGTAGAGGGTCAGGAGGTGTAGTGTGAGGACCCCGGTGTATCTGGCCAGTACTCCCAGTAGAGGGTCTGGAGGTGTAGTGTGAGGACCCCGGTGTATCTGGCCAGTACTCCCAGTAGAGGGTCTGGAGGTGTAGTGTGAGGACCCCGGTGTATCTGGCCAGTACTCCCAGTAGAGGGTCTGGAGGTGTAGTGTGAGGACCCCGGTGTATCTGGCCAGTACTCCCAGTAGAGGGTCTGGAGGTGTAGTGTGAGGACCCCGGTGTATCTGGCCAGTACTCCCAGTAGAGGGTCTGGAGGTGTAGTGTGAGGACCCCGGTGTATCTGGCCAGTACTCCCAGTAGAGGGTCTGGAGGTGTAGTGTGAGGACCCCGGTGTATCTGGCCAGTACTCCCAGTAGAGGGTCAGGAGGTGTAGTGTGAGGACCCCGGTGTATCTGGCCAGTACTCCCAGTAGAGGGTCTGGAGGTGTAGTGTGAGGACCCCGGTGTATCTGGCCAGTACTCCCAGTAGAGGGTCTGGAGGTGTAGTGTGAGGACCCCGGTGTATCTGGCCAGTACTCCCAGTAGAGGGTCTGGAGGTGTAGTGTGAGGACCCCGGTGTATCTGGCCAGTACTCCCAGTACTGTAGTCTAACTTTTCATCATAATATTTTGCACGTGTCGATTTCCCATATGCATTAAATGTTAACATATTCACGAAATTTGCAGTCACTTATCACCGTCTTTCATGACGTCCCACTTCTCCCATGACGTCCCACGAGGTCCAACTCTTCTTTGACGTCCCTGACGTCCCTGACGTCCCTGACGTCCCACTCTGGAGAATCACTGTGAGTTGTGCTCCATCACTCACCTTGCATGTCATGGCTGTTGTATTTTTGTGTGTATCTTCCGCCATTGTTGCCCTGAGAAGGTGTCTGTTTACCTGGCGGTACTCACCTGGGGGTACTCACCTGGTGGTACTCACCTGGGGGTATTTACCTGGCGGTACTCACCTGGCGGTACTCTCCTGGGGGTACTCACCTGGTGGTATTCACCTGGCGGTACTCACCTGGGGGTACTCACCTGGCGGTACTCACCTGGTGGTACTCACCTGGCGGGACTCACCTGCCGGTACTCACCTGGCGGTACTCACCTGCCGGTACTCACCTGGCGGTACTCACCTGCCGGTACTCACCTGGCAGTACTCACCTGGCGGTACTCACCTGGCAGTACTCACCTGGCAGTACTCACCTGGCGGTACTCACCTGGCGGGACTCACCTGCCGGTACTCACCTGGCGGTACTCACCTGCCGGTACTCACCTGGCGGTACTCACCTGCCGGTACTCACCTGGCAGTACTCACCTGGCGGTACTCACCTGCCGGTACTCACCTGGCAGTACTCACCTGGCAGTACTCACCTGGCGGTACTCACCTGGCGGGACTCACCTGCCGGTACTCACCTGGCGGTACTCACCTGCCGGTACTCACCTGGCGGTACTCACCTGCCGGTACTCACCTGGCGGTACTCACCTGCCGGTACTCACCTGGCAGTACTCACCTGGCGGTACTCACCTGGCGGGACTCACCTGGCGGGACTCACCTGCCGGTACTCACCTGGCGGGACTCACCTGCCGGTACTCACCTGGCAGTACTCACCTGGCGGTACTCACCTGGCGGTACTCACCTGGCGGGACTCACCTGCCGGTACTCACCTGGCGGGACTCACCTGCCGGTACTCACCTGGCGGTACTCACCTGCCGGTACTCACCTGGCAGTACTCACCTGGCGGTACTCACCTGGCGACATGCCTACTTGTTTGTTTTCATATGTGTTTTATTTTTTTACTTTGCTATTTTCTAGTCACTTTTTGTCCTCGTTAGTCATAAGACTTCACCGAAGTTGGGTCCTCGTTCGTTGAAGTTCACAAAACATCTTTGGACTGAAAAGCACTGGTTCAAACTTTTTTTTGTTTCATGACACGTTCCGTGTCTGACTAGCTGTCACCTCGGTCCTGGCCACCTGTCACCTCGGTCCTGGCCACCTGTCACCTCGGTCCTGCCCACCTGTCACCTCGGTCCTGGCCACCTGTCACCTCGGTCCTGGCCACCTGTCACCTCGGTCCTGGCCACCTGTCACCTCGGTCCTGGCCACCTGTCACCTCGGTCCTGGCCACCTGTCACCTCGGTCCTGGCCACCTGTCACCTTGGTCCTGGCCACCTGTCACCTCGGTCCTGCCCACCTGTCACCTCGGTCCTGCCCACCTGTCACCTCGGTCCTGGCCACCTGTCACCTCGGTCCTGCCCACCTGTCACCTCGGTCCTGCCCACCTGTCACCTCGGTCCTGCCCACCTGTCACCTCGGTCCTGGCCACCTGTCACCTCGGTCCTGCCCACCTGTCACCTCGGTCCTGCCCACCTGTCACCTCGGTCCTGCCCACCTGTCACCTTTGAGTAAGGCATATGAGCTGGTCTGACTGGTCAGTACATCAGAGTCTTCAACACCTGAGAGATGTTGTCAAAGTTGCCGCTACTGTATATTGTCAATGGGGTCAATATTCCCTGAGCCAGCCTCGTGGACAAGACAAGTTGGTAACCGCAACACTCAGGCGCTCAGGAAGCAACTGCCTCCTGACTGTGTTATTCTCTTGGACATTATCAGCGATCACTTATTCCTAGGCTGTCTCGTATCTAGAATATATTCTACTAACATGAAATGTTCGCAAGTCAACAGACCACATGAATGCTTCGTCCTTTACCTAAAACGATTGGACGCTAAAGTTATAGTTTATGTGAAAAACTAATTAGCAATAATATTAAATCTTTCATATTGAACCATCGACTTTTATAAAAACAAATTGAAAGAGATTGGAAAGGAGTGCGAGAGAGAGATGGGGATAGAGAATAGGAAGGAGGGAATTATCAGGGGGAAAAGCGCCAAGCCATTACGACTATATAGCACTGGGAAGGGGTCAGGATTAGGATTTGGGATGGGACGGGGGGGAAGGAATGGTAACCCAACCACTTGGATGGTCGGGGATTGAACGCCGACCTGCATGACGCGGCACCGTCGCTCTACCGTGCAACCCAAGTGGTTGGTAGAAAAGGAGAAAGGGAGATTGGGAGGGAAGAGGAGAAAAGTAGAGAGAGTGGGTGGGAAAAAGAAATAAGGAGTAAGGATGTAATGTATAGAGTAGAGAAGAAGAGCGCTGGCACAGATGTAGAGTGTGTAGAGCACACGTGGTGTTGTTGTTAATAATTAATAACGGAACATTATGATGCTCCTCATTACGAATCTGGGTAATACGGCTGTTGTAAAGCACAACCTGCGTTAATAACACCAATAACGCCCAGTCTTGTTACCCGGCTTAATAACACAGGAGAACAGAGGTGAACAAGGTAGGCGGGGGTCATACACCAAGTGCCTTAAAGCGGGGATTAACATTTAACGACACATCCTTCAGCACTTCCTGCCACTTTTGTTTACAAGTGTGTGTGTGTGTGTGTGTGTGTGTGTGTGTGTGTGTGTGTGTGTGTGTGTGTGTGTGTGTGTGTGTGTGTGTGTGTGTGTGTACTCACCTAGTTGTTATTGCGGGGGTTGAGCTCTGGCTTTTTGGTCCCGCCTCTCGCCTCGTTGCTTTTAGTTCCATCGTGAAATCAGAGTCCATGAGGCCAGTGGTCGCTGGTCTCTAAAGGAAATTTCCGCTACGTTCTCAATATCTTTTCATTCTGGGTGAAAATCAGGTTCAGTAAAAAAAAAAGTGTATCCCTCTTTCCTTCGTGTTATTTTTCGAATGTTCTCGTGTGTTTGTCCGTGTCAAAGTGAGTGCGTGGGAGTAAACTAAACTGAATAAACACCAGAAGTGCTCGGATACTCGGTGCAAGAGCGCGAGAATGTGTGCCAGCACATGTGCGCGGAGGTAGGAGGAGAAAAGAGCACACAAGGAGAGGTCTCGCGGGTGTACCGGAAGAAGTGTGAAGACGCCAGAGGAGAGACATTGTCAAAAAGCTGCATCAAAGGACCAGCGCGAGCAGATACACAACAAAAGAAGAGTCCAAGTGAGCAGTTCCCGCATCACAGAGCCACGCCGCCTCGGATATACTAAAGACGATGGAGAAGTACAGAGCTCTGTAGTATTGACGGATACAGCCACACGGGGACGGTGGTGTGGGAGTGTTGGTACACACGGGGTCGGTGGTGTGGGAGTGTTGGTACACGGGGACGGTGGTGTGGGAGAGAGAGGAACAGTCTGCCCCTTTTCTTACCTTTCCTCTTCCTTCCATCTTATGCTTACCTCGCCCCATTGTTACCCTCACAATGATAAAATAACCTTTCACCTTACGGCGTCTGTTATCAACTACTTCAACACCAAGTTAAGAGTTCGCTTTTTTGTATGTTACAAATCGTCTATATTGACTTTAAGCGAAAATAAAGTCGTCTACCTTCTCGGTATTTATATGCATTGATATCAACTTATTAAATTGTATTACATTATATTTTACAGAGCTATATATATTGACAATGCTTTATCAAGCCCAGAAGATACACATTTTGCATTTCCACAAGAGGAAAAACTGAATTTCGAGAAGCATAACTGGGAAAGATTCTAACAACATATAACACGAATATTGACTATTCCATCTGCACGTGTGTTCAGATACCTTCCCTGAAGCTAACTTTATCAAATATGTAAAGTTACATCGGGCCGCCGGCACACATATCGCCAATGTTTACCAGAGACAAACAATTGAATCCATATATTGTCCAATTGCTGAGATGGATATGAGTACTCCAGCCATGTGAGGTAACATTCAGGATGTGAGTACCCGTGACATGTGAGGTAACTTCCAGGACACGTGTGAGTACCCGTGACATGTGAGGTAACTTCCAGGACACGTGTGATTACCCATGACATGTGAGGTAACTTCCAGGACACGTGTGAGTACCCATGACATGTGAGGTAACTTCCAGGACACGTGTGAGTACCCGTGACATGTGAGGTAACTTCCAGGACACGAGTGAGTACCCATGACATGTGAGGTAACTTCCAGGACACTTGTGAGTACCCGTGACATGTGAGGTAACTTACAGGACACTTGTGAGTACCCGTGACATGTGAGGTAACTTCCAGGACACTTGTGAGTACCCATGACATGTGAGGTAACTTCCAGGACACTTGTGAGTACCCATGACATGTGAGGTAACTTCCAGGACACTTGTGAGTACCCATGACATGTGAGGTAACTTCCAGGACACTTGTGAGTACCCATGACATGTGAGGTAACTTACAGGACACTTGTGAGTACCCGTGACATGTGAGGTAACTTACAGGACACGTGTGAGTACCCATGACATGTGAGGTAACTTCCAGGACACTTGTGAGTACCCATGACATGTGAGGTAACTTCCAGGACACTTGTGAGTACCCATGACATGTGAGGTAACTTCCAGGACACTTGTGAGTACCCATGACATGTGAGGTAACTTACAGGACACTTGTGAGTACCCGTGACATGTGAGGTAACTTACAGGACACGTGTGAGTACCCGTGACATGTGAGGTAACTTACAGAAGCGTGTGCGAGTAATCTAGGAACTTGAGGGACCTTCCGTGAAGCGTGTGGGTTCTCAAGGCAAATAATGGGACTTCCATATTACCATAAAGTTCACGTCACAGTATTTGTAGGACATGACCACCAGGCCGATACAGTGTAACGTCAGATAGAGACACTTCCAAGAACTTGACTGCTGCTCCAGAATAGCGACACTTGTCACAACTTGGTTATTCCTCCAGGAGGGACACTTCTCATAACCTGGCTTCTCTTCCAGACCAGACACTTCCCACAACTTGGTTACTCCTCCAGGAGGGACACTTCTCATAACCTGGCTGCTCCTCCAAGAGGGACACTTCTCATAACCTGGCTGCTCCTCCAGGAGGGACACTTCCCACAACTTGGCTGCTCCTCCAGGAGGGACACTTCCCACAACTTGGCTGCTCCTCCAGGAGGGACACCTCCCACAACTTGGCTGCTCCTGCAGGAGGGACACCTCCCACAACTTGGCTGCTCCTGCAGGAGGGACACTTCCCACAACTTGGCTGCTCCTCCAGGAGGGACACCTCCCACAACTTGGCTGCTCCTGCAGGAGGGACACTTCTCCACAACTTGGCTGCTCCACCAGGAGGGACACTTCCCACAACTTGGCTGCTCCTGCAGGAGGGACACTTCCCACAACTTGGCTGCTCCTGCAGGAGGGACACTTCCCACAACTTGGCTGCTCCTGCAGGAGGGACACTTCCCACAACTTGGCTGCTCCTGCAGGAGGGACACTTCCCACAACTTGGCTGCTCCTGCAGGAGGGACACTTCCCACATCTTGGCTGCTCCTGCAGGAGGGACACCTCCCACAACTTGGCTGCTCCTGCAGGAGGGACACTTCCCACAACTTGGCTGCTCCTGCAGGAGGGACACTTCCCACAACTTGGCTGCTCCTGCAGGAGGGACACCTCCCACAACTTGGCTGCTCCTGCAGGAGGGACACTTCCCACAACTTGGCTACTTCCCCAGGATCCTGGGTCGGCTACGCACCACATCACTAGGAAATTTGAGATAAGAGAGCCTCGGCGAGAGATTTACAGCACCATCATGTCGGATTTTCTGGATCTCGACAATTCTTGCCTGGAAGAATTGCTATATATCATTTGGCATCTCTTGGCCTGTCTCTCTGCGACGCTTGTGAACGTTCATCGGGGTTGTTCCTGACACACTGGAACCCAGGAATGGCCTGATATGTTTGACCTTCGTTTTTCCAGAATAGTAATCTTACAGAACCAAACATTTCACAGGTTAGTTCTACGCGCGTTCGGACGCGCGCACACACACACACACACACACATGCACAGGGCTACTCAACCCTCCCTACACCCCCCAATTCTAGTCCCACCACGCTCTCCATCCCAGACCCTCCGTTACACACTTTCCCAAGATCATCCTGCCCTGCGTCCCACAATACCAGGGTCATCCTGCCATCACCCCCCCCCACCCCTGTGCCACTATCCCAAAGCCACCGTGCTCTCCCTGTCCCCCCATCGTGTAACTCTAGACAATAACTACACTCCCCTACTCCCTATCCCCAGCAACCTCCAACCTCCAAACCCCTTTCCACTGCCAAAGTCCTCCAACATCCCCTCCATCCTCTAGTACCTTCCTAGTCATGCAATAACCCCACAGACCAACCAGAGGAACTGACCTCAGGGATAAGTGAGACTGGACACAAGAAAGCTAGCATAAACATAATGTACTCAAACGTTGATGGGATTACGTATAAAGCAAGTGAACTTGTAGAAAGAGCAAAAAAAAAGATAACCTAGACGTAATAGCACTCGCTAAAATATAATTGACATCTGCCATACAAAATGCAGTGTTTCCACAGGACTAGAGTGTAACAAGGAAAGAGAGGGAAGGAATACAAGCCAGAGGAGTTGACCTGGTGATAAGAGAGGACTGGAGTTTCGAGGAGATGGACAACCTTGGGTGTTTCTGTCATACTCCAGACACCTGTATGGCAGAAGCAACGTGTCAGTTGTTACTATAATAGAAAGGGAAGTCTTTGTCGCCTGTAGCAACTTATAATCCTGGGAGAGTTCAACTGAAGAAAGATAGACTGGGGGAACAAAACAACCTATGGGGGGGGGGGCACAGAGACATTGCCACGTCCAATTATTGGACGTGGCAACAAGAAACTTTAAAAGCCAGCATGAACGAGGACCAGAACTAGAGGTAATGACAAACCAGCTGGACTTGACCTGGTATTCATTCTGAGTCAGTTAGACACAACATAAATTTAGAAGTCCTCATGGGCATGAGTGATCACAATTGTATTAACTTTTGAGATTCTCACGCAAATAGGGATAACGCACACACACATTAGTAAACTTGTGTTAGAGAGAAATATATCTGTAGTAGACATAATAGGGGAAAATAGATTGGTTAGAAAGTCGGGGTCCAAGAGCTAATAGCTCGATTCTGCAGGTACAAATAATAAATACAGAGAGAACACTCCATAGCTGCAGTGTCCTGCTCGATGCGTTGCTCTTACCTCCGACAATATTCCTCCTACAGGACCACTAAATCCTCCAGTATCTAAAAAGTTTTGAAAGACCGTAAATATACATCGAGTTCTCGTAGCGTTGCTCTCCTTCTCTTGCGTGTTGTAAGTTATTGCTATTCCTTTATTCTCTTAGATGCATTTACCAGCTGACTTCCTCAAGAAATAAGATACACTCATATTTAATTAAGTATTAATAATTTTATTATATAAATTAGTCATTTAATTAACTACAACTAAAACGCAGTATAAGCGACAAATTATTGGAATAAATATTATAATTACAACTAATCGTTACATCTCTTATCGTTAGATACTTGAAAATTTTAGTTATATGTTTCCGTCCATTCTTCCGTAAGCAGTTATTTATGGACCACAAGATATCGAAGCGTGAAAAGTTTATGATAGCATGTCTTATATGTGTGTGTATTCACCTAGTTGTATTCACCTAGCTGTGCTTACGGGGGTTGAGCTTTGCTCTCTCGGCCCGCCTCTCAACTGTCAATTAACTGTTACTAACTACTAATGTTTTTTTTTTTCACACGCACACACACACCCAGGAATCACCCCGTAACCGCTGTCTAACTCCCGTGTACCTATTTAATGCTAGGTAACATGGGCATCAGAGTGAAAGAAACTCTGCCCATTTGTCTCTGCCGGCGCCGGGAATCGAACCCGGGCCACAGGATTACGAGTCCCGCGCGCTGTCCACTCAGCGACCAGACCCCCCCCCCCCCCTAAATTGTTCCCATCAAAATCAAAAGATCTTCATTTAGATAACATATTATTTAATTCAGTTGTGTAGAGCATTGTGCATTTTTCTTGTTTTAGATTTTCAAGCGGCATTTACCACATGAAAATCTGCTCCTCAAGTTCGCAACAGTAACCTCATCTGCTTCCCTGCAGAGTTAAATGATAGGCCAACGCCGGATGTAAGATGAAAACCAATAATTTAACCTCTGTTATTCCCCTTTTAACATAAATCACGTAAATAAGCCTCAGATCAAACCAATCTTCTGATGCTGGAATGTCCCCTCAATAATATTGGTTATTATTACCCAGTATAATTAATGTTGAGTGAAATTTGGATAACATAAGCAAAGTGTTCTTGCCCTCCCGGTAGTGTATCTCCCCCTCCCGGTAGTGTATCTCCCCCTCCCGGTAGTGTATCTCCCCCTCCCGGTAGTGTATCTCCCCCTCCCGGTAGTGTATCTCCCCCTCCCGGTAGTGTATCTCCCCCTCCCGGTAGTGTATCTCCCCCTCCCGGTAGTGTATCTCCCCCTCCCGGTAGTGTATCTTCCCCTCCCGGTAGTGTATCTCCCCCTCCCGGTAGTGTATCTCCCCCTCCCGGTAGTGTATCTCCCCCTCCCGGTAGTGTATCTCCCCCTCCCGGTAGTGTATCTCCCCCTCCCGGTAGTATAGGGTCGACACCACCGGGTTCTTGCCCTCCCGGTAGTGTATCTTCCCCTCCCGGTAGTGTATCTCCCCCTCCCGCTAGTGTATCTCCCCCTCCCGGTAGTGTATCTTCCCCTCCCGGTAGTGTATCTCCCCCTCCCGGTAGTGTATCTCCCCCTCCCGGTAGTATAGGGTCGACACCACCGGGTTCTTGCCCTCCCGGTAGTGTATCTCCCCCTCCCGGTAGTGTATCTCCCCCTCACGGTAGTGTATCTCCCCCTCCCGGTAGTATAGGGTCGACACCACCGGGTTCTTGCCCTCCCGGTAGTGTAGGGTCGACACCACCGGGTTCTTGCCCTCCCGGTAGTGTAGGGTCGACACCACCGGGATCTTCCCCTCCCGGTAGTGTAGGGTCGACACCACCGGGTTCTTCCCCTCCCGGTAGTGTAGGGTCGACACCACCGGGATCTTCCCCTCCCGGTAGTGTAGGGTCGACACCACCGGCTTCTCCCCCTCCCGGTAAATTGCTTGGGCACCATTCCTTTCCTCCATCCTATCCCAAATCCTTATCCCTATCCCATCCAAGCACTATATAGTCGTAATGGCTTTGCACTTTCCACTGATAATTACTTTACCTTGAGGTCAAAGAACATATTAATTTGTTTTAAAACTGTAGTTTAAAAAATGCTTGGATCGTTAATTTTTTTATGACGTCTCTCTTTCTTAATGTAATTGTTTGAGAACATAAATTCCCAGCCTCTCAGATGACTCTGAGAGGGTCTATCAGCTCACAACTCTGCAGGTTTCAATTGACTTGTCTTTAGTTCAGATGGCCGGAACTGCAACTAAGTAGAAGACTGTAAATTATTACTCCAACAGAAGTTATTTTTGTTGCGAAAATTCATTCTTTGGTATTTAAGATATGGTATGTACCTAATAAAAATGTATTCGATGTAGGATATTGCCTATGTTCTGTATGATGTTCTTATCAACGAAATGTTGCATGTTTTCAATAAGATATTGTATACATACAATAGGATGTTGAAGATACTGAAATAGATGCGATATATCTGTATCTATCTGTAACAGAGAATATTATCTTTGTCTTTCCGAGGTTGAAGACCAGACGCTTGCTTTTAGTCTCTCGCAACCTTCCATGTTGATTGTGATTGTATGGGGGTGTGTTAATATGGGGGTCTAGCTCGACCCTCATGCCCCTCCTAAACTAAGATTAGTTCCTATTGTGACAATCAAAAGTACATTTGAAGTTTGAAATGGAGGATAGTTTTCATAGTTTTTTATTTCCATCTGCCTATTACTATCACAGAGTAATAATAATGTTACAACTTTGTATCAAATTACCAATGGTAAAAATAACGTTGTGGTTTTGTTTTATATTCTGTGAGAGAGGGAAAGAGCAGGAAGGAGGGAGGGAGGAAGAGGGCAAGAGAAGGAGATAGGGTGGGAGGTAGGGAGGGATTGAGAATGGGAGAGAGAACCGGAGTAAAAGAGAGAGCGAGAAACAAGAGACAGAGACTGCGACACAGACGGGGTCACTATCTAATATTCAATAAAATATTGTAAAAATTCAATACGATGATAAATATATTCAATAGGATATTGTGTATATTCTTTAGTGTTGGATTTACTTACTTTTTCCTAAACACTTAAGTGTATAACATTTATTCACTGACAAGTGGAAGTTATGTGTATAGAGCAATAATCTTGGTTTTATCATGCCCGAGTTCGAATTTCCGACGATCTAAATGAAGGATATTATATATTCCTGATGGTTGCTAGAGTTTTATGTTTGTGACCTGGACACGGAGCTCAGCGGCTTGTGGAAGGCTTGGCGGAAGGAAAGTTCTTCTTGCTGAAAGGAAAGGAAATTGTGAGAAGAAATCACTAAGCCAGTTTGACTGTACATTATAGTACATGGAGGGGACACGAGAACAGGATAGGAGCCGGGATAGGGGAACGATGCCTCGCCCCTTGGACCATCCGTGAGGATCATACAGATATCTTTTTTAACTGCAGCTTTGTTTCGGACTTAAAGGCTTCGGTGGACGTGCTGTTCCTTGGACGTGTTAGCCGTGGGGTGAAAAGTGTCTCTCTTATTGTCAGTTATATATTGAACTGTATTATTATGCCATTGTTAAACCAGTGTGACACGCTGAGCTACAGCGGTAGAGTATTTGTCTGAATCAAGATTATTGTTATCTAATGGTTTTATATTCACTTTCTGCTTGCATTTCTAACACTTATTTATTGTTTTTCGACACAAATAATTCAGTTTCTCTAAATGTGTTTCATGTGATAGACTTCATACACAATATCCTTCCGGAAATATATGTCAAAAGCTGCTTGCAACATCCTGAAACAGGGTCCACCAGAGAATGATATTGAGTAAAGATGACTTTCATTAAAACCCGAAATATTTCACAATGAATCAACAAATTCGTTTGACAATTATGACTAGCACAACATGCTGTCAACTTCGATTCAAGTAATTAGCACTGACAAACCTATTTACTGTCATAAACCGATTTACTGTTTTTCCTCTTTGACGTAAATCCAATAACTGCCTTCTCGTTACTACTTTTTCCTTTGTTGTGCATTAATTTGCATTGATCAGTCATGAAACTCATTTTCTATTTACCAGAACAGTTTAATTAGAAGTAACAAGTCTTTTTGGATGCCACAGCTTAACTGGGACCTACAGTTTAATGAAACGACACAGTTTAATAAGACGCCGCTGTTTAGTAGAAATCGAAGTTTAATAGGACGCCACAGTATCAACATGCAAACTGTATGTTCAGATTACAGATTTGATATATAAGGGCAACCTTTTGGTCACATTGATAGTGTGTAGTGAAGATGGTTACTGTGATGGATGTAGACGGGGAAGTTGTCTGTGAAAAAAAGAAAGGTGGTGTGTGTCTGTGAATGAAATGGAGAGAGAGAGATAGTGTGTGTGTGTATTTACTATTTGTATTTTCAATATGTATCTGTAGAATCGAGCTATTAGCTCTTGGAGCCCGCCTTTCTAACCAATTTATTTTTTTCTCTATTATGTCTACTACATATATTTCTCTTACACACACACACACACACACACACACACCCAGGCAGCAGCCCGTAGCAGCTGTCTAACTTCCAGGTACCTATTTACTGCTAGGAGAACAGGAGCATCATCGGGTACCCCATCTTATATTGTTATATAAATATACTGAAGTAAACCTTGTTCTATAATAATAATAATAATAATAATAATAATAATAATAATAATAATAATAATAATAATAATAATAATAAGAGTTATCAGGAAAGCACTAATTCATTGTGACTACACAGGACTTGCTATTAGTGTATTGAAAGTTATTGTGGCCAAATACAGTAAATAAAACATTGTTCAATAGCCGACTAAACAAAATAGTTCCACTGCTTTCTAAAAACCAATAGTTCCATATTTTTCTAAAAACATTTGTTCTATAGTTCTCTACAAAATATATAGTTCCGCAACATAATGAAAAAATATAAAATTTCTAGATTTAAAATATATTTAATTTGAATTCTTTCCCTTACCCTGATTTTACTAATTAGGTTGATTAGGACGAGCCTTTAAATGTTTCGGTTCATATAACAAAATTCTGACGCGGATTATTAAGTGTCATTGAACAGGAACTGGTTTTGTAAGTAAAATATCATGTCGATGTTACTGTGCATTTTTCAAATGTCAAATTGAACAACATAAAAATATTTTCAAACTCAGCACAGATTCAGCGTTTGGAGTTGTCACGAAAACAATGATTTGTTATGACAAAAAGATCACTGTGATCATCCCGATGATTGGAACAGTACTGCCTTTATTGTTAACATGTATATGTTTACTGCCTTTATTGTTAACATGTATATGTTTACTGCCTTTATTGTTAACATGTATATGTTTACTGCCTTTATTGTTAACATGTATATGTTTACTGCCTTTATTGTTAACATGTATATGTTTACTGCCTTTATTGTTATCATGTATCCTCTCTCTCCTATCTCCCTCTCCACCTCTCTCATCCCCTCTCCCTTATTTCTTTCCCTCTTCACCTTTCTCACGTCTCTCCACCCCCTCTCTCTCTCTCTGTCTCTCTCTCTCTGTCTCTCTCTCTGTCTCTCTCTCTGTCTCTCTGTCTCTCTCTCTCTCTCTCTCTCTCTCTCTCTCTCTCTCTCTCTCTCTCTCTCTCTCTCTCTCTCTCTCTCTCTCTCTCTCTCTCTCTCTCTCTCAGAAAATGTAGTACTGTAACCCGAACAATTGATGGTAGCGAGAGAATCATAACTCTACGGGAAACACAACCCGTGATTTTATATTGGTCATCATGACCATCACCGTAAATTCCTATATTTCTTACAGCGTGGCACTGGACCCGACCCGGACTTGTCTGGGAAACTCCCATATCCACATGATTATATATTGCCTATAAATTAAGATAACATCAACATTATCTTGACCAAAAACTTCGAAATAACCGACAATTGAATCACATATTTCTGCTATGAGGGATGAAGGCATGAGTGAGGATTTGAATGAAGAAAGTATGAGGAGTAAGGACGAGTGAGGTGAAAGTATAAGGTATGAAAGTGAGTGTTGGGGGTGAAGATGTAAGGGTAAGAGGGGGAAAAGTATGAGGGAGGCCGAGGAGAGAGTGCGTGCTAAAGTGCAAACTTTGAGTCAGACAGAGAAGACAGAAGAGAGAATGATAACTAACAGATGTGACAGATCTAATATTAGAACATAAATACACCAGAATATCTGAATGTGTTTCATAAATTCCCTCGTCTGATTACCTGCCTTTGTCAGTATCTTCACGCAAATGTTGACTGGCTAACTCGACTAATTAAGTAATGAACAAGATACACACAGCATTTTATCACGTATATATATGAACTTACATTATTAAAATTCTCGCCATGTTTCTCGTGATTTAAGTAATACTCTCTGAAGGAGGAGTAAATTAACTGCTTAGCTCTGGTCTTAAGACCTATCATCCTCTGGCGTTATTAAGGCCAATAACTTACACACCGGCCACTATAATAAAGTCCTCAGTACACTAGAGTTTACTCTCAGTGTGTATATACACCAGGACGCTGGTATACCTTCATGTATACCATGTATATACACCAAGACGCTGGTATACCTTCATGTATACCATGTATATACACCAAGACGCTGGTATACCTTCATGTATACCATGCATATACACCAGGACGCTGGTATACCTTCATGTATAACTTGTATATACACCAAGACGCTGGTATACCTTCATGTATACCATGCATATACACCAGGACGCTGGTATACCTTCATGTATAACTTGTATATACACCAAGACGCTGGTATACCTTCATGTATACCATGCATATACACCAGGACGCTGGTATACCTTCATGTATAACTTGTATATACACCAAGACGCTGGTATACCTTCATGTATACCATGCATATACACCAGGACGCTGGTATACCTTCATGTATAACTTGTATATACACCAAGACGCTGGTATACCTTCATGTATACCATGCATATACACCAGGACGCTGGTATACCTTCATGTATAACTTGTATATACACCAAGACGCTGGTATACCTTCATGTATACCATGCATATACACCAGGACGCTGGTATACCTTCATGTATACCATGTATATACACCAAGACGCTGGTATACCTACATGTATACCATGTATATACACCAGGACGCTGGTATACCTTCATGTATACCATGTATATACACCAAGACGCTGGTATACCTTCATGTATACCATGTATATACACCAGGGCGCTGGTATACCTTCATGTATACCGACCTGTGGTCTACTTTGGTCCTGAGCTAAAGACATCTGGACCCCGTGAGTTATTAAGGCGTCTACGCGCCCTCAAACATCAACACTTTCATTCTGAATTAAATTTAGGACTAGAGTAAACGTGCACCCGAGGCCGTGCACCCGAGGCCGTGCACCCGAGGCCGTGCACCCGAGGCCGTGCACCCGAGGCGGTGCTCGCCTTCCGCCGCGGGGCCTCCACATTACAGTCCAGGAGGAGCTTCATGCAACATTAATTCACTAAATAAATATAACTATTCAACAGGGTGGAGGTATTATGAGAGGCAGCTTAACCCGGAGGTTCCTTGACGCGTCTAATATATTACACCGGTGAGATATTTACGTGCAACTGACGTGTAATTAGTTCTCTCATAATCAGTCGTCAACAATACGAGCCAAAAGTATTAATCGTGTGTGTGTATACATACACTCACACGGAACACATCTAGGTGGGCTACATACACACGCAGACACACGAGATGACAAGCAGAGCACCAAGCGAGGTGAACATCTGGTCCCTGTATGACGGCACGCTGGCAGGTTTACAAGAGTTCTTCCTGTCGGATTTACAGCAGGTGAAACTCATTGTTAAACCATGGGTCTAATCCTACACCATCCAGGGGAGATAATGTCATGGAGTGAGCCAGTTATCAGTCAAGTTCGATCCTTTGTGCCTGACACTTGAGTTATTTTGTCCACTGACAGCACACTGCTCGAAACATCGCTGGTGCCATGAGTGTTATCCTCCAGCAGAAACTGAATGACTTATAATTAATCATAATATTTTTTTCGAGAATATTTTTTGTCGAGGTCTATAATGTCAAATTACTGACTTCTCCCAGGATGGAACCCTCATTACAGTTGCCTAACTCCCCGCTACCTGTTTTCTGCTGAGTGAACAGCGGCATTGGATGAAAGGTATCTTGCCCAACAGTTTCTGTCGCGCTTTGAAATCGAACCCGGGATTCCGGATTTTGAATCGATTTGGAAGTACTACGAAGAAGAAGAAGGCGGAACAGAGAATACTAGATTTAGTACACATTACCTTGTGACACAGTGTCTGACCTCACCCAGGCTGACACATTACCCAAGCTGTACACACACTTTCCACTCTCCGCAAATAAGAGAATATTATGAGTCCCTGAGCACCACGTCCGTGAGCATGTTCCTGCCCTCATCATAACACCATTTCATTGTAATGGAATATTTGGTTCTGTATTAATCTTCATTACAAAAATCTAAAATCTAAAAAAAACAGTAGTATGTTAAAGTGGTCACCGGCGACATATACAAATAAATTCTCTTTCAACCCGCCAAAACCAGGTGTGTGGGCGAGTGGCCACACCTGGACTAAGTGGGCGAGTGGCCACACACCTGGACTAAGTGGGCCAGTGGCCACACACCTGGACTAAGTGGGCCAGTGGCCACACACCTGGACTAAGTGGGCGAGTGGCCACACCTGGACTAAGTGGGCGAGTGGCCACACCTGGACTAAGTGGGCGAGTGGCCACACCTGGACTAAGTGAGCGAGTGGCCACACCTGGACTAAGTGGGCCAGTGGCCACACACCTGGACTAAGTGGGCGAGTGGCCACACACCTGGACTAAGTGAGCGAGTGGCCACACCTGGACTAAGTGGGCGAGTGGCCACACACCTGGACTAAGTGGGCGAGTGGCCACACACCTGGACTAAGTGGGCGAGTGGCCACACCTGGACTAAGTGGGCGAGTGGCCACACCTGGACTAAGTGGGCGAGTGGCCACACACCTGGACTAAGTGGGCGAGTGGCCACACACCTGGACTAAGTGGGCGAGTGGCCACACACCTGGACTAAGTGGGCGAGTGGCCACACCTGGACTAAGTGGGCGAGTGGCCACACACCTGGACTAAGTGGGCGAGTGGCCACACACCTGGACTAAGTGGGCGAGTGGCCACACACCTGGACTAAGTGGGCGAGTGGCCACACCTGGACTAAGTGGGCGAGTGGCCACACCTGGACTAAGTGGGCGAGTGGCCACACCTGGACTAAGTGAGCGAGTGGCCACACCTGGACTAAGTGGGCGAGTGGCCACACACCTGGACTTAGTGGGCGAGTGGCCACACACCTGGACTAAGTGGGCGAGTGGCCACACACCTGGACTAAGTGGGCGAGTGGCCACACACCTGGACTAAGTGGGCGAGTGGCCACACACCTGGACTAAGTGGGCGAGTGGCCACACACCTGGACTAAGTGGGCGAGTGGCCACACACCTGGACTAAGTAGGCGAGTGGCCACACACCTGGACTAAGTGGGCGAGTGGCCACACACCTGGACTAAGTGGGCGAGTGGCCACACACCTGGACTAAGTGGGCGAGTGGCCACACACCTGGACTAAGTGGCCGCCACCTCCCGCACTCACTTTTACTGCTGATATCCAAGAAATTTCCTGCCGAAAACTTTTTACGCTTCTTTACGGCTCCTTCGTCTCCGCAAGAGGTTGTTTTTCCCTTCAAACATTTCCTGCCCGTGTTTTTCCTCCTGTAAGAGAGAGAGGAATACAGACAGATACAAAAAGAGACAGAGAGAGAAGAAAGAAATGAAGAGTGTGTATGTAGTCATTCTGGGGTGGAGTGGGATCCCCCAACTGGTACAACGTGTGGACATCATTTTTCTCACTTACCTGCAGCGATAATTCAGAATGTGAGGCAGACGAGGGCTCGTGGTAGTGAGGGGAAAAATAGTGAGCGAGAGTGTAAGGGATGAGGAGCCGTGAGAGGACGTGAGTGAATGAGAGAGAACGTAAAGTTGGCGGCAGAGATTTTTGTGTGTGAAGTGTCGTTACCGGTGTTTTACCCAGAGGGAAGTGTGTACGAAGGTGGGATCAGGGGAGAAAGAGAGAGGGGGGAGGGAGAGAGAGAGAGAGAGAGAGGATGACAGAGAGAGGGGGAAGGAGGGAGAGATGGGGGGAGGGAGAGGGTGAGAGAGAGAGAGAGAGAGAGAGAGAGACAGACAGACAGACAGACAGACAGACAGACAGACAGACAGACAGACAGACAGACAGACAGACAGACAGACAGACAGAGACAGTGACAAAGAGAGAGAAAGAATGGACATTTAATATGTATACGTCTATGTATACCCTCACTTGAAACCAAGAAATTACCACTTGGTGATAAAAATATTTTGTGTTGATCGCATATAGTCCAGTTTTTTTTATCCCAAGAAAGATATGATGCGCTTCTATCCACTCAGGTCTAGGTGCTCAAGCTGACGAATCACTCCATTTCACCCAAAATGATAACTTGTGAGAGCTCGTGTTTACACTTTCGTCCCGTAAGCAGCAGCAGGAAGCTTAGAGGTCGTAAAAATCTGAGCCGGTACTGACCCTCTGAAATATTACAACCATTCCCCTGTGACTTGGCGACTTAATATATCGCGGAAGTCACTTCAATAAATATTATATCCTGCTTCCCTTAGCTCTTGGCGGAGGCGGGTTAAAGTCGAGCTAGTTACAGAGGTCAAAGTGGGAGTGTCTGAGGTCGCATGAAGAAAGGTAAAATATAGTGTTGTGGATAAAGGAAGAAGGGTTTGGCGTTGGTATGATTTTACCAAACGGGACAAGTTGGGTGAAAGTACAGGATATCACAGAGGGTTTAAGGAGTAGCGCTTAGTGGAGCAGGTGTGTGTGTGTGTGTGGTTGATGGTTGTGTGATCTTTTGGTGGTGGCAGAGCTGTCAGTAGTCAACCGTGACTGGTTGTGGTATTACAGGTGGAAGTTGTGGTAGTCAGTGTTTACAGTACTGGTGCCATTAATGGCAGTGATGGTGGTTTTGGTGATAATAGCGATGATTGGTATTTGTTGACAAGGTAAATTATGTGGAAACAGACTAAGGCCAATGATCTTCTTAACTTCCCAGCTGTTAGGTTCACATATCTATAATCTCGCCATCACTTTCTGAAATACATGATTATTTATTTGAAACTTTTCCTGCGAGATATCAATCAACTTTCAATTGTATCCAAGGCAGGGACAAAGTATCCATCATGTATGGATGCCCTCATGAAGCACCTACAAATTGATATACATGAATACATGTATGACTGAAATGTGCATGGATAAAATGTTAACATTTGAGTTTAGCAACAGTAACGTTTACAAATAAATACCGTATTATTTTGTAATAAAAACACCATATTCAGCAACATACAGGAGTACTAACGAAAGAAGGTACTGTGTATAGTAAGACATTAATTTTAGCTCTGGATATCTTAACTCAAAAAAATTACATCTGCATTATATTTGGTTAAGTTAGGTTAGGTTAGGTTAGGTTAGGTTAGGTTTAGTTAGGATAGGTTAGGTTTGGTTAGGTCAGGTTAGGTGAGGTTTGGTTAGGTTATGTTGGCTAGTGGTGGTGGTGTGTGAACCATCCCCCCCCCCCCCCCCACCTGTTGCGCGCTGCTCCATATTCTCTGCCAAATAAATTCTGAGCATGACACGCCAGATATTACCTGATCCCAGTGGAGCAGCACTGAATTCCCGTTCAGGAATATCGCAGAATATCTCTGGTGTCCAGAGGACGAGAACAGGTAACGGTGAGACAGGTAACGGTGAGACAGGTAACGGTGAAACATGTGGTGGTGAGACATCTGGCGGTGAGACATGTGGCGGTGACACATGTGGCGGTAAGACATGTGGTGGTGACACATGTGGCGGTGAGACATGTGGTGGTGAGACATGTGGTGGTGAGACATGTGGCGGTGAGACATGTGGCGGTGACACATGTGGCGGTAAGACATGTGGCGGTGAGACATGTGGTGGTGAGACAGGTAACGGTGAGACATGTGGCGGTGACACATGTGGCGGTAAGACATGTGGTGGTGAGACATGTGGCGGTGAGACATGTGGTGGTGAGACATGTGGTGGTGAGACATGTGGCGGTGACACATGTGGCGGTAAGACATGTGGTGGTGAGACATGTGGCGGTGAGACATGTGGTGGTGAGACATGTGGTGGTGAGACATGTGGTGGTGAGACATGTGGCGGTGAGACATGTGGCGGTGAGACATGTGTCGGTGAGACATGTGGCGGTGAGACATGTGGGGGTGAGACATGTGGCGGTGAGACATGTGGTGGTGAGACATGTGGCGGTGAGACATGTGGCGGTGAGACATGTGTCGGTGAGACATGTGGCGGTGAGACATGTGGCGGGAGAAGCTATCATTGGGTAAACAACACTGGTGAGACAGAGCACTTCTCCAGCCTCAGGCACAGCCTAAAGATTGAACAATTATATATATATATATATATATATATATATATATATATATATATATATATATATATATATATATATATATATATATATATATATATAAACATAGGAAGGGAGTACCACCTCTAGCTGGAAGAAGGGGGACCCATATATATATATATATATATATATATATATATATATATATATATATATATATATATATATATATATATATATATATTTATATATATATATATATATATATATATATATATATAATCTCGTACAATCTCTCCGTCTCTCTGTCTGATCTCTTCCTTTTTCTCTGCCAACTCTCGCTTCTCCTGCTCTACCCCAATCTATCTCGTGGCTCCCTTCCTTCCTGTGTCCCTACCACCCCCTATCCCTCCCTGCCCGGGTATAATAGACTTAGGCAAACTTTGTTAGGTAATCCGATGATGGGATGGAGCAGCAGACACCGAGCTGCAAGTTTTTGCCCCGCCACCGGATCACTATCACCACCATCACCACTTATATTACCACCACTATCATCTTGGCTACAAACATCACCATCACCATACTTCAGGGCGAGTGATGGTGAACATTGTCCCGGGGCGATGACCTGCACTACCACTATATTCCTTCAGTGGTTAATTAATAATTAATAATATAAATGAGGCATTTGTTTTGATACACATTTTGATAAACTAAATTCCTGAGCTAACAATTTAGACACTTATTTCTTAGAGTTACGTGATGATTCAAAGTTGAAACAATATGGTAAGTTTAGTATGTTTAATACAAGTTATGAGTGAAAAAGAAGACATTTCTTATCATGCGGCCGGTAATGTGAGCCTAATTCTCATGTTTAAACATGTGCAGTGAGGTACTTTATAATGTGTGCCTCGTTAGGGGCCGTGTAACCCCCCCCCCCCTGGTAGGCCTTATGTTGGAGAGTTGAACAAAATATATAACAGAGGATATTTACGACAATCGCCACCGTCACCATTACAGGGATCACTACTTAGCTAGGGAAGGTACTCCATTGGATAAAGGAGTACCTAAGTAACAGGAGACAACGAGTCAGTGTGAGGGGTGAGGCCTCAGATTGGCGAGACGTTACAAGTGGAGTCCCGCAGGGGTCAGTCCTTGGACCTATACTGTTTCTGATATATGCAAATGATCTCCCAGAGGGTATAGACTCGTTTCTCTCAATGTTTGCTGATGATGCAAAAATTATAAGGAGGATTGAAACAGAGGATGATAGTAGG
Source organism: Procambarus clarkii (assembly GCF_040958095.1). Lineage (NCBI taxonomy): Eukaryota > Metazoa > Arthropoda > Malacostraca > Decapoda > Cambaridae > Procambarus > Procambarus clarkii. The sequence continues at coordinate 22,406,236 of NC_091209.1, forward strand.
AGGCTACAAGATGACCTAGACTGACTGAGTGAATGGTCCAACAAATGGCTGTTGAAGTTCAACCCGGGTAAATGCAAAGTAATGAAACTAGGCAGTGGAAACAGGAGGCCAGACACAGGATACAGAATAGGAGATGAAGTACTTAGTGAAACGGACAGAGAGAAAGATCTAGGAGTTGATATCACACCAAACCTGTCTCCTGAAGCCCACATAAAGAGAATAACGTCTGCGGCATATACGAGGCTGGCTAACATCAGAACAGCGTTCAGGAACCTGTGTAAGGAATCATTCAGAATCTTGTACACCACATTTGTAAGACCAATCCTGGAGTATGCGGCCCCAACATGGAGCCCGTACCTTGTCAAGCACAAGACGAAGCTGGAAAAAGTTCAAAGGTATGCCACTAGACTAGTCCCAGAACTAAGAGGCATGAGTTATGAGGAAAGGCTGTGGGAAATGCACCTTACGACACAGGAAGACAGAAGAGTAAGAGGGGACATGATCACAACCTAGAAAATCCTCAGGGGAATCGACCGGGTAAACAAGGATAAACTATTCAACTCTGGTGGGGCGCGAACAAGGGGACACAGGTGGAAACTGAGTACCCACATGAGCCACAGGGACATTAGAAGGAACTTTTTCAGTGTCAGAGTAGTTAACGGATGAAATGCATTAGGCAGTGATGTGGTGGAGGCTGACTCCATACACAGTTTTAAATGTAGATATAATAGAGCTCAGTAGGTTCAGGAATCTGTACACCAGTTGATTGACAGTTGAGAAGCGGAACCAAAGAGCCGAAGCTCAACCCCCGCAAGCACAAAGAGGTGAGTACACACACACACACACACACACACACACACACACACACACACACACACACACACACACACACACACACACACACCTCGCGCACTTAATAGCGTGCATTACGAAGTCCCCCTCGGTAACACAGCCATCAACAAATACATAAATAAAACAAAGACAATTTTCCAGCGCTAATGGATTATTCGTTTAAACAATTTGATAACTTTTTGGTGTATATTTTGTTATTATAATTTGTTAAAGTGGGATTGTATGTTCACTGTTCTCAATGTCAGCATTGTGTGGTGACATTCACGTGCATACTTCCATACTTGTTAATGGCTAACTGTTCTGCTTATTTGGGAAACAACATTGACTCTTGGATCCCTCCTTTCTATCCATCGGTTGTTTAGAGCAATGACTCCTGTCCTATTTCCCCTAGCATATCTAGTTTTAACATTTTGCTTCCACAACCAAGTGTGTGTGTTTGTGTGTGTGTGTGTGTGTGTGTGTGTGTGTGTGTGTGTGTATGTGTGTGTGTGTGTGTGTGTGTGTGTGTGTGTGTGTGTGTGTGTGTGTGTGTGTGTGTGTGTGTGTACTCACCTAGTACTCACCTTGTGTTTGCGGGGGTTGAGCTCTGGCTCTTTGGTCCAACCTCTCAACCGTCAACACAACTGTGTGTGTGTGTGTGTGTGTGTGTGTGTGTGTGTGTGTGTGTGTGTGTGTGTGTGTGTGTGTGTGTGTGTGTGTACTCACCTAGTTGTGTTTGCGGGGGTTGAGCTCTGGCTCTTTGGTCCCGCCTCTCAATCGTCAACACAACTGTGTGTGTGTGTGTGTGTGTGTGTGTGTGTGTGTGTGTGTGTGTGTGTGTGTGTGTGTGTGTGTGTAAGGGAACTAACAAATAACAAAGAGTGTAGCAAGGATCCGGCAGCCTTCCCCGAGGACCTCCACAACAACAACAACAAAAGACTCACAGTGCCGCCCAAGAATACGGGACGAAGCCTTTGAAGTGAACAGCTGCACTTTTGTCTCCTGAGACTTTGACAAAAGTTGTCTCTCCTATTTCTTCTCCGATTTCTGATATTCTGTTTTGTTTCCTGATGTTTCAACCGGTCCTCACGACGCGAAATGTGGTCAATAAATTGTATGGTTATTTCCTATACCTATACCCTCTATATTCCTATACCCTCTATATTCCTATATTCCTATAGCCCCTATACTGTGTGTCTGCCTGTCCCGGTTATCAAGTCCCGTTGGTCATTTGTCCTGAAAAACGTACCTTCACTGTGCTTTTATTTCCAGTAAATTGGATAAAATTTGTGTCCTATGGATAAAAGCGTACAAATTGTATTCATATTTATACATTTATTGTGAGGACGGGTTGACGTTTTAATTGTAAGACAATTTATCAACATTTTTGTTTTTCCTGTTTATTCTATCAGAACAATTACCTTTCAGCTATTCTTGTTTGGTTTGTACCAGACCCGTTTATCTAATAGTTCCTGTTTCACTCCCTCTGTTAGTTCCTGTTTCACTCCCTCTATTAGTTCCTGTTTCACTCCCTCTGTTAGTTCCTGTTTCACTCCCTCTATTTGTTCCTGTTTCACTCCCTCTATTAGTTACTGTTTCACTCCCTCTATTAGTTCCTGTTTCACTCCCTCTGTTAGTTCCTGTTTCACTCCCTCTATTAGTTCCTGTTTCACTCCCTCTATTAGTTACTGTTTCACTCCCTCTGTTAGTTCCTGTTTCACTCCTTCTATTAGTTACTGTTTCACTCCTTCTATTAGTTACTGTTTCACTCCCTCTATTAGTTACTGTTTCACTCCCTCTGTTAGTTCCTGTTTCACTCCCTCTATTAGTTACTGTTTCACTCCCTCTATTAGTTACTGTTTCACTCCCTCTGTTAGTTCCTGCTTCACTCCCTCTATTAGTTCCTGTTTCACTCCCTCTATTAGTTCCTGTTTCACTCCCTCTATTAGTTACTGTTTCACTCCCTCTATTAGTTCCTGTTTCACTCTCTGAGTGAGTTGTTTCACTCATAAGAACTAACTGTTACTAACACAGGTTAGTTACTAACTAAGTTGCTAACACTGTGTAAGAACACAGGAAACTACAGAAGGCCTATTGGCAGCACCAATTGATATCTGCCCAAACTTATTCATACATCTATACATCTAACGAGCACTTGAAACAGTCCACCGGTGCCTTGTTTATTAGGTTCCCGGTCATTTGTGCGATCACTCTACAATCCTGTTCCCAAACCACTATTTACCCAGGTCGTTCTTTAACCTAATCCTATTCAATTTACGTTTAATGTTTTGAATTTTATTTTGTATTTAAATATTTATAATTGTATTAATATCCTTATAGGGTACAAGAAAGGGAAGGAAGAGGTGAAAGTGGGCAAGGGGGGGGGGCAGAAAGGTGGGGGGGAAGAGGGATGATGTGGGGAGAGGAGACAATACGAGGGGTGAAATGATGGTTGTGGGGAGTAAGAGACTATCTCAGGCACCGTTAGGTATGCCTCCTAGTATATAATATGTTAAGAAGCATGTCTGTTTGATTTTCAGTGTAGACTCCATAGACTTCAGTGTAGACTCCATAGACTTTAGTGTAGACTCCATAGACTTTAGTGTAGACTCCATAGACTTTAGCATTAGTTAAATTATCAGTGAATTAAGATATGGATTTTCTAAACACATATTCAGATGAGAGATTTACATTCTAGTACAAATTTTGTGTTACATTGACAGAGAAGGGAGTGTGTGTTGGCAGGGAGAGGGAGGTGGACGGAAGGGCATGTAAGGGCAGGGAGGTAACGGACAGGGGGAAGGGTGTATGTGTTCGTGGAGGTAAGAGACAGGGAAAGGACGTATGTGGGCAGGGAGGGAGGAGACTAGAGAGAGGAGAGTGTGGGCAGGGAGAGAGGAGAGTGTGGGCAGGGAGAGAGGAGAGTGTGGGCAGGGAGGGAGCAGGTGGGGGAAGGTCATGTATGGGAAATTGAAACAAGAAATTCCTGAAGCATTTTCGTGTTACTCAACACATCTTCTGAACTATGAACAATACAGGACAGCAGAGTGAAATATAGAGCTATATATTTCGCACTAATGTATCATGTTGTTCATACTTCTGAAGATGTGTTCATTAATGCGAAAGCGGTAAAGTAATTTTTTTTAGGGGGGGAACAAATTAGTAGTTAGTAAAAGTTGATAGACAGTTGAGAGGCGGGCCTAAAGAGCAGAGCTCAGCCCCCTCAAGCACAACTAGGTGAATACATGTATATATATAAAGTATCAAATAATCCAAAGACATAAAATTAATGCAAGTAAAAATCCACCTTCATTTGCCTAATGGCAGACCATCCATTATGCTTCAGGTTAATGGTTTTCGTGCAATGACCGAGGTCTTCACCGTTGTGTAAATATGCAAATCAGGTTGATTCATGTGGTTTGAGTTTGCGGCGAAATTGGCAGGACTGACGGCGTAACCAAGTGTTACTGAGAGTGGAGGCGTAGACTTAGTTATCCCTTAGTAATTATGGGCAGCGAAGTTTAGCTCTCCATGATCCGCCTTCTTGCTTTGTTGCATTATAATTTAACTATTCTGTCGTTCGAGTTCTTTGTCGAATTTTCGTCTTACTAAACAGCTTGTTTAAGAGCAGAACTTAAAGTTCTGTTCAGCTTAAAGCTGTTCTTAAACAAGCTGTTCTTAAAGTTGTGGATTGAGGTGGCTTTTACAACTTCTTCTTTTAGTGCATTAATTCCACTAGTTGACCAAGGTTTCTGGGTTTACGTATTTCCTTACATTTCTTTGATTATTTAGTGTTTCCAGTCTCCACTTACGTACTTCCGTCCTACACTTGCTCTCAATATCAAGAGACTGTTATTGTCAACCTTCTAATGCGACATTCTAATGTGTATTACCAAATGTGTTCCTTTTCAACTCTTTTAGTCTAAAGCTATATATATATATATATATATATATATATATATATATATATATATATATATATATATATATATATATATATATATATATATATATATATATATTAGTATATTTTGGTAGCAGTCTTTCCTGTAGACATATATTATTAAATATGACCGAAAAAGTAAGATTAATAATTCTAACACGAATTTTCTCAATCTTTCGTACATTTCTTTTCACTGTTGGAGGTAATTCAAAAATCAATTCTCCAAAATTCATTTTTATTTCTAGTCTGATGCGACACTTGAGCGCGTTTCGTAAAACTTATTACATTTTCAAAGACTTTAGTTAACACATACACAACTGAATAGAACTTACACATCTCCGATTTTGTTTATATCTACATTTGAGTGAGGTGGATGGGGTGAGGTGGTATTTAATAAGGTATTAATTTCATCAACACAAGCCAGAACATGAAACAATGGGTATTTGAATAGAAGTGATTGTAGAAAGCCTATTGGTCCATATTTCTTGATGCATCTATATTGGAGCGGAGTCTTGAGGTGGGTAGAATATAGTTGTGCATTAATTGGCTGTTGATTGCTGGTGTTGACTTCTTGATGTGTAATGCCTCGCAAACGTCAAGCCGCCTGCTATCGCTGTATCTATCGATGATTTCTGTGTTGTTTACTAGGATTTCTCTGGCGATGGTTTGGTTGTGGGAAGAGATTATATGTTCCTTAATGGAGCCCTGTTGCTTATGCATCGTTAAACGCCTAGAAAGAGATGTTGTTGTCTTGCCTATATACTGGGTTTTTTGGAGCTTACAGTCCCCAAGAGGGCATTTGAAGGCATAGACGACGTTAGTCTCTTTTAAAGCGTTCTGTTTTGTGTCTGGAGAGTTTCTCATGAGTAGGCTGGCCGTTTTTCTGGTTTTATAGTAAATCGTCAGTTGTATCCTCTGATTTTTGTCTGTAGGGATAACGTTTCTATTAACAATATCTTTCAGGACCCTTTCCTCCGTTTTATTAGCTGTGGAAAAGAAGTTCCTGTAAAATAGTCTAATAGGGGGTATAGGTGTTGTGTTGGTTGTCTCTTCAGAGGTTGCATGGCGTTTCACTTTCCTTCTTATGATGTCTTCGACGAAACCATTGGAGAAGCCGTTGTTGACTAGGACCTGCCTTACCCTACAGAGTTCTTCGTCGACTTGCTTCCATTCTGAGCTGTGGCTGAGAGCACGGTCGACATATGCGTTAACAACACTCCTCTTGTACCTATCTGGGCAGTCGCTTTTGGCATTTAGGCACATTCCTATGTTCGTTTCCTTAGTGTAGACTGCAGTGTGGAAACCTCCGCTCTTTTCCATGACTGTTACATCTAGAAAGGGCAGCTTCCCATCCTTTTCCATCTCGTAAGTGAAACGCAGCACGGAACTCCGCTCAAATGCCTCCTTCAACTCCTGCAGATGTCTGACATCAGGTACCTGTGTAAAAATGTCGTCAACATACCTGCAGTATATGGCCGGTTTCATGTTCATGTCGACTAAGACTTTTTGCTCGATGGTACCCATGTAGAAGTTTGCAAACAGGACACCTAGGGGAGAACCCATGGCGACCCCATCTACTTGGTTATACATGTGCCCATCCGGGCTCAAGAAGGGTGCCTCTTTAGTACAAGCTTGGAGTAGTTTCCTTAGGATATTTTCTGGTATGTCAAGAGGAGTACAGGCTGGATCACGATACACTCTGTCGGCTATCATCCCGATTGTCTCGTCCACTGGTACATTAGTGAACAGCGATTCTACGTCCAACGAGGCTCTTATTCCTGTGGCCCGTGTGCCCCGCAGTAAGTCAACAAATTCCTTTGGCGACTTCAGGCTGAAGGCGCAAGGGACATAAGGAGTCAGCAGGCCGTTGAGTCGCTTCGCTAGTCTGTACGTGGGTGTGGGTATCTGGCTAATGATTGGCCGAAGTGGGTTTCCAGGCTTGTGTGTCTTGACATTTCCATACGCATATCCAGGTTTATATTCCCCAATAATCTTTGGCAGGTGGAGTCCGGATTTCTTGGCGTTCACAGTTTCGATTAGTCTGTTGACCTTTGCTTTCAATTCGGCTGTAGTGTCCTTCGTTACCCTTTGGAATTTAGTTTGGTCAGAGAGTATGAGGTTCATTTTCGCCAGATATTCGTCTTTTTTAAGAATGACGTATATTGGCGACTTGTCGCTTCTTCTGATAACTATCTCCTTGTTCTCACGAAAGCTTTTGGCTGCCGCTTTGAGCTCGGGGGACAGTATGGTGCTTCTGTAATTGCCTCGATTCTTTCCTCCTTCCGCAATAAGTTCTGTAAGTTCCGGAGATGTGTAAGTTCTATTCAGTTGTGTATGTGTTAACTAAAGTCTTTGAAAATGTAATAAGTTTTACGAAACGCGCTCAAGTGTTGCGTCAGACTAGAAATAAAAATGAATTTTGGAGAATTGATTTTTGAATTACCTCCAACAGTGAAAAGAAATGTACGAAAGATTGAGAAAATTCGTGTTAGAATTATTAATCTTACTTTTTCGGTCATATTTAATAATATATATATATATATATATATATATATATATATATATATATATATATATATATATATATATATATATATATATATTATTAAATATGACCGAAAAAGTAAGATTAATAATTCTAACACGAATTTTCTCAATCTTTCGTACATTATGCTTCACTGTTGGAGGTAAATCAAAAATCACTTCTCCAAAATTCATTTTTATTTCTAGTCTGACGCGACACGGGCGCGTTTCGTAAAACTTATTACATTTTCAAAGACTTCACAAATACACAACTGATTAGAACTTGCGTTTCCCTGATTTTATATCTACATTTGAGTGAGGTGGGAAGGGTGATGTGGCATTACATTTGAGTGAGGTGGGAAGGATGATGTGGCATTAACACAAGACAGAACACTAGAGGATATTAATAGGGTATTAAAAGTATCAACACAAGACAGAACAGAAACAATGGGTATTGAATAGAAGTGTTTGTAGAAAGCCTATTGGTCCATATTTCTTGATGCTTCTATATTGGAGCGGAGTCTTGAGGTGGGTAGAATATAGTTGTGCAATAATTGGCTGTTGATTGCTGGTGTTGACTTCTTGATGTGTAGTGCCTCGCAAACGTCAAGCCGCCTGCTATCGCTGTATCTATCGATGATTTCTGTGTTGTTTACTAGGATTTCTCTGGCGATGGTTTGGTTATGGGAAGAGATTATATGTTCCTTAATGGAGCCCTGTTGTTTATGCATCGTTAAACGCCTAGAAAGAGATGTTGTTGTCTTGCCTATATACTGGGTTTTTTGGAGCTTACAGTCCCCAAGTGGGCATTTGAAGGCATAGACGACGTTAGTCTCTTTTAAAGCGTTCTGTTTCGTGTCTGGAGAGTTTCTCATGAGTAGGCTGGCCGTTTTTCTGGTTTTATAGTAAATCGTCAGTTGTATCCTCTGATTTTTGTCTGTAGGGATAACGTTTCTATTAACAATATCTTTCAGGACCCTTTCCTCTGTTTTATGAGCTGTGGAAAAGAAGTTCCTGTAAAATAGTCTAATAGGGGGTATAGGTGTTGTGTTAGTTGTCTCTTCGGAGGTTGCATGGCTTTTCACTTTCCTTCTTATGATGTCTTCGATGAAACCATTGGAGAAGCCGTTATTGACTAGAACCTGCCTTACCCTACAGAGTTCTTCGTCGACTTGCTTCCATTCTGAGCTGTGGCTGAGAGCACGGTCGACGTATGCGTTAACAACACTCCTCTTGTACCTGTCAGGGCAGTCGCTGTTGGCATTTAGGCACATTCCTATGTTTGTTTCCTTTGTGTAGACTGCAGTGTGGAAACCTCCGCCCTTTTCCATGACTGTTACATCTAGAAAAGGCAGCTTCCCATCCTTTTCCGTCTCGTAAGTGAAACGCAGCACGGAACTCTGCTCAAATGCCTCCTTCAGCTCCTGCAGATGTCTGACATCAGGTACCTGTGTAAAAATGTCGTCAACATACCTGCAGTATATGGCCGGTTTCAAGTTCATGTCGACTAAGACTTTTTGCTCGATGGTACCCATGTAGAAGTTTGCAAACAGGACACCTAGGGGAGAACCCATGGCGACCCCATCTACTTGCTTATACATGTGCCCATCCGGGCTCAAGAAGGGTGCCTCTTTAGTACAAGCTTGGAGTAGTTTCCTCAGAATACTTTCTGGCATGTCAAGAGGAGTACAGGCTGGATCACGATATATGTCATTCTTAAAAAAGACGAATATCTGGCGAAAATGAACATCATACTCTCTGACCAAACTAAGTTCCAAAGGGTAACGAAGGACACTACAGCCGAATTAAAAGCAAAGGTCAACAAACTGATCGAAACTGTGAACGCCAAGAAATCCGGACTCCACCTGCCAAAGATCATTGGGGAATATAAACCTGGATATGCGTATGGAAATGTCAAGACGCACAAGCCTGGAAACCCACTTCGGCCAATCATTAGCCAGATACCCACACCCACGTACAGATTGGCGAAGCGACTCAACGGCCTGCTGACTCCTTATGTTCCTTGCGCCTTCAGCCTGAAGTCTCCAAAGGAATTTGTGGACTTACTGCGGGGCGCACGGGCCACAGGGATAAGAGCCTCGTTGGACGTAGAATCGCTGTTTACCAACGTACCTGTGGACGAGACAATCGGAATGATAGCCGACAGAGTGTATCGTGATCCAGCCTGTACTCCTCTTGACATGCCAGAAAGTATTCTGAGGAAACTACTCCAAGCTTGTACTAAAGAGGCACCCTTCTTGAGCCCGGATGGGCACATGTATAAGCAAGTAGATGGGGTCGCCATGGGTTCTCCCCTAGGTGTCCTGTTTGCAAACTTCTACATGGGTACCATCGAGCAAAAAGTCTTAGTCGACATGAACTTGAAACCGGCCATATACTGCAGGTATGTTGACGACATTTTTACACAGGTACCTGATGTCAGACATCTGCAGGAGCTGAAGGAGGCATTTGAGCAGAGTTCCGTGCTGCGTTTCACTTACGAGACGGAAAAGGATGGGAAGCTGCCTTTTCTAGATGTAACAGTCATGGAAAAGGGCGGAGGTTTCCACACTGCAGTCTACACAAAGGAAACAAACATAGGAATGTGCCTAAATGCCAACAGCGACTGCCCTGACAGGTACAAGAGGAGTGTTGTTAACGCATACGTCGACCGTGCTCTCAGCCACAGCTCAGAATGGAAGCAAGTCGACGAAGAACTCTGTAGGGTAAGGCAGGTTCTAGTCAATAACGGCTTCTCCAATGGTTTCATCGAAGACATCATAAGAAGGAAAGTGAAAAGCCATGCAACCTCCGAAGAGACAACTAACACAACACCTATACCCCCTATTAGACTATTTTACAGGAACTTCTTTTCCACAGCTCATAAAACAGAGGAAAGGGTCCTGAAAGATATTGTTAATAGAAACGTTATCCCTACAGACAAAAATCAGAGGATACAATTGACGATTTACTATAAAACCAGAAAAACGGCCAGCCTACTCATGAGAAACTCTCCAGACACGAAACAGAACGCTTTAAAAGAGACTAACGTCGTCTATGCCTTCAAATGCCCACTTGGGGACTGTAAGCTCCAAAAAACCCAGTATATAGGCAAGACAACAACATCTCTTTCTAGGCGTTTAACGATGCATAAACAACAGGGCTCCATTAAGGAACATATAATCTCTTCCCATAACCAAACCATCGCCAGAGAAATCCTAGTAAACAACACAGAAATCATCGATAGATACAGCGATAGCAGGCGGCTTGACGTTTGCGAGGCACTACACATCAAGAAGTCAACACCAGCAATCAACAGCCAATTATTGCACAACTATATTCTACCCACCTCAAGACTCCGCTCCAATATAGAAGCATCAAGAAATATGGACCAATAGGCTTTCTACAAACACTTCTATTCAATACCCATTGTTTCTGTTCTGTCTTGTGTTGATACTTTTAATACCCTATTAATATCCTCTAGTGTTCTGTCTTGTGTTAATGCCACATCATCCTTCCCACCTCACTCAAATGTAATGCCACATCACCCTTCCCACCTCACTCAAATGTAGATATAAAATCAGGGAAACGCAAGTTCTAATCAGTTGTGTATTTGTGAAGTCTTTGAAAATGTAATAAGTTTTACGAAACGCGCCCGTGTCGCGTCAGACTAGAAATAAAAATGAATTTTGGAGAAGTGATTTTTGATTTACCTCCAACAGTGAAGCATAATGTACGAAAGATTGAGAAAATTCGTGTTAGAATTATTAATCTTACTTTTTCGGTCATATTTAATAATATATGTCTACAGGAAAGACTGCTACCAAAATATACTAATATATATATATATATATATATATATATATATATATATATATATATATATATATATATATATATATATATATATATATATATATATATATATATATATATATATAATTCCTATATGCCCAGCATGAAGACGTTTTGGGAAACACTTCCTAGAAAAGATGAAAATGACACGTGTGTGATCATTAGCTATGATCTTAAATAAATTCTTACCACGAAGAGTCAATTACTGAATGCCTGAAGCACTACTAATTGCACATGACGTGCAAGTCAATCATCACCTCGAATGCACTCAACAATGTTGATCCCGAACACTACAATAATTATACAGGTAAACTAGAATAAGACCAGAAAGAAGCAGCGAAACTAATGTCATCATTTAGCAGTAAATCCGCTGAAGACAGACTGGTGGAAGTGACCTTGTTTTCTCTAAGGAAGCTCAGACCTCGGGAAGATGTACTTCCAAGCTCTCCACACCATTAATGCTCCCTCTTCCCTTCCGTACGTTGCCATTAAGCCCTTCCTAACACTGTCGTATTCTCTTACCTCTCTGTGAAAAGCACTCTCACTCTCCCCTTAAACTATTTTCCTTTGTTGTCAACGCCCGCCTCGCTCCATTCTCGCCGCGTACACTAAGAACATTTTTTTTAATTGGAGAGAACGAGCTCCTGCCTCGCCCACTCGCTCGTCGCCTACGACCTCGTGGTAAAGAGAGGTCTCCATGGTTACTAACTCATCTTAACCAAACATTGTAAAGATTGGCGTTTAAAGTGACTTAAGGATGCACGAGACCACTGGTTCTCAGAGCTCTCTCTGGTAAGCACTTGATCCTCCCCAAGATTGGTAGAGAGAGGTTTGTGAAAGCGACCACTGGGTCCACACGGCCCTGTAATGATAGGTATCTGTGGTGACACCACGAGACTCGAACCTCAGTCCGGTTATATCACATGTATACCTCAGCCATGTCACATGTATACTTCAGCAATGTCACCTGTATACTTCAGCCATGTCACATGTTACCCTTTCCTTTTCTACAGAAGTTAAATGTTCTCGTGAAGTTCTCTTCATAAGGAAGGTTACTAATTCTTGATATTAACTTTGTTATCCTTATATGGACACGTTTACATGAAGTGATGTTTATTTCATTGTAAGGAGACCAAAAGTTTCACGTTATTAAAATATCTTCTACACCCCGATACTATTAACCGTGTTGTTTATTCTCGTAATCATTAACCATGTTCTTCAATATTCATTAAGCATGTTCTTCAGCACCCTTTATCACCCAAATTGTTTTCAGTATCCATAATTTTCCTCTGTTCTTCAGCAACTGTTATCATTGTCGATATTCAACAAGTGTTATTATTTTCCATGTTCTTGAGAACTCGTTATCACTCACAATGTCCTTCATCTTTGTTATCATCCACAGTGGTCTTCACCTCACGTTCGTTACCATCTCTTAAAGTTCTCTACCCTGCCCCGTCTCCCCCACTTCCCTGGACAGTCACCCAAAGTTATGCAGGCGATGAGTCACAATAACGTGGCTAAGGTATGTTGACCAGACCACACACTAGAAGGTGAAGGGACGACGACGTTTCGGTCCGTCCTGGACCAGTCGATTGTAATCGACAATCGACTTGAGAATGGTCCAGGACGGACCGAAACGTCGTCGTCCCTTCACCTTCTAGTGTGTGGTCTGGTCAACCCACAGTTATCATGCATCAAAACAGGTGTGTAAAGCAGTCATAAATAAATATCACACCATCACTCAAACCCTCCCGGGGAAAAATATATATGTACTCGGACCCCGATCTCATTCCTATCATAATTAACTTTCAATGAAGCATAGAGATAGCAGCGAGGCCGTCAGGACGTTAATTGGCTTCATGTTAGTCAATGATCTATAATTAACTTCAATAATATGTATATGTATATATAATCACAGCTATAAAGCATAGGTGAGGCGCCTGTAACCATTTTGCACAATGTCAGTGTGACCTTTCAGCTTCATGTTCTGAGTTCTGGTGCGTCTCATGCGTCTAGAAAACATATTGTCTACAGAACATGCAGGTGAGTCTCTGAAACATCCCGGTTAGCCTTCAAAACATTCAGGTCGGTCTGTAAAACATTCAGGTTAGGCTACAACACATCCAGGTGAGTCTACAACACATCCAGGTGAGACTACAAATCATTCAGGTTAGTCCACAACACATCCATTGGAGTCTAGAAAATATTCAGGTGAGTCTACGTCAGGATTCCCCGTTTTGTTAGTCCAATTTATTCAACTAAAATTAAAGTCCCCCGTAACACACTGATCCAGATGCTCTCGTTATTTGTTCTCGTATATTTTTGTTTATTCGTAACCAAATAGTTTTTGTGTGTGGCTTAATTTTGATCCCACCTTTAACACACCATTTTTTATTTTGTCTGACATTATTACTCCCAATCTTTTGACCATGTCGTGGCCTGGTTGCTTGGGGCGTGTGTGCCTGGGGAAACTGAAGCACATAGGTTCGAATCCTCATCACGGTTCCTATGGATTTTCTTATTGATACATCATATTAGTGCGATTTTTCTCCGTAAATAAGACAGATTGTTTATTTGCCTGTCCAAAGTTGGAGGCCAGATGCTCCGATTTAGCCTCACCCAAATTTGCAAGGATAAAGGTCTGTGGTATGGGACGGACACAGGCTAGTCGAGGTAGGACTAAGTTAAGTATTTTAAGATTATGAAGTCACATGCCCACTTGGGGATTGTCAGCTCCAACGAACTCAGTATATAGGCAAGACAACAACGTCTCTCTAGGCGTTTAACAATGCACAAACAACAGGGCTCCATCAAGGAACATATTATCACCACACACAAGAGACGATCACCAGGGATATTTTGATGAGCAACACCGAAATATTTGATAGATACAATGACAGTAGAAGATTATACATCAGTGAAGCGCTGCATATCAAGAAATCTAGACCAGCAATCAATAACCAGTTAATACGCAATTACACTCTACCCACTTCAAGACCCCGGGCTAATGCAGTTATGTGTGTGTTAATATATATATATATATACATATATATATATATATATATATATATATATATATATATATATATATATATATATATATATATATATATATATATATATGTGTGTGTGTGTGTATATCACGAAAAGAAACACGAGATTAAGAATGTGACAATGTCAGACCACGGAGGAAAATGAAACAGGAATTTCCTTAAGTACTTTCGTATATTAAATACATCTTCAGAAGGAATGCATTCCTTCTGAAGATGTATTTAATATACGAAAGTACTTAAGGAAATTCCTGTTTCATTTTCCTCCGTGGTCTGACATTGTCATTTATATATATATATATATATATATATATATATACATATATATATATATATATATATATATATATATTGATAGGGAAGGGAGTACCACCTCTGGCTGGAAGAAGGGGGACCCATAGCCTCGGAGGAAACCACACATAACGCATTGGAGGGAATGTGGGTCCCCTCCAATACAGTTTCTGTGTGCTTTTCTCCTACCACCCCCTTCCCCTTTTTTTTTTTCCTTTATTGTGTATTTAAAGGTTACAAAACATACAAGACAAATGCCTAAAGGTTATGGATCTCTTGAAGCTCCTCCGCTTCTGGACAGGAACCGAGGACGCAGCAAGCATTTCCCCTCTGGATCGCCACACTGAGACGCTGAAATAAAAAACTGGAAGCCCTTGGGTCTCTGGTGACGTCAATGAGCTTGGACCCCAATTCCTTGAGAAATCCCAAGGCACTCTTGCCCCAGGGGCCATGCGTCTCAGACGCTATGGGAACAAAGAGGTATTGACCTTCCAGTCGCCTGTACTTGAGTGATTTTGCTGTTTCCCTGTGGTTGGCCGCCCCACCTGCTTGATCAGCTCCGAAGTGTACATAGGTGTCAGCCAGGGTGGATACACATGTGTAGTCCCACACCAACTGTCTACCCTCCTTCCATGAGTATATGGTGATGCCATCAGGGCGAAGTGCTGGGAAATCCGGGTTTTGGACCCCTAGGATGCGAGGTTCTCTCTCCGCTGGGCACCCAGCTGAGACGAGGCTTCTCTTGATGATGTCATTGACCTCGTTGTGTCTTGCATGCCAGCCCTTTGTGCTTCCGCAATGCAACCCATGCAGTCCGTATTGGTCTGCTTCCACCCTGTTGCAAATACACTTGTATTCAGTGTGAATTGGGGCACCAAGGCGGAGGGCCAGGTTCAGCAGGGGGCTTTACAGGCCTAAGACCCCAGCACATCAAACAAATGCTGAACCCGGTGCTTGGAGATGCTGCAAAGGACCTTCTAGTGGAACTTACCAGATTCTCCAACATGTGTTTGGCTGGCGGCATCCCTGAGGACATCAGGCCTGTCTTGTATGGAGCAGCACTCTGTGCTCTAAAGAAGAAGGATAGGGGTATCAGGCCCATTGCCGTTGGCAACACCCTCCGACGCCTTGTAGCTAAGGCTGCAGTGAGATCTATCAGCCAGGAAGCAGCCACCTTGCTGAAACCTCATCAGCTCGGGTTTGGGATTCCCCTAGGTTGTGAAGCTGCAGCACATGCAGCGCGGGCTTACATTGTTGATCTCCCGGACCAGAAGGCACTAGTAAAGCTTGACTTCAAAAATGCCTTCAATCAAGTCAGACGAGACGCTGTCCTCAGGGCTGTACACAACCATTTCCGTCCCCTTTACCCATTCATCCGATCGTGCTACAGTGGGGACTCTAAGCTTCTTTTTGGGGAGCATGAAATAAACTCCTGTGAAGGTGTCCAACAAGGTGACCCCTTAGCCCCCCTCCTTTTCTGCCTAGCTATCAAAGAGGTCACTGATAGTCTGACAAGCGAGCTAAACATCTGGTACCTGGATGATGGCACTCTAGCTGGAACTCCGGAAACCATTTTGGGGGGTATAAGGAAAATCCAGGAGCAGGGAGCAGCCTTAGGCCTCATTCTCAATGCATCCAAATGTGAAATAATCTCCCGCAACCCAGACATCACTGGGCAAATACAAAATGCTCTTCCAGACATTCTTGTTGTCGAGCCACCGGACTGCACTCTCCTGGGTGCCCCCATTGGCCCACGAGCAATCGAGAAGGTCCTGGCGGCAAAAATCACTGACCTAAAGAGAATGCAGGACAGGATTGACAAGATTGATGCCCATGATGCTCTCTTTCTCCTTACAAGATGCCTGTCTCTCCCTAAGTTGACCTACTTTCTGAGATGTTCTCCATCCTACAGCAGCCCTAAGTTAAATGTGTATGACACCCTTCTGAGGTCCATGCTAGTGAAAGTCCTGAACCTGCCATTGGACGACTCTCAGTGGGAGCAAGCAACCCTTCCTGTAAGACTCGGCGGCCTTGGTGTCCGCACAGCCTCCCAAATTGCTCTACCAGCCTTCCTTTCCTCCTCTCATGCATCGCACGACCTCGTCAGAGATATTTTACCTGCAACCCTGAGAGATTCAGCAGGAATACACGATCCTGCTTTCACTGAATGTTCAAATCAGTGGGATGTTCTTGCAGCCCCAGCAACCATTATAGAGCCAACAAAACAACACAAACAGTCCGGCTGGGACCACCCTCTAGTGGAAAAAGTAGCTGATGCCATGCTAAGTGTCGCAACATCAGACAAGGAGAAAGCCCGCCTCAGAGCAGTGCGTACCCCCCATGCAGGAGACTTCCTCCTGGCAGTACCCATGTCTGCAATGGGCACGCGCCTAGATCCAGAATCCCTTCGTGTAGCAGTGGCCTGTATATATATATATATACAGTATAGCAGTGTATAGTAGTATACTGTATAGTATAGTATAGTATATAGTAGTATACTGTATAGCAGTGACCATATATATATATATATATAAGAATCAAGGTAACTGCAAAAGGCCTATGAGGTCACCCATATATATATATAACATACTGTTAATGTTAATTTAATTAACTGTTCATTTGAAGATAACTGCTTTATATCTTACATAAAGTTTCACTATGGAAGCCAGTGTTTAGTGGCATTCTGCTGATGTGTGATTCTGGCGTTAGATCTCGAGTTATGTCCACTCCTAAGTCCTTCTCTTTTGCAGAAGTTGGAACTTGCCTTCCCTTTATCCGGTACTGTATTTGAGGTTTTCTTGCTTCATCTCTTATCCTCATAACCCTGCATTTGGCAGCGTTAAAGTCTTGTAGCCATTTCTCACACCACTTCTGAAGATTGTCTAGGTCATCTTGTAATGTATTGCTGTCCTTCTCAGTTCTAATTCGCCTCGTTAGAATGAGCTTACTTTCTCAGATCATTTGCATGTATTAAGAAAAGGATGGGCCTTAGTACCGAACCTTGAGGTACTCCACTCGTTACCTCTCTCCGTTCTGATAACTCTCCTCTTATCGTGACTCCTTCTCTACTTCTTGAAAGATACTACTCACACACTTTAGTACTTTTCCTGAATCACTATCTTTTTTCGAGTTTGCATAGGAGTTGCTTCTGAGGAACAGTGTCAAAAGCTTTTTGGCAATCCAGGAAAATGCAGTCTGCCCAGCCCTCTCTCACCTGTTTGATTGATGTCATATTGTATGTGTGTGTATGTGTATACAATGACATATTGGAACCACTATGTATTTTACAATTGTGGTGGTGAGCACAGAAGGGAGGTCCACTCGCTACCACGAAAAAGAGAAGTTTTTGTTTACAAGCTGTAAATTCTGATGAAAATGAGAGGAGAGAAACGAACGATATTTTTCCCCCCTGACCTCTGTTATTCTACCTCCAAATTGGATCCCAGTGTGCACTGATCTGATTTTTTCCCCACTGGGTAACGGTAAAGTGGTGAGTGGGACTAGGGCGTTGAAACTGGCTCTGCCTTCATCTGGTTTGTGTATTGTTGGCTTTTTCTTGAAGCAAAAGTAAGAAAAGAAAATAGAAGATATGAATCCTTATGCTGGGTCACTTCTCTCTCTCTCTCTCTCTCTCTCTCTCTCTCTCTCTCTCTCTCTCTCTCTCTCTCTCTCTCTCTCTCTCTCTCTCTCTCTCTCTCTCTCTCTCTCTCTCTCTCTCTCTCTCTCTCTCTCTCTCTCTCTCTCTCTCTCTCTCTCTCTCTCTCTCTCTCTCTCTCTCTCTCTCTCTCTCTCTCTCTCTCTCTCTCTCTCTCTCTCTCTCTCTCTCTCTCTCTCTCTCTCTCTCTCTCTCTCTCTCTCTCTCTCGCTTTTACACAACACAGAGATGATAAAAGTGGTCAAGAGCTGTTATCATACATCAGCTGATCTGAAGCCTGACGCTTCAAACTCATTTATTTGATGAGCATATTATTAGCTGCCATTGTAAATTAGGGTTATTTACTGGTAAGTTATATCCATGACAGTTACAGCATGAGGATGGAGCCGCCTGTGTACCGGAGCCGTCACGTGGACTCAGTCTCACGTGCATCTACGTGTTGAGCGAGTCAGTCTTCGTGCCTCAGCACCACGTTGGCTTCACTTTCCACTTTGTAAATAATTAAGTCTTTTAACCTAATCTGAAACGTACACACCCAAGCAACCCACTTAACCTATTGACTCCGGTGCATAGAAATGGTAGATATTTGTGAGCCGTTACCTTTCATAGCACGTTGTAGCGTTGATTACTATGGGGTAAAAGTGCACCAGGATAGTAGAGAAGAGCTGACTGAGAGCTACTCGTTGGTATCACAAATGCTAAAAACGTTACTTTGTTAATGTAAGCGACAGGTGCTACGGTACAGAGGTACATCAAATACCTACACTTTATCTTACTGTTTCCTGGACCTGTTGACCTGTTGACCTGTAATGGTCCTGTAGTTGTTATGGCTTATCTCTGTTCTGGTGTCTTCATCATTCCCGCCCCCGGCGGCTGTCTCCTTTGCTTTCAGGTATTGTCTTTATAGTTACTTACCTAGTTGTGCTTGCGGGGGTTGAGCTCTGGCTCTTTGGTCCCGCCTCTCAACTGTCAATCAATTGATGTGTGTGTGTGTGTGTGTGTGTGTGTGTGTGTGTGTGTGTGTGTGTGTGTGTGTGTGTGTGTGTGTGTGTGTGTGTGTGTGTGTGTGTGTGTGTGTGTGTGTGTGTGTGTGTGTGTGTATGTGTGTGTGTATGTGTGTGTGTGTGTGTGTATGTGTGTGTGTGTGTGTGTGTGTGTGTGAGATGTGTCTTTCATTTCAGGGATACAAGCTAATTATGTATATTGAAAGTAATGACATCAAATCTCTGTGTTTATCTCACTAAGCGTTGAGAAGTGGATAGCGGCAACAGTGGAAGGAAACAATTTACTTTAGTTACATTAAGATGGTGCGGTCCGCCCTGAGCCGTGTGGGTGTGCGGCGCTTCTCAATGTTTGGCTGGAGGCAACTGTGAGATGTGTGCGTGTGCGGCCCATTACGCTCTCCGAAATGCAAAACGTAAAGCAGTATGTGAGTTACGCTACCTGAAGCAAATACTGAATCTTCCTCTCTGTCTGTCTGTCTGTCTCTCTCTCTGTCTGTCTGTCTGTCTCTCTCTCTCTCTGTCTCTCTCTCTCTCTCTCTCTCTCTCTCTCTCTCTCTCTCTCTCTCTCTCTCTGTCTCTCTCTCTCTCTCTCTCTCTCTGTCTCTCTCTCTCTCTGTCTCTCTCTCTCTCTCTCTCTCTCTCTCTCTCTCTCTCTCTCTCTCTCTCTCTCTCTCTCTCTCTCTCTCTCTCTCTCTCTCTCTCTCTCTCTCCACACACACACATACACACACACACATCTGAAAAAAGCAGTCCGTAGCCGCTGTCTAACTCCCAGGTATGAATCTGCTAGATGAACAGATGCACCAGGTGAAAAAATTTTTACTCATTTGTTTCTGCCTCGGCCGAGAATCGAACCCGGGCCCTTAGGACTACGCACGAATGTATGTGCTTGTATGTATATGCTCATATTACAGTTCTAGCGAGGTATGAGTGTCTGTGTATGTTATGCATGTGAGAGTGTGTATGTCCATGTGGCCGCATGTCTGGCGGACAGTATCGTTGGGGCTCAACATTGTTTTAGGAAGCCAACCAACCAGCATTTAACAAATATTTCATTATGTCCGCCAATTGTTGCTGTTGAAACTACAAATGACGCGCCCTATTGCGATGGATGTTGCTGCCATAAATCATGCAACGCGCCATCAAATTTCCTATTCAGTTGCAATATTGCTACTAACAATGTCGCTATTAATGCTTTGCCAATCTGCTCGGGGATGGCCAAAACGTAAATTAGTTTGTTGCTTGAAGCAATATATACACGTGCCCAAATATTGATATTTGCAATTAGTATTGTTCAAAAATATAGATTGAAATAATAACGAGGTTCTAAATCCTTTAATAAGTAACTTTTATTAATTTGGGGATTAATACGCAAACATTACTTATATATATATATATATATATATATATATATATATATATATATATATATATATATATATATATATATATATATATATTGTTTGTTAGCAGAGCAGACTCTGCGGTACAAGAAGCGTAGGAGCAGCAGACTGCCCTGGCTGATGCGTTATTTTCCTGGGAGGAAAGTTGACAGTTGTCCTGTAGTACAGATTTCCTTTACGGTATGTAGGACGGGAAGACAGAAGCAGACAGACATACAGAGACAGAGAGAACGAGAAGAGGCATCAGCAAGTTAATAACAAGGTCTCTGGTCGTCACCAGTGACGAGGCTCTCGTTAACACAGTGACGGGAGGTGAGCGAGACGAAGGTGATGACAAGAGGGTCGTTGGACCACCTCGAGGACACCACTTTCCCACCAGCTGGTGAAGTGGACCACATATCTTGAGTTATCTTGAGATGATTTCGGGGCTTTTTTTTAGTGTCCCCGCGGCCCGGTCCTCGACCAGGCCTCCACCCCCAGGAAGCAGCCCGTGACAGCTGACTAACACCCAGGTACCTATTTTACTGCTAGGTAACAGGGGCGTAGGGTGAAAGAAACTCTGCCCATTGTTTCTCGCCGGCGCCTGGGATCGACCCGACCCCAGGACCACAGGATCACAAGTACAGCGTGCTGTCCGCTCGGCCGACCGGCTCCCCTCGGCATGTGTCTCACTGTCACGTGCTCACAGTAAGATGTGTCTCACTGTCACGTGCTCACAGTAAGATGTGTCTCACTGTCACGTGCTCACAGTAAGATGTGTCTCACTGTCACGTGCCCACAGTAAGATGTGTCTCACTGTCACGTGCTCACAGTAAGATGTGTCTCACTGTCACGTGCTCACAGTAAGATGTGTCTCACTGTCACGTGCTCACAGTAAGATGTGTCTCACTGTCACGTGCCCACAGTAAGATGTGTCTCACTGTCACGTGCTCACAGTAAGATGTGTCTCACTGTCACGTGCTCACAGTAAGATGTGTCTCACTGTCACGTGCTCACAGTAAGATGTGTCACAAGTAACTACTTGCAAGTCATGCTAAGCTTTTACTCCCACTTGGATCACCACAGCCACTTCTGGCCTGGTTGATAGAGCAACTGCTGTGTGCTTTACAAGTCTAACTTCAGTCCCATGAATTAAATATTAAATAAAATATATATTATTTTCGTAACGACAGTGCACATTTGCAATTAATATAACATTGTTGAAGAATGGGTTGCCACTTGGCATTGTTGCAGTGCTATAGGGAAGGCTTAACTCTCAGACTAAATAGTAGTTAGCAACCTTAAGACACACTCCATACTCTGAGCATCCTGGCATGGGTGGCCCACTCTCCTAACAGGTATTTAGCACCCATTATAGCCGTGGGGGGGGGGGGGGGGGAACCCAGACAGTCGCCAAGCAGTAAGACACATTTACCAATCATGGCGGTCTGATGTGTGGTAAATCACAGTGGAAGATTGGGAGACATGACGTAATCACCAATGTCCTTAAGAGATGCCTCGCCACAGTTCCCTGCCCAACACAATACAACAATACTCGATGACAATCAGAAGCGTCCAGATGGGCTCATCACACTTCCGTGGAATAACAAGCTGGTGGAACAACGCTTGACCCTCTGTATTGGTCCGCACCTGTCTGCAGCACGGAGAGTTGGAAAGAGGTCTCGCTACTACGTTCACAGTATCAGAAAACCTGTAAATACAGAGGTTTGGCACATCCTCTGTATTTACTGTTTTGGTTTGGTCAAACACTGAGAAATATTTTCTGAGAACCATAGACGTCATTTAAGTCCTGGAGAAATCTTCCAAGCAGCGGAGAAATCTTCCAAGCATCTGAGAAATCTTCCAAGCACCGGAGAAATCTTCCAAGCACCGGAGAAATCTTCCAAGCATCTGAGAAATCTTCCAAGCACCGGAGAAATCTTCCAAGCACCGGAGAAATCTTCCAAGCATCTGAGAAATCTTCCAAGCAGCGGAGAAATCTTCCAAGCACCAGAGAAATCTTCCAAGCAGCGGAGAAATCTTCCAAGCACTGGAGAAATCTTCCAAACACCGGAGAAATCTTCCAAGCAGCGGAGAAATCTTCCAAGCACCGGAGAAATCTTCCAAGCACCAGAGAAATCTTCCAAGCACCGGAGAAATCTTCCCGTCACCTTGCACGTTTCCAACATACCAAGGACTTCTTCCAATCCATCCCAGATTGTCTTACCCGCCGGGCATATGCTACCTGTGCAGATTTAAATGTCTTAAACTATTTTCTTAACGTCAAGATCCTTGTTTCCGGGTCAAGATTACCATATTCCTGGGTTTTCTTTTTACGACAATTGCCTGTCTCAGGCACCAAGTTCCTCTGTCAAAGCCTGAACGCCGCCCCGTCTCAAGAGATATACATTGAGAGGTGTACCCCACATCTCACTGTTTATTTTATGTCTGAATTATGCTTAGGACAGAAGTATATTTTCGATTATTGTCTCGATAACCAGTACCCTCTGTCCCAGGCCACGACATCCACCCTCCAGGACCTCCACTACCACCCCATCTCCAGCCACCACAATCACCCCGTCCTACCACCACAATCACCCCGTCCCAGCTCCACAACCATCCCGTCCCACCACCACAACCACCCCGTCCCAGCTCCACAACCATCCCGTCCCACCACCACAACCACCCCATCCCAGCTCCACAACCATCCCGTCCCAGCTCCACAGCCGCTTTGACTCGCAAGTCAATCCTCTCGTAATGAATCCACATCCAATCTTTCTTTCCCGGCAGACGACGAAGTGAATTGAATTTGGCCCAGAAGACCCCACGAGGTCAATCTGGTTCTTTCATGAGATGCGCTTCACGGCTCAGGTGACACAGGCGTAAGAGACTTTCCTGGGACACATCCCAGGTGGCCTGGGACACCCTGGGACACATCCCAGATGGCCTGGGACACATCCCAGATGGCCTGGGACACCCTGGGACACATCCCAGATGGCCTGGGACACCCTGGGACACATCCCAGATGGCTGTCCCACTCTTTGTCTCCTGCTGTTTAATGCATCTCAACATAATTACTTTTGTGTTTCAGAATGGTGATAGTACTTCTCTATATTTTTGTTTATTTTTATTTTTTATTGTATTATTTATTTATTTATTTATTTTGCTAAATGGCAAACATGAAAGTTAAAGTATTAGAATGCAAAGGAGTAGAATTGAGTTTTATAGAAATCAGAGAATCACATAATTATTATCCACGTGACTCACCTAGTAGTACTAGTAACTCTCCTTGTAACTCACCTTGTAACTCTCCTAGTAACTTTCCTAGTACTCACCTAATAACGTGTTTTAATGACTTATCCAGTAACGAAGACATGTGGATGTCGTCCTCCAGGATAGTGGGGATAACTTCTCATTCTCGAGGACTTGAAGCATATTAGGCTTATTGAAGTAGCCCTCGCCAACAACTGACCACCCTCCAGGAAACCACCCACAACAGTTGACTAACTCTAAGATACCTTTTACTGTTAGAACAGAAGCACTGCATGTAAGGAAACATGCCAGCCACTCACTCACTCCGGGAATCGGACTCAGGATCAGTCTGTGGCCAATAGGAAAGTCGTATTTGTCCTCGGACAGTGTTGGTCCGGAAGTGTGCTCGAGACTTCACATTTAAAGGTTTAGACTCACCGCCGCTGATCAAGTGAAATAGGATGACTATTCCTTTCTCTTGGCGGGAGATTTGTGAACCAGTTGAATATCACAACCGTCGGGAACAATGTTATTCTCTGAAAATAAGCTTGAACAGAATCAGGTATCAAACTCAAGACCCATATATCGCTAGGCAAGTATTGTAAACAATATTAAGCCAGTTTAAAATATAGTGGTTGCTTTGGAGTGGCTTTAAAATTGCTCCCACCCTCCCATGCCGCCACTGCTCCCACGCTCCCAAACAGTAGTGAGGGCTGCACAGTGTCGGAGCTGATGACAAAAGTTTAGAGCACTGACTCCGTGACTGTCGAGAAGGTTTGTTGGAATTAATCTGATAACCTCTAACTCCTAGCTTTTAGGTTCCTTGTGTATCCGTGGTGCGTACCGTGTGTGTGTGTGTGTGTGTGTGTGTGTGTGTGTGTGTGTGTGTGTGTGTGTGTGTGTGTGTGTGTGTGTGTGTATGTGTGTGTGTGTGTGTGTGTGTGTGTATCCGTGTGTGTACTCACCTAATTGTGCTTGCGGGGGTTGAGCTCTGGCTCTTTGGTCCCGCCTCTCAACCGTCAATCAACTGGTGTACAGATTCCTGAGCCTATTGGGCTCTATCATATCTACATTTGAAACTGTGTATGGAGTCAGCCTCCACCACATCACTTCCTAATGCATTCCATTTACTAACTACTCTGACACTGAAAAAGTTCTTTCTAACGTCTCTGTGGCTCATTTGGGTACTCAGCTTCCACCTGTGTCCCCTTGTTCGCGTCCCACCAGTGTTGAATAGTTCATCCTTGTTTACCCGGTCGATTCCCCTGAGGATTTTGTAGGTTGTGATCATGTCCCCCCTTACTCTTCTGTCTTCCAGTGTCGTGAGGTGCATTTCCCGCAGCCTTTCCTCATAACTCATGCCTCTTAGTTCTGGGACTAGTCTAGTAGCATACCTTTGGACTTTTTCCAGCTTCGTCTTGTGCTTGACAAGGTACGGGCTCCATGCTGGGGCCGCATACTCCAGGATTGGTCTTACATATGTGGTGTACAAGATTCTGAATGATTCCTTACACAGGTTCCTGAACGCCGTTCTGATGTTAGCCAGCCTCGCATATGCCGCAGACGTTATTCTCTTTATGTGGGCTTCAGGAGACAGGTTTGGTGTGATATCAACTCCTAGATCTTTCTCTCTGTCTGTTTCATTAAGTACTTCATCTCCTATTCTGTATCCTGTGCCTGGCCTCCTGTTTCCACTTCCTAGTTTCATTACTTTGCATTTACTCGGGTTGAACTTCAACAGCCATTTGTTGGACCATTCACTCAGTCTATCCAGGTCATCTTGTAGCCTCCTACTATCATCCTCTGTTTCAATCCTCCTCATAATTTTTGCATCGTCGGCAAACATTGAGAGGAACGAATCTATACCCTCTGGGAGATCATTTACATATACCAGAAACAGTATAGGTCCAAGGACTGACCCCTGCGGGACTCCACTTGTGACGTCTCGCCAATCTGAGACCTCACCCCTCACACAGACTCGTTGTCTCCTGTTGCTTAGGTATTCCTCTATCCACCGGAGTACCTTCCCTCTCACTCCAGCCTGCATCTCCAACTTTCGCACTAGCCTCTTGTGTGGCACTGTATCAAAGGCTTTCTGACAATCCAAAAATATGCAGTCTGCCCACCCTTCTCTTTCTTGTCTTATTTTTGTTGCCTGGTCGTAGAATTCAAGTAACCCTGTGAGGCAGGACCTGCCATCCCTGAACCCATGTTGATGCTGTGTTACAAAGTTCCTTCGCTCCAGATGCTCCACTAGTTTTTTTCGCACAATCTTCTCCATCAGCTTGCATGGTATGCAGGTTAGGGACACTGGCCTGTAGTTCAGTGCCTCCTGTCTATCCCCTTTCTTGTATATCGGGACTACGTTAGCTGCTTTCCAAATATCTGGCAGTTCCCCTGTTGCCAGTGATTTGTTATACACTATGGAGAGTGGTAGGCTCAGTTCTCTTGCTCCTTCCTTTAGAACCCAAGGGGAGATTCCATCTGGGCCTATAGCCTTTGTCACGTCCAACTCTAGTAAACACTTCCTTACTTCCCCACTGGTAATCTCAAACTCTTCCAGTGGTTCCTGGTTAGCTATTCCCTCACTTACCTCTGGAATTTCTCCTTGTTCTAAGGTGAAGACCTCCTGGAATTTCTTATTCAATTCCTCACACACTTCCTTGTCATTTGTAGGGAATCCTTCCGCCCCTATCCTTAATCTCATAACCTGTTCCTTTACTGTTGTTTTTCTCCTAATGTGGCTATGCAACAATTTAGGCTGAGTCTTTGCCTTGCTTGCGATGTCATTTTCGTATTGTCTTTCTGCCTCTCTTCTCATCCTGACATATTCATTCCTGGCATTCTGGTATCTTTCTCTGCTCTCCAGTGTCCTGTTATTCCTATAGTTTCTCCATGCCCTTTTACTTTGCTGCTTAGCTAGCCTACATCTTTGATTAAACCATGGGTTTCTCATCTTCATTTCTCTGTTTTCCTTTTGGACTGGGACAAACTTGTTCGCTGCGTCCTTGCACTTCTGCGTGATGTAATCCATCATATCTTGGGCCGTCTTTCCCCTGAGCTCTGTTTCCCATGCTATATCTGTTAGGAATTTTCTTATCCCCTCATAGTTTCCCTTTCGGTATGCTAACCTTTTGGTTTCGGTATCCCTCCTCGAGTTCAATAACCCTTCTTCAATCAAGTACTCAAACACCAGTACACTGTGGTCGCTCATTCCTACTGGGTCCTCAAAACCGATTTCTCTTATGTCGGAGTCGTTCAGAGTGAAGACTAGGTCGAGTCTCGCTGGTTCGTCATTGCCTCTCATCCTTGTGGGTTCTCCGACATGCTGGGTTAAAAAGTTGCTTGTCACCACCTCCAATAGTTTGGCTCTCCACGTATCCTCGCCTCCATGCGGTTCCTTGTTCTCCCAGTCAATCTTTCCGTGATTGAAGTCGCCCATGATGAGCAGGTGGGATCTATTTCTACAGGCAGCAGAGGCTGCCCTCTCAATTATAGTGTTAACTGCCTTGTTGTTGTTTTCATACTCTTGACTGGGTCTCCTGTCATTTGGTGGAGGGTTGTATATTACTGCTACTACTATTCTTGGTCCTCCCATTGTTATGGTGCCTGCTATGTAGTCTCTGAACTCCTCACAGCCCGGGATGGCCATCTCCTTAAAACTCCATTCCCTTCTCATGAGTAGGGCCACTCCGCCTCCTCCTCTACCTTCCCTCTCTTTCCTTATTACTGTATACTCCTGGGGAAACACGGCATTCGTTATGATTCCAGAGAGTTTTGTTTCAGTGAGTCCGATTACATCTGGGTTAACTTCTTGTGCTCTTTCCCTTAGTTCACTTGTCTTGCTTGTGATCCCATCTATGTTCGAGTACATCACCCTGAAACTGACTCTCTTCTGCTTCTTTTCTGGGGGGGACCTTTGGGATCTGGGGTGAGTGGGAGCTGGGGGGACCTGGCACGGGGGGATTGGTGGAGGAGGGAGGGCTTGGGGTGGTGGGGGAGAGGGGGAGGGTACAGGGGGTGGATAAGAGGGGGAGGGTACAGGGGGTGGGTAAGAGAGGGAGGGTTGGGGAAGCATGGGGGGAGGAGAGGCTGTGGGGGATAGGGGAGATGGGGGGGCTTGGGGGGAGAGAAAAGGGTGGAGGGCTTGGGGGGCGTGGGGGAAAAGGGAGGGCTGAGGTGGGTGAGGAAGAGGGGAGGGTTTAGGGGAGTGGGGGAGAGGGGAAGACTTAGGTGGGGTGGGGGAGAGTGGGGGGCTTAGGGGGGAGGGGGGGAAGGGAGGGCATGGGGGTGGGGGAGACGGGAAGGCATGTGGGAGAAGGGAGGGCATGGGGGATGGGGGGGAAGGGAGGTCCTGGGGTGAGGGGAGGGGGAGAAGGGGGGTGAGTGGGGGGAGGGGGGTGGGTGGGGGGAGGGTGCCCTAGGTGGGTACTTAGTGGGGGGCTGACAGGGGATGGGGCAGGTTGGGTGTCTGTTGGGTAGAATTTGGGGGTGGTGCCCCAATCCCTGTGGCTGTTGCACTGTTTGAGGAGGGTTCTCCACTTCGCTCTGGGATTGTAGGGTTCCGGGTTGTGGTACTCTGATTTCCTTCTCTCTCCCTGCGCTCCTTCCTCGCGTCTGCTGTCCGTATTCTCTCTTCCCTTGTCATATCCCTCTGCAGGAATATTTTCTTGAACTTCTCTACACCTTTTAGACAACACTTCCTTGCTAGCAGTTCCTCTTTCGCGATTTCGCTCATGAAAACCACCTTTATCATTCGGTCTCTGTCCTTGTTGTACTTTCCAAGCCTGAAAACCTTTTCAACATTTCGCTCAGCTCCCTCCATCCTTACCTCTTTAAGGATCTCTTTAATCATGTTTTTGTCCTTGTCTCTCCGCTCCTTTGGTCTGGTCCCTGTTTGTTCTTCAATGCCTGCTACTACTACTGCTCTATTTCTCTCTATCAGCCGGCTAGTACATCTAGCTGCTTCCTGAGAGGAAGCCACTTCCATGTGTGTGTGTGTGTGTGTGTGTGTGTGTGTGTGTGTGTGTGTGTGTGTGTGTGTGTGTGTGTGTGTGTGTATGTGTGTGTGTGTGTGTGTGTGTGTATCCGTGTGTGTGTGTGTGTGTGTGTGTGTGTGTGTGTGTGTGTGTGTGTGTGTGTGTGTGTGTGTGTGTGTGTGTTACAGAACGGTACTCAGCTACCTTCGTGGAGGGAAGGGGAGGTTCAGCTTTATTACTTGGGGTTCTCTTTACCCTTGTGTGGCGTCTCTCCTACCTCTCTTCTTTCCTTATTCCCCATCGTCGCTACTCTTGCTCTAAGCACCTTCATCCTCGTCTTCTTAGATCGCGTTTCAGTATTTAATTGACATCCGTTCCTCCTCGCTCTGGCCTCCTCCCATGTCAAAAAGTCTCACTTTTATCTTGTCAATGCTAATGAGTATCTTGTACATCGTGATTATGTCTTATCTGATTATCTACTCCAGTTTTGTGGAAGGAAGAAATGAGTGGGTTACTTATTTGTTCATTCTGTCACCACCTCACAACATACTCATGCTCTTCAACTTACCACACCCCCAACATAACCCATCTTACAGCATACTACTGTTCCACAACATACCACACCCCAACATAACCCAACTTGCAGCATACAACACTGCTCTCGAAAGTGTTCATCGCTTCCTTCAGTGTTAGAGTCTCTGTCGACGACAGCTGGTCACGCCCAGGATATCCGACGGCTACATCTCACATCAAGTATATCTGACGACAACGCCTTGATACGCCTAGGATATTCCACTGCAACTAGGATATTCGCTCCAAAGATATCCCATGAGGAAACTTCTTCACATCCAGCATATCCCACAGCTTAATGATATTATCACACACAGGATATCGGACAGCAACTCTTCGTCACATCCAGGATATCCTACGGCGACACCTCGTCACGTTCAGGATATTTCTCGACGGCACCTCGTCGCGTCCAGGATATCTCAATTATATCCACCGCAGTTCTCTCAGTCTTTCGACAAACTTCCCTTTTCCATTGCGGTTAATCCCACTTCAAACTTGAATCCACCCGACAAAGTTGGCAACTGTGCGGTTGAGACTTGCCAAACATTGCCTCCTTTCTTGTGACTCTTCTCGCCCCGTTTCTTACGGCCCACTTTCCTAAGTTTGCCGCTACTTGTCCTCAGTTGATCCGGGAGACAAGAAGTGCTGGTCCGGAGACTTACGCAACTTACACACTTGATCCTGACATTTTAACTTTAAAATCAACACTGAGGACAACGGGAAGGAACCGTCTTCATCGCTGTCTGGACTAGTTTTCAAAAGATGTCACTACGACAACAAGCATTTTGTCCTTCTACGCCTTCACGAGTGTATGAGGGGTGTATGAGGGGGTGTATGAGGTGTGTATGAGGTGTGTATGAGGGGTGTATGAGGGGGTGTATGAGGGGTGTATGAGGTGTGTATGAGGTGTGTATGAGGAGAGTATGAGGTGTGTATGAGGTGTGTATGAGGAGAGTATGAGGTGTGTATGAGGTGTGTACGAGGTATGTATGAGGGGTGTATGAGGTGTGTACGAGGTGTGTATGAGGTGTGTATGAGTTGTGTATGAGGTGTGGGATATTTGGGCTTGATTCTGTTTAATTAATAATTAAAGTAGTAAATTAAATTATGAAGGACCACCCGCTTTTAAAGTAAAGAGGGAAACTGAGAATTTCAGATCATTGGATAAAATTCTAGAGAAAACCAGTGACTATGGATATGACTAGAAAGTATGATCATAAGAATGATTAATGGGCTGTATTATTAAAGAAACAAACCTCAAACACCTACATTGTGGGGTTATTACTGGAGGTAAGTACGTCCAGGAATCAGTGTGGTTCGTTCACTAATTCAATTAATAATAATCTAATCCTATAAATAATGCTGAATATGATATCATTCACATAAAGAAGAACATGAATATGAATATAATAATGAGTTACAGTAAATCACACATTAATATCAAACATTCTGAATAAATCAAATTGCAAGGAAATGGATAAAAAAGAAATAAGCCTTAGCTTGAAGCAGATTCCTTTAGATAACCATAGTAGTCCTCTTAATCCTCCAGATGCAGTACACTGACGAGTGGTACGGGTTAACATGGAGGAGGCAGCCGGAGGAATTCGTCTCTCGGGCTGCAAGATAAATAACTACCAGTAGCAATTGATTTAACTACTCAATTCATATTCAAAAATATTAATATCTACAGATGGAATTCTAATCACCTGTTATTAGGTGTTATCCCGCTGCTTAACGAACAATCACCCCGCTATTAACAGACCTGTAAATGATGCATCAAATAAAGGAATACTTAGCTGTGGGCACTGTATAAGTATTAAGATTGCCGTAATCTCGCATCCCAGTCTCCGGTGAACCTATCCTGGATAGTGATGCGTTTCAAGCTGGCTGATCACGTGTCGTCAGGAACCAAGTCAAGGGGTCCCTCATTTAACACCAGCACTAGTTGAAGATATTATCTGCAAGGTCATTCACGCCTCACAGTGGCGGCTTTCATCTGAGGATGGATCACACCTGTCCTATTTGCTGGACAATGGCGTCTTTTTATGAGTACGGTAAGCGCAGCTTTGCTTCCTTTCGGTTCTGCACGTGTCCGCGTACTGAGGATGGTGGCGTCCCTCTACCCACGCCGAGTCGACGTTCATAACACAAATTATTGTCACGAACATTAATATTTCTCGCATTCGCGCTTGAAACTTTAAAGACTGGACGGGTTTATTATTTAGAGGAACGAAATATTATTATTTACCGATTTAAGAATAGTAAATATATAAGGGAGAGGAATTAATGTCTCCCCATGGCATTCATTGATGACGTTAACTCCATCGCGAGGTAGACGCTATGATCCTAACGCTCTATTCGGCTTTTAGTTAGAGAACAATTCGTCTGCAATCAGTTGTCATACAGAATGCTTTAATTATGGAGAATCGTATTTAATTCTCACACAAATTGAATATAATGTGTTTTACTGTAAAGAAATCTGACGCAATACTGGCGTCAGGTGACGTGAGAATTCTAGCCTAATGCACAGATGAATTATTAGTACAGGAGAATTCTACGAGTTGCTAATTTTACTTACTACAATATTTAGTATGGTTAGTAATAAGTAATGAGAATACAACAATGCTGTATTCGATGTTGGAAATATCCAACATGAGGGGTGTATGAGGTGTGTATGAGGGGTGTATGAGGTGTGTATGAGGTGTGTATGAGGAGAGTATGAGGTGTGTATGAGGTGTGTACGAGGTGTGTATGAGGGGTGTATGAGGTGTGTATGAGGTGTGTATGAGGAGAGTATGAGGGGTGTATGAGGTGTGTATGAGGAGAGTATGAGGTGTGTATGAGGTGTGTATGAGGAGAGTATGAGGGGTGTATGAGGTGTGTATGAGGGGTGTATGAGGTGTGTATGAGGTGTGTATGAGGGGTGTATGAGGTGTGTATGAGGAGAGTATGAGGGGTGTATGAGGTGTGTACGAGGTGTGTATGAGGTGTGTATGAGGGGTGTATGAGGTGTGTACGAGGTGTGTATGAGGGGTGTATGAGGTGTGTACGAGGTGTGTATGAGGTGTGTATGAGGGGTGTATGAGGTGTGTATGAGGGGTGTATGAGGTGTGTATGAGGTGTGTATGAGGTGAGTATGAGGTGTGTATGAGGTGTGTATGAGGGGTGTATGAGGTGTGTATGAGGTGTGTATGAGGAGAGTATGAGGGGTGTATGAGGGGTGTATGAGGTGTGTATGAGGTGTGTATGAGGTGTATATGAGGGGTGTATGAGGGGTGTATGAGGTGATTATGAGGGGTGTATGAGGTGTGTATGAGGGGTGTGTGAGGTGTGTATGAGGGGTGTATGAGGTGTGTACGAGGTGTGTATGAGGGGTGTATGAGGTGTGTATGAGGTGTGTATGAGGAGAGTATGAGGGGTGTATGAGGTGTGTATGAGGTGTGTATGAGGTGAGTATGAGGGGTGTATGAGGGGTGTATGAGGTGTGTATGAGGGGAGTACGAGGTGTGTATGAGGGGTGTATGAGGGGTGTATGAGGTGTGTATGAGGTGTGTATGAGGAGAGTTTGAGGTCAAACTCAATGAGGATATTAGGTTCATAGTCCACGTGAAAGACTAGGAAATGTTTCGATAATATACGCCATTGTTTGCACAAGTAAACCCACAAAAACGTGATATATCTATGAGGAAATCTCACAGATATATCACCTTAACTATTAACTCTTCTCTACTATCATGATACACTTTTACCCCATAGTAATCAACGCTACAAAGTGCTATGAAAGGTAACGGCTCACAAATATCTACCATTTCTATGTACCGGAGTCAATAGGTTAAGTGGGTTGCTTGGGTGTGTAAGTTTCTGATTAGGTTAAAAGACTTAATTATTTACATAGTGGAAAGTGAAGCCAACGTGGTGCTGAGGCACGAAGACTGACTCGCTCAACACGTAGATGCACGTGAGACTGAGTCCACGTGACGGCTCCGGTACACAGGCGGCTCCATCCTCATGCTGTAACTGTCATGGATATAACTTACACGTCACTATTAGGAAAGCACCGCTCCACCACCATCACTATAACACCACTACCACCACTACCACCACCACCCCTGCCACACTCCCAGCACCAGACGCCGCTCCTGCTAGCCGCCCCACCACCCCCACTACCACCCCCACCACCCCCCCCCCCCCACACCCAGTTCACCACAATGATGTATCACAAAGTAAGCCAGGAGAGAGTGCACTTGAGCACAGCTCCAAGTGCCGCAGCTGGCGCCCGCCCCCGCTATAACACTAAGTGTTCCGCCCTAAAATGAAACTCGAGATAAAATTTGGCCGTAATATCGGAAGACGCGAAATTATTATTATTATGTCGGGCTGGCGGAGAAATTTGAGTGATAGATGCAAATTTATGCAGAACAGTGTGATTACTTATTTACTCTGGCCTGATTACATCATGAAGCGAGGTGACGGAGGGAAGGCTGGCTGACGACAGCGGGACGGGTCCCTCCTCGTGGGTGACGCAAGGTGACGGAGGGAAGGCTGGCTGACGACAGCGGGACGGGTGCCTCCTCGTGGGTGACGCAAGGTGACGGAGGGAAGGCTGGCTGACGACAGCGGGACGGGTCCCTCCTCGTGGGTGACGCAAGGTGACGGAGGGAAGGCTGGCTGACGACAGCGGGACGGGTGCCTCCTCGTGGGTGACGCAAGGTGACGGAGGGAAGGCTGGCTGACGACAGCGGGACGGGTCCCTCCTCGTGGGTGACGCAAGGTGAGGGAGGCGATGGAAGGGTGACGCAAGGTGAGGGAGGGGGCTGGAAGGGTGACGCAAGGTGAGGGAGGAGGATGGAAGGGTGACGCAAGGTGAGGGAGGAGGATGGAAGGGTGACGCAAGGTGAGGGAGGAGGATGGAAGGGTGACGCAAGGTGAGGGAGGAGGATGGAAGGGTGACGCAAGGTGAGGGAGGAGGATGGAAGGGTGACGCAAGGTGAAGGAGGAGGAAGGAAGGGTGACGCAAGGTGAGGGAGGGGATGGAAGGGTGACTCAAGGTGAGGGAGGGGATGGAAGGGTGACGCAAGGTGAGGGAGGGGATGGAAGGGTGACACAAGGTGAGGGAGGGGATGGAAGGGTGACGCAAGGTGAGGGGGGGATGGAAGGGTGACGCAAGGTGAGGGAGGGTGACACAAGGTGAGGGACCACAAGCTTGCTCTCACCCTCCCTCTCTCCACTCTCATCTACCAGCTTAGAGGTTGACCAACAACAACCTCCATCACTCCTGTAGCTCCAACAACTGATCAACTCACATATTCAACATGAACTAATAAGCATATATGAACAACAGTCAAAACCACAATAGAAGCCAAATGCCATTAACCCGGAGCATAATAGATCGGTCGTCATTAGGCAAATTAAGACAAACTTTTATCTCCATGACTTTGAGAAATCTAATGAAGAATTGATAACGTTATGGGGGGAGGGGTGATGCAGGAATATGGGGGGGGGTGATGCAGGAATATGGGGGGAGGGGTGATGTAGGAATATGGGGGGAGGGGTGATGCAGGAATATGGGGGGAGGGGTGATGCAGGAATATGGGGGGAGGGGTGATGCAGGAATATGGGGGGAGGGGTGATGCAGGAATATGGGGGGAGGGGTGATGCAGGAATATGGGGGGAGGGGTGATGCAGGAATATGGGGGGAGGGGTGATGCAGGAATATGGGGGGAGGGGTGATGCAGGAATATGGGGGGAGGGGTGATGCAGGAATATGGGGGGAGGGGTGATGCAGGAATATGGGGGGAGGGGTGATGCAGGAATATGGGGGGAGGGGTGATGCAGGAATATGGGGGGAGGGGTGATGCAGGAATATGGGGGGAGGGGTGATGCAGGAATATGGGGGGAGGGGTGATGCAGGAATATGGGGGGAGGGGTGATGCAGGAATATGGGGGGAGGGGTGATGCAGGAATATGGGGGAGGGGTGATGCAGGAATATATATTGAACCACATTTTGGGCCCATGTACCAGATGGGGTACCCGGCTGTGCCCAGGTCTACCCTGTACCCAGGTCACGCCTCCACACCCTCCCCGTCTCCATGACCCACGGAGCAGAACAAGTAACAGTACCAATAGAGCACATGAGCCACGGAGCAGAACAAGTAACAGTACCAATAGAGCACATGAGCCACGGAGCAGGCGAGGCAACAGCTGCAGCACCATCAGATCTTGAACATGATTACAGGGGTAAAAAAGAGCAAGATATCTGCCATCTTCATCACCCACAATGTGGTCTTCACAGGAACAAAGATTGGTTCCAGGAGAATGTCTTCTGTTGTCAGACTCTCACTCATCATAAATGGTCGTCCAGGCAAGTGCTTTCATCTTCCCTGAACCTGTCAAAAGGTTTTTTTTATCCTGAGATCATAAATCTCAAGAAAAAGCTTAGTAATACAATTGTTATGTTTATCTTGAGGGTTGGTGTCTCTGGTTAGCTCTTTATGAACTGTTTTTGGCCTGGTTTGTCCATGGTTTTTTTGTCCACAAGATTGTGTCCAAGATGTTGTTTGTCCACGGGGTTATTTGTCATCGGGATTATTTGTTCATGAGGTTGTTTGTTTGTTCATTGCATATTCAAGATGCTAAATGTGCTATAATTACTCTGTCTAGTGTACAAAGTCACTTATGTAAATAAACTTCGCGTACAGGTATTTCAAATTGACATTAACAGATTCAGGGGTCCCGCAGACGGCAGACAATCCCCGGCGTGGCAAGCTAAAGTCAGAGGACCACTGTAGGTAGTTCAGGAATTCAGGAAGTGCGTGAGTTGGGCTGGTGGAGGTGCGTCTCATATACATGTCTGGGATGAAACTTGTGCCACAGTATTGTGCTGTCCGGGAGGAGTTCTGTCGGTCCCGAGGCTTCTACATACTCAGTTTACCTAGGTTTTCTTGCAGGGTTGAGCTTCAGCTCCTGAGTCACGCCTCGCAATAGTTAATCGACAGGTGGAATTGATCTTGGTGGTATATCATGCCGCCAGAGGCACAAATTGCGGGTTCTCCTCGGTAATAAGAAGCTTCCACTTCGCGTCCCAACACCTTCCCGGGACATCTGCTCCCAGGGTTGTTCATAATATCATTTGGGTCAAACGAAAAAAATTGTTTCTTTTAATTCTAAACCCTCATTAATGCCTCTCTTCTTATTTGGCAACTATCAGAAATATAACAAATATTATATCAGCAGATATAATAACATATTAAGCAACATATTAGTAGCTCAAAAACTTTTATTAATTATCGTGAATAGTGTGCAAGATATATTGCAAAATATCAGGCTATTCAGTGCTATATTTTCCGTTCAACACCGTCACACTATCACACTAAGCGCTTTACATCCAGGTCCCCAATTACTTCTGGATGGGCAGGACTCGAACCCGGGTCTTCTAACTAGCGAAGGAACTGTGCTATTGTCACTATACCACAACGTATCGCAGAGAAAAGTTGAAAACACCATTATCTGACAATAGCTAGAGACCAAGCAATTGCTCGAAACAGGGTGAAGGCCTGAAGTTTTAGTCGAAATATTCAGTAGATGACATTTCGAATGTCAGTTGACCTATATCATGAATTTTATGAAATCCTGACAAAGCACAAATGACCTCTAGGGGACATTAATAAGAAATAGATCTGTAGTATATAAGCAAC
Source organism: Procambarus clarkii (assembly GCF_040958095.1). Taxonomy (NCBI): domain Eukaryota; kingdom Metazoa; phylum Arthropoda; class Malacostraca; order Decapoda; family Cambaridae; genus Procambarus; species Procambarus clarkii. Next base: position 22,443,266 of record NC_091209.1, read on the forward strand.
ACTCACGCCTTGAGGGGAAGTGGAAGAGTATATGTTCGTCCCATCACACTTTGATGTGCACGCCAGCTGAGAGAGAGAAGAGCAGCTGAGGAAGACAGAAGAGCAGCTGAGGAAGACAGAAGAGCAGCTGAGGAAGACAGAAGAGCAGCTGAGGAAGACAGAAGAGCAGCTGAGGAAGACAGAAGAGCAGCTGAGGAAGACAGAAGAGCAGCTGAGGAAGACAGAAGAGGAGCTGAGGAAGAGAGAAGAGCAGCTGAGGAAGAGAGAAGAGGAGCTGAGGAAGAGAGAAGAGCAGCTGAGGAAGAGAGAAGAGCAGCTGAGAAAAAGAGCAGCTGAGGAAGACAGAAGAGCAGCTAAGGAAGACAGAAGAGGAGCTGAGGAAGAGAGAAGAGCAGCTGAGAAAGAGAGAAGAGCAGCTGAGGAAAAGAGCAGCTGAGGAAGACAGAAGAGCAGCTGAGGAAGACAGAAGAGGAGCTGAGGAAGAGAGAAGAGCAGCTGAGGAAGACAGAAGAGCAGTTGAGGAAGAGAGAAGAGCAGCTGAGGAAGAGAGAAGAGCAGCTGAGGAAGAGAGAAGAGCAGCTGAGGAAGAGAGAAGAGCAGCTGAGGAAGAGAGAAGAGCAGTTGAGGAAGAGAGAAGAGCAGCTGAGGAAGAGAGAAGAGCAGCTGAGGAAGAGAGAAGAGCAGCTGAGGAAGAGAGAAGAGCAGCTGAGGAAGAGAGAAGAGCAGCTGAGGAAGAGAGAAGAGCAGCTGAGGAAGAGAGAAGAGCAGCTGAGGAAGAGAGAAGAGCAGCTGAGGAAGAGAGAAGAGCAGCTGAGGAAGAGAGAAGAGCAGCTGAGGAAGAGAGAAGAGCAGCTGAGGAAGAGAGAAGAGCAGCTGAGGAAGAGAGAAGAGCAGCTGAGGAAGAGAGAAGAGCAGCTGAGGAAGAGAGAAGAGCAGCTGAGGAAGAGAGAAGAGCAGCTGAGGAAGAGAGAAGAGCAGCTGAGGAAGAGAGAAGAGCAGCTGAGGAAGAGAGAAGAGCAGCTGAGGAAGAGAGAAGAGCAGCTGAGGAAGAGAGAAGAGCAGTTGAGGAAGAGAGAAGAGCAGCTGAGGAAGAGAGAAGAGCAGCTGAGGAAGAGAGAAGAGCAGCTGAGGAAGAGAGAAGAGCAGCTGAGGAAGAGAGAAGAGCAGCTGAGGAAGAGAGAAGAGCAGCTGAGGAAGACAGAAGAGCAGCTGAGGAAGAGAGAAGAGCAGCTGAGGAAGACAGAAGAGCAGCTGAGGAAGAGAGAAGAGCAGCTGAGGAAGAGAGAAGAGCAGCTCTGCACGATGAGCAATAGTAAACTGGTCACGTCAGATAAACACACCCAACCAGTCGTCTAGGAACTCGTCATCGGGGATCATCTTTAACGAGTCGTCCTTAGTGTGTACAGACTCGTCCTGGTCGTCCTTAGTGTGTACAGACTCGTCCTGGTCGTCCTTAGTGTGTACAGACTCGCCCTGGTCGTCCTTAGTGTGTACAGACTCGCCCTGGTCGTCCTTAGTGTGTACAGACTCGTCCTGGTCGTCCTTATTGTGTACAGACTCGTCCTGGTCGTCTTTATTGTGTACAGACTCGTCCTGGTCGTCCTTATTGTGTACAGACTCGCCCTGGTCGTCCTTAGTGTGTTCAGACTCGCCCTGGTCGTCCTTAGTGTGTTCAGACTCGCCCTGGTCGTCCTTAGTGTGTTCAGACTCGCCCTGGTCGTCCTTAGTGTGTACAGACTCGTCCTGGTCGTCCTTAGTGTGTACAGACTCGTCCTGGTCGTCTTTATTGTGTACAGACTCGTCCTGGTCGTCCTTATTGTGTACAGACTCGCCCTGGTCGTCCTTAGTGTGTTCAGACTCGCCCTGGTCGTCCTTAGTGTGTACAGACTCGTCCTTGTCGTGTGAGAGCTAATTAGGGCAGGGGAAGAGAGTATTCCTCTTACAATAACTAGGGAGAAGAGGTATGGTTGTAATGATCGCGTCAGGGGATTCCTAATTAGATCTATCTCTTAGCATAACCTTAGAAAAGAATATCCTCAAGCCATTAAAGGATTAAGAAAATGAGATCTAATATTGAACCAAAAGTTTCTGATAACCTTTCAAGTAAAATGTTTTATGTATTTTGAGGAAATATAAGTTACAAAGTTGGCCCACAAGGCTCACGAACGTCTTGGGTTACACCTCACGGCTCCCTTATATATTATTATTGTCAAAGGTTAATATCCATGACTCGCAGAGGCTCAGAGCAGGCATAGAACAACAAATGGAAACTATCTCAAGATCTACAACCACTCACATCTTCACAGACGGATCAGTTGATCAAGAAAGAGGTTCTGCTGGGGGCAGCAGTTTATACTAACAACCATGAAGCTTACAGGAGCATAATTAGTGGGTGCTCAACATTGCAAACAGAATTATATGCCCTGAAGGAGGCCATTAATTATACAACTGAGAATAATTTACATGATGTCATCATTCATACCGATTCTAAATCTTCGCTCCAGGCATTGTTATCCAGCCAACACAGAGATAATATACAACTCATCACAGAAATCCAACATATAGGAAAAGAAGCACACACAATCTATGGCTGTCAATCACCCTAAATTAGATACCAAGTCACATTGGCATAGATGGTAATGAAAAGGCAGACTCACTAGCAAAAACTGCCACTGCTCTACCTGTTGTACAGGTTAAAACACCTCCAAGTTTTTCACAGATTAAGGAGCAACTCAAGACTAAAATATTCTCAACTATCAAAAGTTGCCACAGAGCCAAAGTAGCGGAAGGAAGATCCACTGCGATATGGTACGAACAAGCCACTGGGTACTACTCTTTCAAGCCGGACAAAAAGATATCCAAAGACATTGCAGTAGCCATACACAGACTCAAACTTGGTTACAAGTGCTGCTGGGAGGTAATAAACCCAATAGTTAAAAAGAGTGTCATATCTGTAGAGCAGAAGCAGAGGCGCCACTATTGCACTACTTACTGGAATGTGAAGCTAGTGAAGCCCTGCGCATCAAACTCAACATTAATCCAACAAGAGCAGCTTCTTTAGATGCAAATTCCACAGCCACATCAATGATTAGAAAAGCCCTTGAAGAATGGGACTCACTAATGAACATTCTGCACCTACATCCGCCACAAAGATAATGTTATTAAAACAAAACTAAAACCAGTGCACTAAAACAGAAGCGAAAAAGAAACGGGGAAAATGGAGGAAACCCCACCTCCATTTAAAACTTTGACCCAAATTTCATCGTAACAAAGTTAACGCGAATAACCGAACTCAATTACGGGCTCACCATAGCCCGTGCTACATAGACATTTGGTTCTGAGTAACTAAATCTAAAACAACAACAATAAAGGTAAATATCCAACACTGTGCAACAGTGTGATATCCTTGGCGCTGTATTTATTAGGCGTGTGAGGTGTGAGGCAAGCTGCGTCACCCCAGGTGTGAGGCAAGCTGCGTCACCCCAGGTGTGAGGCAAGGTGCGTCACCCAGGTGTGAGGCAAGGTGTGTCACCCAGGTGTGAGGCAAGGTGCGTCACCCAGGTGTGAGGCAAGGTGCGTCACCCAGGTGTGAAGCAAGGTGCGTCACCCCAGGTGTGAGGCAAGGTGCGTCACCCCAGGTGTGAGGCAAGGTGCGTCACCCAGGTGTGAGGCAAGGTGCGTCACCCCAGGTGTGAGGCAAGGTGCGTCACCCCAGGTGTGAGTCAAGGTGCGTCACCCCAGGTGTGAGGCAAGGTGCGTCACCCCAGGTGTGAGGCAAGGTGCGTCACCCCAGGTGTGAGGCAAGGTGCGTCACCCCAGGTGTGAGGCAAGGTGCGTCACCCCAGGTGTGAGGCAAGGTATGAACTACGTGTAACTGTTCTCATATAAGTACTAAGTTAGTAAGACGTAATCTCACACCTGGGCAGAGCGCCCACCTGCCGACCACGTACTCATAACCTACACAAATATTGTATTTCTGCCCACATATTGTCCTAATTACCAGGTGAGACACTTATCACACGACTAATATATATATATATTTTTTCATACACACATGTCGCTCATAATTACCAATTAGTGTAATTCCCTTGTTCACTAATAAAATAATTATCTGGATCGCGTGGTGGCGCGCCCGCCCCAGGGGCGCTGCTCGCCTCCAGTGGCAGCTCCAGCATGTACAGCTGTGTACTCATGTATATGTGTACACAGCTGGGCGGGCTTCAGCTCTAGGCCCTGGCTTTCAGCTGCTGGTCGCCTGTTGCTATGTCTCTCAACCCTCTTCCTTCTTACTATGCCTACTCTTGAAATTGTGAATATGAACTTAAACTGTATCACTTTCCTAATTATTAACTTTTTCACTTATCATACACTGGAAAAAGGCTGTTTTTTATGTCTCGTTGACTCCTCAGAGATTCAACTGTCCACCCATCCTGTGTTGACCCAATGTTCCCAATGTTCATGGTGAACATTCGTGTTCTGTTCACTGTGGCATTGTCTCGTGAAGCTTTATATCCTCTCATACTAAATTTGTTTTCAGCTTTCAGAGGTTCAGTTTTCTCAAACTTTTCCTAGGTTTTCTCAACCTAGTTTAGGTGGATATAAACAGAAGCTGATTCCTATGTGCAATTAGGCCTTATGCGGATTTCTTTGTTCTAGTGTTCTTATGTTCTAAGCGTTGCTAAATGAGCACATTCTTCCCTATTGTTCCTCTGACAACATGTTGACACTGTTATTGCAGTAATGAACCAGTGCTGTAACATTTATAAAGCAGTATTGTTGCAGTCTTGCAATACCTCTAAAGTTGCAACGAGGAAGTGTTGTCAGACTTGTAGTCTACTACTGCTGCTGCCGCCATACCTTCACTTGGACCTTAACGACTCAACTGCGGAAATTGAAGTGCGTTCAACTGTGGCAGAAATTGATGGAGGTAGAGCAAGCGGTCTTCTCTTCCACCGACATCTGCTCCAGCACACATGCCACCGCCCACGCCAGCCCCAGTACACCACCCACGCCCACCCCAGCACACATGCCACCACCCACGCCCGTCCCAGCACACATGCCACCACCCAATGAAGCTGATGATATTACTTGAAGGAAAACTGATTAAAAGTTAAATGGGCTTCAGGTTTCCGTATGCTTCCAGGGACAGGCTTCCGGGCTTCTTGACACTTTTAGGTAAATCGCTGGCCAAGTGACTATTGTACTTAGCTTCCAGGGATTTGGTGCCCCTGACAACCCAGGTTCGAATCCTGGAAGGGTGATGGAGTTTACAGTTTTATAGTCATGACTTGTCACAGTTTCCCTGGTCATAACTTGTCACAGTTCCCCTGGTCATAACTTGTCACAGTTCCCCTGGTCATAACTTGTCACAGTTCCCCTGGTCATAACTTGTCACAGTTCCCCTGGTCATAACTTGTCACAGTTCCCCTGGTCATAACTTGTCACAGTTCCCCTGGTCATAACTTGTCACAGTTCCCCTGGTCATAACTTGTCACAGTTCCCCTGGTCATAACTTGTCACAGTTCCCCTGGTCATAACTTGTCACAGTTCCCCTGGTCATAACTTGTCACAGTTCCCCTGGTCATGACTGTTCACACTGCACATGCTGCTTGTGGCAGCAGTGATCATCATGCAATACTACTCATCGTCAATACAATAATACAGTGATCATCATACTCGTGGCATCAGTGGTCATCATACAATACTACTCATCGTCAATACAATAATACAGTGATCATCATACTCGTGGCATCAGTGGTCATCATACAATACAAAGGATACAAATGACACACATACCAGCTATTGTCGATGCTTTTTATTTTAATACATTTTTAAAAAGTGACATTTGTTTTTGTTTAGCTTTACACCATCTATGTATCCTAAGAACTAGGGACAAATTCACTCAAGACGAACTATTATTTACCATATATTAATTATTCTGACTATTCCAGTGCCGAAAATGGTTTACATTGTATATTGATTGATCATTAACAGTAGGTGTGATGAACACTGAATTTATTTATAGTCATATACATTCCTTTTTAACAACGCATTAGACCTGTTCCAGGGAGGAGAATACAGGAACAAATGGCTGCTGACTCCTGTTAGCAGGCTGAGAGCTTTCCCTTCCCGTGGGTAAAGCCCATGGATCGTAGGTAAAGCCCATGGATCGTAGGTAAAGCCCATGGATCGTGGGTAAAGCCCATGGATCGTAGGTAAAGCCCATGGATCGTAGGTAAAGCCCATGGATCGTGGGTAAAGCCCATGGATCGTAGGTAAAGCCCATGGATCGTGGGTAAAGCCCATGGATCGTGGGTAAAGCCCATGGATCGTGGGTAAAGCCCATGGATCGTGGGTAAAGCCCATGGATCGTGGGTAAAGCCCATGGATCGTGGGTAAAGCCCATGGATCGTGGGTAAAGCCCATGGATCGTGGGTAAAGCCCATGGATCGTGGGTAAAGCCCATGGATCGTGGGTAAAGCCCATGGATCGTGGGTAAAGCCCATGGATCGTGGGTAAAGCCCATGGATCGTGGGTAAAGCCCATGGATCGTGGGTAAAGCCCATGGATCGTGGGTAAAGCCCATGGATCGTGGGTAAAGCCCATGGATCGTGAGTAAAGCCCATGGAGAGCCTTACCCACTAGTTTTCCCAGAAACATGGACTCCCCAATCCTTAACAACAAGGTATCCAATCGGTGCTGGGTGAACAGACGTATACATTTAAGGATTGGTGCCTAGTTAATTTTAACTGGCCAGAACTCGAACCCAAGACCAAATCGCTCTCGAAACGCGGAGCGAATGTATTACCACTTCACCAACCAGGACTTTTCACTCGTCACATGTTTAGACAAATCTAATTGTGCGGAACTTATCTGTCCGTCACTTCCGTTCTTCAGATAGTTATGACTACCTGAAGGTTTATGTGACTGAAGATGAAGAGTAACTGGTAGTGCCCCCCCCCCCCCCCCCCTGGGCTGCTGTGTACTCTCTCTGACAGTCACTCGTCGCTCACTGTGCAGCCACTACAGTGACACCGTTGTCTGTGGAGTAACTTTTGGAAGTGACTGTTATAGACTGAGACGAGAGGAGGTCCCACCATGTTTCTGGTCATGTGTGATTTATTTTTGACCAGAAACATGTTAATTATGAACAAATCCACAAGGACCGTGACGAGGATTCGAACCTGCGTCCGGGAGCATCCCAGACACTGCCTTAATCGACCTTTTTACTTCAACCCTTTTACCCTGTCGTAGTTCAGTCGATTAAGGCAGTGTCTCGGATGCTCCCTGACGCAGGTTCGAATCCTCGTCACGGCCCTTGTGGATTTGTTCATTTGATGCATCACGTTAGTGTGATCTCTGTGTGTGATGTTAATTATGATTTCATTGTTCTATTTTACATGTACACGGAAACATTAATATTATCACTTGGTCATTACTAACTAGAATTCAATGTTGTTCATTTTTCCTCCTTTGTCCAGCATAAAAAGTTAATGTTTTGGCCACGACTGAAAGAAATAATACGACCTGAGTTATCATACAAGTGAGATATAGCACAACAAGTACTTATTTTTTGTAATCTGGAATACAATAATAACTTCTGGACATTTTCATTATTACAGTTACAGTTATTATTGTTATGATTTATTTTTGAGTTCATGTTTGTTCTCGTCTTAAGCCAAACGTCGACCAGTGACCTGCCTCCCTACACTCACAGCTCCGTGACACGGGGCTTATTGATGATCTTACCTTCCTCCACATCACTGTCCCAACTGACTCTACATCACTGTCCCAACTGACTCTACATCACTGTCCCAACTGACTCTACATCACTGTCCCAACTGACTCTGCATCACTGTCCCAACTGACTCTACATCATTGTCCGCCTCACTCCACATCACTGCCCCAACTCCACATCACTGCCCTAACTCACTCCACATCACTGTCCGCTTCACTCCACATCACTGCCCCAACTCCACATCACTGCCCTAACTCACTCCACATCACTGTCCGCTTCACTCCACATCACTGTCCGCTTCACTCCACATCACTGCCCCAACTCCACATCACTGCCCTAACTCACTCCACATCACTGTCCGCTTCACTCCACATCACTGTCCGCTTCACTCCACATCACTGTCACACTCTCCAAGTCTCTCTCGAACTCAGCAAGCCTGACTCTGCCGACGTCAAACTGCGGTCTTCCATCTTTATCCACATTATGCTCCTCCTTATCCTGCTCCTCCCTATCCTGCTCCTCCCTATCCTGCTCCTCCCTATCCTGCTCCTCCCTATCCTGCTCCTCCCTATCCTGCTCCTCCCTATCCTGTTGCTCCCCAGCGTACACCTCCATTCTTGACCCTGGCAGCCTTCTTGCCTCCCCTACATCAACCTGTTCTTTCCCTTCCACATGCCCCTCTCTTTCTTCTTCCTCTTTATCATGTTCCTCTCTCTTCTCTTGCTGTACGGCAGCGTGCAGGGTGGGAGGCGAGGACGGGCTGGTCTGGAGGGACATCCGCCTCATCTCTTCCTCTTCCTCCTTCATGCGCTGGAGCTCAGCGAAGGACGGCACCGAGTTCTTCTTGGGTCGTCCTTTGGGCTTTGTTGGCGGCTCCTTGCTGCCCTCCAGCATGACCTGAAGCAGTAAGGTGGCTCAGTTATATGGTACTCACCTAATCACCTAATTGTGCTTGCGGGGGTTGAGCTTTGGCTCTTTGGTCCCGCCTCTCAACTGTCAATCAACTGGTGTACAGATTCCTGAGCCTACTGGGCTCTATCATATCTACATTTGAAACTGTGTATGGAGTCAGCCTCCACCACATCACTTCCTAGTGCATTCCATTTATTAACTACTCTGACACTGAAAAAATTCTTTCTAACGTCTTTTGCTCATCTGGGTACTAAGTTTCCACCTGTGTCCCCTTGTTCGTGTCCCACCCGTGCTGAAGAGTTTGTCTTTGTCCACCCTGTCAATTCTCCTGAGAATTTTGTAGGTGGTTATCATGTCTCCCCTTACTCTTCTGTTTTCCAGGGATGTGAGGTTCAGCTCCTTTAGCCTTTCCTCGTAGCTCAATCCTCTCAGTTCCGGGACGAGCCTGGTGGCATACCGCTGAATCTTCTCTAACTTTGTCTTGTGTTTAACTAGGTATGGACTCCAGGCTGGAGCTGCATACTCCAGGATTGGTCTTACATAAGTGGTATACAGGGTTCTGAAAGATTCCTTACACAAGTTTCTGAAGGCAGTTCTTATGTTGGCCAGTCTAGCATATGCCGCTGGTGATATTCTTTTGATGTGGGCCTCTGGGGACAGGTTCGGTGTGATATCAACCCCCAGATCCTTCTCTCTATTTGATTCTTGCAGGATTTCCCCTCCCAGATGATACCTTGTGTTCAGCCTCCTGCTCCCTTCGCCTAATTTCATCACCTTACACTTTCCAGAGTTGAACTTCAGCAGCCATTTTCTAGACCATTCCTCCAGTTTATCCAGGTCATCCTGTAGTCTCTGTCTATCTTCATCCGTCTTGATTCTTCTCATAATTTTTGCATCATCAGCAAACATCGAGAGGAATGAGTCTATACCCTCTGGAAGATCGTTCACATATATTAGAAACAGGATGGGTCCAAGTACTGAGCCCTGTGGGACTCCGCTGGTGACATCTCGCCACTCTGATGTCTTTCCCCTCACCGTTATTCGCTGTTTCCTGTTGCTTAAGTACTCCCTTATCCACTGGAGCACCTTCCCTTTTACTCCTGCCTGTTGCTCCAACTTTTTTAACAGCCTTTTATGGGGTACTGTGTCAAAGGCTTTTTGGCAATCCAGGAAAATGCAGTCGGCCCACCCTTCTCTTTCCTGCCTAATTTTTGTTGCCTGGTCATAAAATTCTATTAAACCTGTGAGGCACGATTTACGACCTCTGAACCCATGTTGGTGGTGCGTTACAAAGTTATTTCCCTCCAGATGCTCTACGAGCCTTTTCCTCACGATCTTCTCCAGCACCTTGCATGGTATACAAGTTAAGGAAACTGGCCTGTAATTCAGTGCCTCTTGCCTGTCACCCTTTTTGTATATTGGGACCACGTTAGCTGTCTTCCAACTTTCTGGTAAGTCTCCTGTTTCCAGTGACCTGTTATACACCATAGAGAGTGGCACACTTAGTGCTTCTGCACCTTCCTTTAGTATCCATGGTGAGATTCTATCAGGCCCAACAGCCTTTGTCACATCTAGCTCCAGCAGACACCTTTTGACCTCATCACTGGTGAGGTCCAATTCCTCCAAGGTTGCTTGGTTTGCCGCCTCCTCATTTAGTGCAGGGGCTTCTCCTTGTTCTATTGTGAAGACCTCCTGGAATCTCTTGTTAAGTTCTTCACACACCTCCTTGTCATTCTCTGTGTATCTGTTCTCCCCTTTCCGCAGCTTCATCACTTGTTCCTTCACTGCTGTTTTCCTCCTGATATGGCTGTGGAGCAGCTTTGGTTGGGTCTTGGCTTTACTCGCGATGTCATTTTCAAACTGTCTCTCTGCTTCCCTCCTCACTCTGATGTACTCATTTCTGGCCCTCTGGTATCTCTCCCTGCTCTCTGGTGTTCTGTTATTTCTGTAGTTTCTCCATGTTCTTTTACTCAGTTGTTTCGCTACCTTACATTCCTGGTTGAACCATGGGTTTTTCTGTTGTTTTTCGTTTTTCTCCTTTTGGACGGGGATAAACCTGTCTGCAGCTTCCTGGCACTTTTGGGTGACAATATCCATCATGACCTGCACATTCTTGTCTCTACGTTCTGTTTCCCATGGTATTCCCCTGAGGAAGTTCCTCATCTCGTCATATTTTCCTCTTCGGTAATTCAGTCTTTTCCCCTCCACTCCCATCCTTGGATAGGTTATCCCTACCTCCACCAAGTACTCAAAGGTCAGTACACTGTGGTCACTCATTCCTATGGGGGCTTCAACTTTGACTTCCCTTATTTCTGACTCATTCAGGGTGAATATTAAGTCGAGTCTAGCTGGTTCATCATTGCCTCTCATTCTTGTGGGTTCCTTGACATGCTGGTTCAGAAAATTCCTTGTTGCCACTTCCAAGAGTTTAGCTCGCCACGTATCTGCACCACCATGTGGGTCCCCATTCTCCCAGTCTATCTTTCCATGGTTGAAATCACCCATGATTAAGAGTCTTGAGCCATTCCTGCAGGCAACTGAAGCTGCTCTCTCTATTATATTAATGGTTGCCATGTTGTTCCTATCAAACTCCTGTCTAGGTCTTCTGTCATTTAGGGGAGGGTTGTAAATGACTGTCACTATTATCTTAGGTCCACCCATTGTTATAGTTGGTGTGTGTGTGTGGTGTGTGTGTGTGTGTGTGTGTGTGTGTGTGTGTGTGTGTGTGTGTGTGTGTGTGTGTGTGTGTGTGTGTGTGTGTGTGTGTGTGTGTGTGTATTTGTCTTCTCTAATATTTTTACAAACTTGCATATGGTTATCGTATCTCGTCTCATATTTTGGTCAGCCAATTTGGACATTAACCAAACTCCTCCCTAACTCAGCACGGCTGACTCATGCTAACTCAGGCAGCTCCTTCAAGAAGCTGTCAACCCAAAGGCACATACCTAAATTTTAAAATACTGTGAAATCAAAAACATAACCTTTTCAAATGTATCATATATAAATCATAAATTTGTGCATAGTTAGACTTAGTTTGGAAGTTTTGGTTCTGTTGGCAATTATTTGCGTTTGCTGTACGAGGGTGAAGCACACAGACAGGTGCACCTCGAGCTCAGAAAGAAAAGCACTGCTTAAGAAATACTGCGTTCGAACTTTCAGCCAGCTGCCAAACCCATTGTAAACAATGGGTTTGGCAGCAGGATTAACGAGCACTTGTCTAATGTTTTAATGGTGATGTTTTGTATACAGAAAGAGTATGAAGATTTTTAAAATTCACTGCGGCATTAAGAAGTGAATGAAGCATTTTGCGATAAAAACCAAGAGAATATTTACTACCTTAAAGATATGAGGCAGGAGCTAGAACTCCTGGTATGTCTATGACATGTCACAAGGGATAAGTACCCTGAGAACTGTTGCCCATTTCTCGATGTGTATGTATACTCTGAGTTCATATCAGTTCTTGATGTTGTCCATAACTAAAGTATACTTACTGGTTGGTCAGTAAACACTGTTTTGACTTTAATAAACCTCCACAAATATATTGACCTATAACCCAACACCAAGCAAGCCAAGACTATCAACACCTTCTGGTCAAATGTAGAAGACATCCAAACTTTAGTAGACTTGTGTTAACCTTCTGTTGGCACTGTTGGCTGTGCATGCCACTGTTGGCATGCACAGTGGACTCACATATACAAATGTATTATAATTAATAATAAGTCATTGTGTCGAGGGACAGGCAGCCATGGGGGATATGTTAGGCTCATATCGAGGTGCCCCCAAGGTCACGCTACTATCCCACCCAAGGTCACGCTACTATCCCACCCCGGGATGCAGCCCCACAACAAGTTAACTCCTGGATAGTATTTACTGTTACCTGAACAACGGTGTTAGGTGATAGGAAACACGTCCAATCATGTCTGTCCTGCCCGGAATTCGAACCCAGAATTTTTGACTGTGAGTCGAAAACGAACCCTACTGTACATGCAGTTAACAACACTGTTAGTCATAATATTTCGCTCAAGTACTCAGTCCCAACCCATGAACCCGCCAGAGATGTAAGCTTACGTAGAGTTTAATGTTAGTATTTGACACTGACAACTGACAGACAAGTCAGATCTTTATACGGTGTAATAACAAAGGAATTTGGTATTAACAAAAAATTTAAATATAAAGTAATACATAAGTCTCATTCATCACATTGATCTACCCTGTTATAACTGTCTCATTCATCACACTGATCTGTCCTGTTATAACTGTCTCATTCATCACATTGATCTACCCTGTTATAACTGTCTCATTCATCACACTGATCTGTCCTGTTATAACTGTCTCATTCATCACACTGATCTGTCCTGTTATAACTGTCTCATTCATCACATTGATCTGTCCTGTTATAACTGTCTCATTCATCACACTGATCTGTCCTGTTATAACTGTCTCATTCATCACATTGATCTACCCTGTTATAACTGTCTCATTCATCACATTGATCTGTCCTGTTATAACTGTCTCATTCATCACACTGATCTGTCCTGTTATAACTGTCTCATTCATCACATTGATCTACTCTGTTATAACTGTCTCATTCATCACATTGATCTGTCCTGTTATAACTGTCTCATTCATCACATTGATCTACCCTGTTATAACTGTCTCATTCATCACATTGATCTGTCCTGTTATAACTGTCTCATTCATCACACTGATCTGTCCTGTTATAACTGTCTCATTCATCACATTGATCTACCCTGTTATAACTGTCTCATTCATCACATTGATCTACCCTGTTATAACTGTCTCATTCATCACATTGATCTACCCTGTTATAACTGTCTCATTCATCACATTGATCTACCCTGTTATAACTGTCTCATTCATCACATTGATCTACCCTGTTATAACTGTCTCATTCATCACATTGATCTGCCCTGTTATAACTGTCTCATTCATCACACTGATCTGTCCTGTTATAACTGTCTCATTCATCACACTGATCTGTCCTGTTATAACTGTCTCATTCATCACATTGATCTGTCCTGTTATAACTGTCTCATTCATCACATTGATCTACCCTGTTATAACTGTCTCATTCATCACATTGATCTACCCTGTTATAACTGTCTCATTCATCACATTGATCTACCCTGTTATACTCCACTCCACATCACTATCCCAACTGACTCTACATCACTGTCCCAACTGACTCTACATCACTGTCCCAACTGACTCTACATCACTGTCCCAACTGACTCTACATCACTGTCCCAACTGACTCCACATCACTGTCCCAACTGACTCTACATCACTGTCCCAACTGACTCTACATCACTGTCCCAACTGACTCTACATCACTGTCCCAACTGACTCTACATCACTGTCCCAACTGACTCTACATTGATCTACCCTGTTAACTACTATCCAGGAGTTAACTTGTTGTGGGGCTGCATCCCGGGGTGGGATAGTAGCGTGACCTTGGGTGGGATAGTAGCGCGACCTTGGGGGCACCTCGATATGAGCCTAACATATCCCCCATGTCTCATTCATCACATTGATCTGCCCTGTTATAACTGTCTCATTCATCAAATTGATCTGCCCTGTTATAACTGTCTCATTCATCACACTGATCTGCCCTGTTATAACTGTCTCATTCATCACACTGATCTGCCCTTTTATAACTGTCTCATTCATCACACTGATCTGCCCTGTTATAACTGTCTCATTCATCACACTGATCTGCCCTGTTATAACTGTCTCATTCATCACATTGATCTGCCCTGTTATAACTGTCTCATTCATCACACTGATCTGCCCTGTTATAACTGTCTCATTCATCACACTGATCTACCCTGTTATAACTGTTTCATTCATCACACTGATCTACCCTGTTACACGTGTGTGCTCCGTCACACGCAGCCTGTTGCGTCAGCCAGACACTCCGTCAGCTCATCACCCGTCACGCCGTCAGCTCATCACCCATCACGCCAGCACAAGTTATTAACCCGTCTACGCCTGAGAGACGCGCCACCTGTCATCACAAGCGCGTCAGCTTGACTGTGAGCTTGGAGAAGCTTGTAACTTGTGAGTGCCCAAGTCGGAGAGCTGGCTGCCGGTCGGGGTGGCATACTTGCCCACGGTCATCATACTCTGCAACTATTACTTCAAGTTCAGTCATGATTAGTTGCATTGTACCATGTTGTAAGGAGGAAATGTGGTACATTCCCCCCCCCCCCTCGCTTCCTCTTGTATGAAAGAGGAAGCGGGGGGGGGGGGTGCGGGGGACGTACCTAATTGTGGTTGCAGGGTTGAGGACTAGCTCCTGGGCTCCATCTTACCAGCTGCTGCTTGTCTGTTTCTGTAACTGTCGGCCTCATGTTTCTTGACAATATTTTCTTATCAAACTTTGGATTGTGTTACATTCTCCCCCTCTTATGCGTTAGGCGTCAGCGGCGCCTGACAGCTGAGTGGACAGCGCTTCGGATTCGTAGTCCTGAGGTTCCGGGTTCGATCCCCGGTGGAGGCGGAGACAAATGGGCAAAATGTTTCTTTCACCCTGATGCCCGTTACCTAGCAGTAAATAGGTACCTGGGAGTTAGATAGCTGCTCCGGGCTGCTTCCTGGGGGTTTAACAAAAAGGAGGCCTCGTCGATGACCGGGCCGCGGGGACGCTAAGCCCCGAAATCATCTCAGGATAACCTCAAGAAGATTATCCAATCTATTTAATAACCTTACAGGAAACCTATTTCATCCTTTATGACACTAAACATGTCCTCTTTGTCTGTGTTATCAACTTTCTCACATTTTCCATCTTTTTCTATATTTTCGTCAACAAGAGAAGCCAACAAGAGGTAGCCATACTTACTCTGTTGTCTAATTCTCCCCTGTAGCCAGAGATAGCCATGCTGCACTTAGCAGCGTATGATCTTTCTCTCCCACTTTCTAATCCTCATCTTTTCCTGTTAAATCATCCTCCATTTACTCTCTCTCATCCACTTCCAATTTTCTCCTCTTCTCCGCCTCTTTCAGCCCCCCCCCCCTTCCCCTCCCGCCAATCTCTGACACACACCAAAAATCAGCCGGTGTTTGTGGTAGTGGCAACACCGCTTGGTTACAGAAGCGGAATAATCCAAATTAACGACTGTTTAGCAGATGACAGAAGCAGACCGGAGACAAGGCTGCTCCGGCAGTAAGAGAACACGGAATGTCTCCCATCCACTTGTCTCTCTATAGTGATATTGGCTGTGTTAACTTCCTTGTATCCTGACGAACGGTAAACACTGTAACATAGAATCACGGACTTTAGGCTTACAAACTCAGCCAGTTTTCAACGCCGACACAATGTTGCGTTTATAAACTCCCCCTGGGAATAATTAATCAACTATAGACACACATACCAGGTAAAACAGCCTTGGTGCCACCACAAGTGATCATATCCTCGCCCGACTCGTCGTGCTTGTGTCACGGGCCGGTGACTGTTACGTCAACACAATAACAGTGTTGGAGACTGTTACGTCAACACAATAACAGTGTTGGAGACTGTTACGTCAACACAATAACAGTGTTGGAGACTGTTACGTCAACACAATGACAGTGTTGGAGGCTGTTACGTCAACACAATAACAGTGTTGGAGACTGTTACGTCAACACAATAACAGTGTTGGAGACTGTTACGTCAACACAATAACAGTGTTGGAGACTGTTACGTCAACACAATGACAGTGTTGGAGACTGTTACGTCAGTACAATAACAGTGTTGGAGACTGTTACGTCAACACAATAACAGTGTTGGAGACTTACGTCAACACAATAACAGTGTTGGAGACTGTTACGTCAACACAATAACAGTGTTGGAGACTGTTACGTCAACACAATAACAGTGTTGGAGACTGTTACGTCAGTACAATAACAGTGTTGGAGACTGTTACGTCAACACAATAACAGTGTTGGAGACTGTTACGTCAACACAATAACAGTGTTAGAGACTGTTACGTCAACACAATAACAGTGTTGGAGACTGTTACGTCAGTACAATAACAGTGTTGGAGACTGTTACGTCAACACAATAACAGTGTTGGAGACTGTTACGTCAGTACAATAACAGTGTTGGAGACTGTTACGTCAACACAATAACAGTGTTGGAGACTGTTACGTCAACACAATAACAGTGTTGGAGACTGTTACGTCAGTACAATAACAGTGTTGGAGACTGTTACGTCAACACAATAACAGTGTTGGAGACTGTTACGTCAACACAATAACAGTGTTGGAGACTGTTACGTCAACACAATAACAGTGTTGGAGACTGTTACGTCAGTACAATAACAGTGTTGGAGACTGTTACGTCAACACAATAACAGTGTTGGAGACTGTTACGTCAGTACAATAACAGTGTTGGAGACTGTTACGTCAACACAATAACAGTGTTGGAGACTGTTACGTCAACACAATAACAGTGTTGGAGACTGTTACGTCAACACAATAACAAGGGGGGAACTGCCAGAGGCTAGAACGTCATATAATACCAGGAGAGGGGGGGGGTACCCGGCATTGCCCGGGTCTGTCTGTCTGTTTTCCATCTATCTATACATCCATCTGTCCATTTATCTATAGCTATCCATCCCCCTCCCCCTTCATCCTCCTCGACATACTCCCCCCTTTCCACCCCCCCCCTCCTCCTTCCCCTTTCTCGGAAAATACATTATTAAGAAGCACAGAGAATATATAACTCAGAGGAAGACATCCGCAGATCAACGGAGAATCCTTCAAGAATCCCTCCTCCTATCTCTGTTGATCCGTCAGGGCTTTCCTCTGCTTCCCATCTGGTCCCACCACACAACCCGTACCCCTACACCTGATCCCTGCAACCCCTACACTTCACTCATTTAACCCCCTACCCCACACTTTTTCAACCCTTATACCTCCTTCAACCCTCTGCACCTCACTTCCCCCAATCACTACACCTTAATCCCTCAGAAACTTGTACACCTCACTCCCACAACATCCCCTACACGCCATATCACCTCCAAGACTACCCACGTCGCCAAGTTGGTGTGGTAATTGCCAATGTAAACCATCAGTAAGAGGAACCATCAACTACTCCGGAAGTCCCACCGAGCGGCCGGACCTGTACAAACGTCTTCTGTAAAAGCATGACAAAAATACACGGGACGTTCCTCAGTGGCCGCCGCCTGCCTCGGCCCCCCCCCATGCTCGCCTGTTGGTTTTGTGGCTGCTGATGTTGTTGTGGTCTCTCTCTCTCTCTCTCTCTCTCTCTCTCTCTCTCTCTCTCTCTCTCTCTCTCTCTCTCTCTCTCTCTCTCTCTCTCTCTCTCTCTCTCTCTCTCTCACTCTCTCTCTCTCTCTCTCTCTCTCTCTCTCTCTCTCTCTCTCTCTCTCACTCTCTCTCTCTCTCTCTCTCTCTCTCTCTCTCTCTCTCTCTCTCTCTCTCTCTCTCTCTCTCTCTCTCTCTCTCTCTCTCTCTCTCTCTCTCTCCCCTGACCCCAAAGACATATTCATCAATTTCAACATGTTCTTCATTCAAAATAGGAATTCTTTCATATATCAATTAATAATAATAATAATAATATATTAGCACATATGCAAGAATAGTCATAACAAAACACGTGATTGAGTTATGCGTCAGTATCCACCAGTATTCCCTCTATTTCCTTGATAATATCTTGAACACGAAAACGTTCGGAATTTTCGTTTAGTTTTTCCAAGTGGATACTTACGCATATTAGTACATATACATATATGTGTATATTTAGGCGCAGGTTTGGTAAGGTTACGTCTTGGGGTTCTGTTGGCAATTGTCTGTGTTTGTAGTACGAGGGAGAAGCATTTACAGAGTTACAATTCGAACAAAGATCGTCAGCGTAGTATTGTTCGAGAAATATTCCTATTTCTAATAGGAATATTTATAATGTAAAACCTAACCATACTATACATAGAACTCTAATATATAATAATATTAATATATATATATATAAATGAAAACAAATCTGTTTTAATACACTGTCCGTTAACAATTTATCACTGCGTCTTGGGGGGGGGGGGGGACGGCCGCAGCTTTAAAGAGCCTGACCTGAGGACGGATTGTCACACACGCTCTCACCTGCTTCTTCCACTTCATCCTGCGGTTCTGGTACCAAGTCTTGACCTGAAGCTGCGTGAGTCCCAGGGAGCGGGCCAGCTCCACCCGATCAGGAGTGCTCAGGTACTTCTGGGCCTCGAACCGTCGTTCCAAACCCACCAACTGCAGCTCTGTGAACAAGGGGGAACGATGGTCAATCAGTCCATGGCGCGGGTTAGGAAGAATGTGTACTGGACCCCTAAACGTACTGGGATGAAAGTCCCTCGTCCACCAGGCCGCCAGGCCTTGGTTATAAGGCAGGTCGCTATGCATGCATGGTAACGTTGCCTGGTTGGTGTCCTAGCTACATCATGGATGGTGTTACAACCCTCACCTTCACTAACTTCAGCCCCTCTCCAGTTCTCCCTCCTTCCCTTCTACTCTACCTCACTCCGTTCCTCCCTTTCTCTCCCTAACTTCTGCCTCCTGTCACAACCTACCTCACTGTCACACCCTCCTACTCTCCCTCTCTCTCTCCCTTCTTCCCACCCTCCGGATCTTCACATACTGCCAGATTAAGAAAGATAGAAGAAAAATACTGGTGAAATCTGGGCAGTGGGAGGGTGAGAGCTGGGCGTGGATCAGAGAGGGAGGCTGAGGGTGGAGCGCAGGATAGGGCTGAGGGTGAGATCTAATATGGATAGGAGGCTCAGGGACGGAGGCAGTGGGTGGTGAGCAGAGGGTGAGGGCAGAGAGGAGGAGATTGGTGGCAGGTAGACAGTGGGGGGCAAAGTGTGGTAGGGAGAGAGATGGGAGAGGGTGGGGCATAGTTTTGGGCATTAGCTAGTGCTACTAAAAGTCCCCATCTTGCGGGATAGTTACTCATGTGTGACGTGTTCTTAGAACCTGACTCTGTAAGAGAGAGTGTTAACCTGTTAAAAGTTTGGAGGCCAGACGCTTGGAGCAAGCTTCACTCGACTTTGCAGGGGAAATAGTCTTGGGTACGGGCCAGACACAGGCTAGTCGGGGACTCGAGAAGTCAAGAGGGAAAAGCGTGCCAGGGTCCCATTCGAACTCCACGACGATTTTTGGCAATATCTGCTGACTATTCCTTGCTAAATATTTTGAATACAAAAATTTCAAAAATATATTTTTCCTATAGTAATTTACACTATTATTCATTGATCTCAGGAAAATAAATATAAATGTTCTGCTATTCCTACTTTGGCCTTAGTAGCATGAAACACACGATCGTTCCACAGCTTGAAAGGTATATATATATATATATATATATATATATATATATATATATATATATATATATATATATATATATATATATATATATATATATATATACATATATATATATATTAGAATTCTCTCTCTCTCTCTCTCTCTCTCTCTCTCTCTCTCTCTCTCTCTCTCTCTCTCTCTCTCTCTCTCTCTCTCTCTCTCTCTCTCTCTCTCTCTCACCTGTGAAGACGGTCCGAGATCGTCGGCACTTCTTGGTAGAGGTGTCTGGCACGGTTGAGGGACGTGTCCTCACATACACGGGTACGGGCACGGGCACGGGCGGGCTGGTGGCGCTCCGTGGCGTGCTGGGGCTCGTCACCTCGTAGTCTGCGGGAGCGTCACCACCAGTTATTGTCTAGGTACTTCTCCACTTGTCATATAAGAGAAGGTACTCTAAAGGGAGCCTCTGAGTACTTTGGGTGTGAGACGGGGTAGTCTGGGGAGGTGTTGTCTGAGGAGGAGGTGTAGTTTGGGGAGGAGAGGTAGTCTGGTGCGTGTATGTCTTGTTCACAACATTATATACAGCACATAGAGAAAGGCTGTTGGTTACATATTAACATTTGGTTTTTAATACACTTACACATATATTTGGTCTTTCCTTAATCTTCATTCAAGCACTGTGGCATTGTCATAAGTTTCTCCATTATTATTATTATTATTATTATTATTATTATTATTATTATTATTATTATTATTATTATTATTATTATTATTATTATTTTATTATTATTACTTGCAAGTTAGTAGGGTTCTAAGCTCTGGAACTGTACTTTATGTAGCCTAATAACAGTAATTACAGCAATTACATACCAACGATACTAACTACAGACACCTTTTGTACAAGAACAAATAATGTACATGTGCACCAATTTGCATGTTCTCTTGAACGATTTGTAATTGTGTTCATTGAAATTAGTTTAGACGAAAAAACTGCGACTGTGGCCCCCGCAAACTATGTAAGAAGAAGCTGTTGAGGTAATGTATATTTAGAGTAAGATGGGAGTGTTCCTTGACGCTGGCCTTGCCTCGTTAGGCGCTGACACATTAAGACGCTCCCAAGACCAGTCTGGTGCAGTCGTTGGCAGCTGTCCCTTCACCACGCCACTTCCACAACAACTTCCAACTCTGATGAACACGCTGAACATGTCATAAAAGCCGTTCTTTGACAAACACGCGTAACCTCTGAGATGAGATATTCAATACTAAACTTTATCGCTGTTTTGACGCATTTTGATCATGCATGAATTTTGTAAGTGGAACAATGTTTATACGCCTATATCCAAAGGACGAATTGTTGAAACTACTGTTTTACTTGTGTTTCTTATGTGTTTTTCTGTATATTGTTTTAGTTGTGTCAGTTTTGTACTCCCCCCGCAAGTTGTGTTTGCGGGGGTTGAGCTCTGGCTCTTTGGTCCCGCCTCTCAACCGTCAATCTACTGGTGTACAGATTTCTGAGCTTCTCGAGCTCCGTTATTACATTTGAAACTGTGTATGGAGTCAGCCTCCACCACACCTCCACCACGTCTAGTTCCAGACTTACTAGACAGGGTTCCAGACGTAAAAGACATGGTTCCAGACATGGGACATAGTTCGAGACGTATGGGACATGTTCCAGACATGGGACATAGTTCGAGACGTATGGAACATGTATCTATGGGTTTATTATGTTATGGTTTCATACTCATGGGACATTTTTTGCACGAGTACTGAACATGGTTTAAGGCGTGCAGTATTTCCTCCACTTAAAAACCCCAGACTATTATCAAAATGTGTCACAACAGTAACACCTTTGTGTTTGCGTGTGTGTGTGTGTGTTTACTAGTTGTGTTTTTACGGGGGTTGAGCTTTGCCCTTTCGGCCCGCCTCTCAACTGTCAATCAACTGTTTACTAACTACTTGTTTTTTTTTGTTTTTTTTTTTCTCCACACCACACACACACACCCCAGGAAGCAGCCCGTGACAGCTGACTAACTCCCAGGTACCTATTTACTGCTAGGTAACAGGGGCACTTAGGGTGAAAGAAACTTTGCCCATTTGTTTCTGCCTCGTGCGGGAATCGAACCCGCGCCACAGAATTACAAGTCCTGCGCGCTATCCACCAGGCTACGAGGCCTGTCTTTGTGTACATGTGTGTACTGTGTGTCTTTGTGTACATGTTGGTGAGTGTTGATTCGTGTTGTAGCCCATACTCACTTCTTCTAAGTCTTGGAAGTCTTGCCTGTGTAGTCTTAATAAGTAGCCTTGTCAGGGTAGCCGCCCGTCTTGGCCGAGGAAGACCCGCCTGGCCAGGGAAGCCGCCGTCTTGGCCAGGGAAGACCCGCCTGGCCAGGGTAGCCGCCCGTCTTGGCCTGGGAAGACCCGCCTTGCCAGGGTAGCCGCCCGTCTTGGCCGAGGAAGACCCGCCTGGCCAGGGTAGCCGCCCGTCTTGGCCGAGGAAGACCCGCCTGGCCAGGGTAGCCGCCCGTCTTGGCCGAGGAAGACCCGCCTGGCCAGGGTAGCCGCCCGTCTTGGCCGAGGAAGACCCGCCTGGCCAGGGTAGCCGCCCGTCTTGGCCTGGGAAGACCCGCCTGGCCAGGGTAGCCGCCCGTCTTGGCCGAGGAAGACCCGCCTGGCCAGGGTAGCCGCCCGTCTTGGCCGAGGAAGACCCGCCTGGCCAGGGTAGCCGCCCGTCTTGGCCGAGGAAGACCCGCCTGGCCAGGGTAGCCGCCCGTCTTGGCCGAGGAAGACCCGCCTGGCCAGGGTAGCCGCCCGTCTTGGCCTGGGAAGACCCGCCTGGCCAGGGTAGCCGCCCGTCTTGGCCGAGGAAGACCCGCCTGGCCAGGGTAGCCGCCCGTCTTGGCCGAGGAAGACCCGCCTGGCCAGGGTAGCCGCCCGTCTTGGCCGAGGAAGACCCGCCTGGCCAGGGTAGCCGCCCGTCTTGGCCGAGGAAGACCCGCCTGGCCAGGGTAGCCGCCCGTCTTGGCCTGGGAAGACCCGCCTGGCCAGGGTAGCCGCCCGTCTTGGCCGAGGAAGACCCGCCTGGCCAGGGTAGCCGCCCGTCTTGGCCGAGGAAGACCCGCCTGGCCAGGGTAGCCGCCCGTCTTGGCCTGGGAAGACCCGCCTGGCCAGGGTAGCCGCCCGTCTTGGCCGAGGAAGACCCGCCTGGCCAGGGTAGCCGCCCGTCTTGGCCGAGGAAGACCCGCCTGGCCAGGGAAGACCCGCCTGGCCAGGGAAGACCCGCCTGGCCAAGGAAGACCCATATGGCCAGGGTAGCCGCCACTATTCAGGGCCCGTGAGAAAGGCCTTACCTCTCCTGCCTCCAGTAATTGGAAAGTGTATTACATTTCACTTTGTGTCCACATCTGTGTTAACTTGCCGTGAACAACCAAACTGTTACTTCTCCGACTATCCTGCACGACGAAACTCACCAGTATAATATATTTATTATCCAATATTTTATTTTTTAATTTTTTTCTGTGAAAAATTTAGCTCCTTGTTCGTCACTTGTTGTGTTCATATTTTACTTATCTTTTCATTCGTCTATTTCTACTGCTTCTTCCCTCGCCTTTTACTTCTTCGTTTCTCCATTTACTTTTACTATTATTTATCATTCTTCTTCTTGTTCTTGGCAATTTTGTTATTCACTTTCCTTAAGTGACGTAGACTGGAGCACTAGAGACGCAGTGAGCATTGTATATACTAGCTCAATCTATAAATCTATCAATTTTTGTATAACCTCTTGTATGTATGTACTTTACCTGAATAAACATTTGAATTTTTTAATTTGAATTTGATCTGCACTAACTCAAGAGTCGTCCTACAATGGTTGAGAAAAGTACAGACAGAAAGGTTGATAGTCGCTGACATGAAGAGAGTTGTAAAGATGGTAACCAATGAGGGAAGGTTGATCAGACGCGTGTGGGTTCCCTCTCATGTTGGAGTGTACAGCTGGAGGAGCGAAGGTGCTGGCTGCCACACCACTTTGTATACATCATTCCCAACACCATTCTACAGGCCATCAGGCAACGTTACCAACACAAGGTTATACTGTTTAGAGAAGGATTGAAGAGTATAGCAGTAAATCTGATATACAATAGCGCCACCATCCGAAGCACCACCACTACCACTGCCACCATCACTAGCACCACCAACAGCATCACCACCACAACAACAGCACCACCAGCATGGGACATGGTGAAAACATCACACAGTGCACGTGAGCAGGAACGCACAGCACACGTGAGCAGGGACGCACAGTGCACGTGAGCAGGAACGCACATCACACGTGAGCAGGGACGCACAGTGCACGTGAGCAGGAACGCACAGCACACGTGAGCACGGACGCACAGTGCACGTGAGCAGGAACGCACAGCACACGTGAGCAGGGACGCACAGTGCACGTGAGCAGGAACGCACAGCACACGTGAGCAGGGACGCAGAGCACACGTGAGCAGGGACGCAGAGCGCACGTGAGCAGGGACGCACAGCGCACGTGAGCAGGGACGCACAGCGCGCGTGAGCAGGGACGCACAGTGCACGTGAGCAGGGACGCACAGTGCACGTGAGCAGGAACGCACAGCACACGTGAGCAGGGACGCACAGTGCACGTGAGCAGGGACGCACAGTGCACGTGAGCAGGAACGCACAGCACACGTGAGCAGGGACGCAGAGCGCACGTGAGCAGGAACCCACAGCGCGCGTGAGCAGGGACGCAGAGCGCACGTGAGCAGGAACCCACAGCGCGAGGTCCCATAGTAATTCCTCCCAACCATTACCGTCAGATAATCGACCAACTTGTCGCGAATATTCGCATATTTCAGCGGGGTAACAAGACAGCTTAAATCCAACTGTCACTGAGGAACCAATTATTGATACGGGACTGAAATTGTGAAGAGAAAGTATTCCCAGTGTTTTTCTCCCCGATGATCGGCGCTCGCTCCCTCGCGAGCAGTTACAAACTGAATTAGTAAACGATGGAAACTATCGAATTTCCTGCCAAGTCTCGGGATAATAAATGCCGATACAAAAAATAATTTATATGAAATTAACCGAGTTCGGGAGTATCGTCCACGATACTGCTGAACCCCGTCTAAATTAAACCGTATATCTAACAAAGCAATTCACTTACAACCCCCCTCCGCCCACTCACTCTGAATTTCCTATGCAAATTCTGAAATATAGACGAGTCCCCCCACACGCGGGGAGAGGCTCGGCCCAGGAAGGTCCTGAGGGTAATGGACCCCGGGGCCTGGTTGTTGTGGTCGACCATCACTTGATCATTCATCCATCCTGACATACAGTGTGTCCATCGAGATGGATAACATCTCCATCTCCAACCTTTCTTAAGAGCGAAAACTCTTCTCTCTCTCTCTCTCTCTCTCTCTCTCTCTCTCTCTCTCTCTCTCTCTCTCTCTCTCTCTCTCTCTCTCTCTCTCTCTCTCTCTCTCTCTCTCTCTCTCTTTCTCTCTCTCTCTCTCTCTCTCTCTCTCTCTCTCTCTCTCTCTCTCTCTCTCTCTCTCTCTCTCTCTCTCTCTCTCTCTCTCTCTCTCTCTCTCTTTCATGTAATTTTATAAAAAGCTGAAAAACTGCTTAGTATCGAGAAAACAAAATTGTGATATGAGACTTGTAGCTGGCACAGCTGAATGATTAGTCAGGGAGTGGAGGGTTGGGGTGGCGGGTGAAGGCTGAGATAACATTCAACAAGGTCCTGGTCACACTAATGATAACATTCAACAAGGTCCTGGTCACACTAATGATAACATTCAACATGGTCTTGGTCACACTAATGATAACATTCAACAAGGTCCTGGTCACACTAATGATAACATTCAACAAGGTCCTGGTCACACTAATGATAACATTCAACAAGGTCCTGGTCACACTAATGATAACATTCAACAAGGTCCTGGTCACACTAATGATAACATTCAACAAGGTCCTGGTCACAATAATGATAACATTCAACAAGGTCCTGGTCACACTAATGATAACATTCAACAAGGTCCTGGTCACAATAATGATAACATTCAACAAGGTCCTGGTCACAATAATGATAACATTCAACAAGGTCCTGGTCACAATAATGATAACATTCAACAAGGTCCTGGTCACAATAATGATAACATTCAACAAGGTCCTGGTCACAATAATGATAACATTCAACAAGGTCCTGGTCACACTAATGATAACATTCAACATGGTCTTGGTCACACTAATGATAACATTCAACAAGGTCCTGGTCACACTAATGATAACATTCAACAAGGTCCTGGTCACACTAATGATAACATTCAACAAGGTCCTGGTCACACTAATGATAACATTCAACATGGTCCTGGTCACACTAATGATAACATTCAACAAGGTCCTGGTCACACTAATGATAACATTCAACAAGGTCCTGGTCACAATAATGATAACATTCAACAAGGTCCTGGTCATAAGACAGCGGGTCTTTCTACAAGATCACAGCCATAATAAGAGAGGTCGCCGCAGGTCGCCGTAGGTCGCCGCAGGTCGTCGCAGGTCGCCGCAGGTCGCCGTAGGTCGCCGCAGGTCGTCGCAGGTCGTCGCAGGTCACCGCAGGTCGCCGTAGGTCGCCGCAGGTCGTCGCAGGTCGTCGCAGGTCGCCACAGGTCGCCGCAGGTCACCGCAGGTCGCCGCAGGTCGTCGCAGGTCGCCGCAGGTCGCCACAGGTCGTCGCAGGTCGCCGTAGGTCGCCGTAGGTCGCCGCAGGTCGTCGCAGGTCGTCGCAGGTCGCCACAGGTCGCCGCAGGTCGTCGCAGGTCGTCGCAGGTCGCCACAGGTCGCCGCAGGTCGCCACAGGTCGTCGCAGGTCGCCGTAGGTCGCCGCAGGTCGTCGCAGGTCGTCGCAGGTCGCCACAGGTCGCCGCAGGTCGCCGCAGGTCGTCGCAGGTCGCCGCAGGTCGCCGCAGGTCGCCACAGGTCGCCGCAGGTCGCCGCAGGTCGTCGCAGGTCGCCACAGGTCGCCGCAGGTCGCCACAGGTCGTCGCAGGTCGCCGCAGGTCGCCGCAGGTCGTCGCAGGTCGCCACAGGTCGTCGCAGGTCGTCGCAGGTCGCCGCAGGTCGCCACAGGTCGCCGCAGGTCGCCGCAGGTCGTCGCAGGTCGCCACAGGTCGCCGCAGGTCGTCGCAGGTCGTCGCAGGTTGTTGCTTTTAGACTTTGTTATATTGTTATAAGTTTGTTAAGATGGCTTGACTAACGAAACTGTTGTGTACTCTGAAGCGTGAGGGGCAGTTCGTTAAGTATATGACAACTTTTGAAATAAACGAACAGGTTAATGTTCGCTCGTTTCGAACGTTTCATTAACGAAAGTTAATGTTCGATAGTAGGGACATTTGTATTCTGTTTCAGTGTTTAAGGCTGCACCTTTAACGTGCATTAAGCCTGAGAATATACCAGAGAACTGCGGGCTCGAACCCGGGCACCTTGGCGTTAAAAGCTAGTCAGTGATCCACCAGGTTGACTTGTGGCTGTAGCGTCCCAAGTTCGATTCCTCAATACACCTTGTGCAATTTGTTGTGATATTAAAAAAAAATAAAACTTAGCGGAAAAGGTTATAGTGTTTAACCATGAAGAAAAATTAAAAATAATTGCACAATTTCTTTCTTTACTATTTAAACACCTGTCGTCAAAAGATATTTAGTTAATCCTAGGATTTTTCATTAGTGTATATATTATTCTAGCCACTAACAAATTCTTCATTGATTTTTGTAAACAAATCCTTTTAAAATTGTATTTCTTTCCATTCGTAAAAAAATTTCGAACCTAAGAGAATCCTGCCAATTGACAAAAGTATCTTTCAGAGCTCATAACACCTTACCAACTGTCCGCAACTTCTTGAAAGCTTCATAAGATTGTTTCATTTGTCAACAGATCTTTGAATTTTCGCCGAAATCCTTAAAGGTGTCGACAGTGCACCACTTCCCGCTGTCAAGATATCTTTCGAGCGTGTCACTTGATCTTTTCAAATGCTTAGAAATCCTTGGTGATGACGACAACGGACCGTTGGTCAAACAACGGATGGCTGCTGGCGGACTCTCAAACAACGGATGGCTGCTGGCGGACTCTCAAACAACGGATGGCTGCTGGCGGTCTCTCAAACAACGGATGGCTGCTGGCGGTCTCTCAAACAACGGATGGCTGCTGGCGGTCTCTCAAACAACGGATGGCTGCTGGCGGTCTCTCAAACAACGGATGGCTGCTGGCGGTCTCTCAAACAACGGATGGCTGCTGGAGATGTCTTAGACAACGGATGGCTGCTGGCGGTCTCTCAAACAACGGTGGTTGCTGGCGGTCTCTCAAACAACGGTGGTTGCTGGCGGTCTCTCAAACAACGGTGGCTGCTGGCGGACTCTCAAACAACGGATGGCTGCTGGAGATGTCTTAGACAACGCACCACTTTACCTTTACGATATTTATTTAACAATGTTATCCTGAACATGAAGTTGTTCATTAGTTTATGACCAAGTTATTCTCACCGTCGAGTCAACTACAAAAATGCCCGATTTTCATTTCGTATAAAACGTTTCATTAAAAGCGATTCAAAGGAGTGTTGAAATCAAATAAGTCGAAGTTTTTTACCTACTAAAAACATGGGTGAAAATTTGCATTAGTAATATGTAATTAATTTTCTGATGTGATCGCAAATGTCAAAATCTATACATTTTCGCCGCCGACCCCTGGACAAACACTTCTTTTATGATGGCACTTTGAAGGACCAAAAACATTTTAATTAATTCATCTCTAATTAAAAAGGACAGCACGGAAATATAATTATAAAGTATTTATCAGAACTCTATACAGCTTTATCACAATACAAAAATTTTGTTTTTATATGTTAATTACAATGTATTGAACAGCGTCTTCGGACAGGCTTGACAGTGTTGTTCAGTGTTATAATTCAGTCTCATATATATATATATATATATATATATATATATATATATATATATATATATATATATATATATATATATATATATATATGTCGTACCTAGTAGCCAGAACGCACTTCTCAGCCTACTATGCAAGGCCCGATTTGCCTAATAAGCCAAGTTTTCCTGAATTAATATATTTTCTCTATTTTTTTTCTTATGAAATGATAAAGCTACCCATTTCATTATGTATGAGGTCAATTTTTTTTTATTGGAGTTAAAATTAATGTAGATATGTGACCGAACCTAACCAACCCTACCTAACCTAACCTAACCTATCTTTATAGGTTAGGTTAGTTTAGGTAGCCGAAAAAGTTAGGTTAGGTTTGGTTAGGTAGGTTAGGTAGTCGAAAAACAATTAATTCATGAAAACTTGGCTTATTAGGCAAATCGGGCCTTGCATAGTAGGCTGAGAAGTGCGTTCTGGCTACTAGGTACGACATATATATATATATATATATATATATATATATATATATATATATATATATAATCTTTGGACAACACCCACCAGTGGGACTCGAACCCAGAAAGCACAACTACCTTCCAGTAGCTGGCATAACTAGTATGCTTTAACCCACTACGCCATCAGACCTTACAAAAGAAGTAGATAGTTCGAGATATATATCTCAAACATCTCTACCTCCCGAAGGCACCAGATGAGTGAGGGGTCAGTCTGCATTTTTCGTCAAGCCACTGTCAATGTGAGAGAACTCGTGTCCAGCTTATAAGCCTATACTTGCATAAACCACAAGTGAAGATAAACAATCTTTGGACAACACCCACCAGTGGGACTCGAACCCAGAAAGCACAACTACCTTCCAGTAGCTGGCATAACTAGTATGCTTTAACCCACTACGCCATCAGACCTTACAAAAGAAGTAGATAGTTCGAGATATATATCTCAAACATCTCTACCTCCCGAAGGCACCAGATGAGTGAGGGGTCAGTCTGCATTTTTCGTCAAGCCACTGTCAATGTGAGAGAACTCGTGTCCAGCTTATAAGCCTATACTTGCATAAACCACAAGTGAAGATAAACAATCTTTGGACAACACCCACCAGTGGGACTCGAACCCAGAAAGCACAACTACCTTCCAGTAGCTGGCATAACTAGTATGCTTTAACCCACTACGCCATCAGACCTTACAAAAGAAGTAGATAGTTCGAGATATATATCTCAAACATCTCTACCTCCCGAAGGCACCAGATGAGTGAGGGGTCAGTCTGCATTTTTCGTCAAGCCACTGTCAATGTGAGAGAACTCGTGTCCAGCTTATAAGCCTATACTTGCATAAACCACAAGTGAAGATAAACAATCTTTGGACAACACCCACCAGTGGGACTCGAACCCAGAAAGCACAACTACCTTCCAGTAGCTGGCATAACTAGTATGCTTTAACCCACTACGCCATCAGACCTTACAAAAGAAGTAGATAGTTCGAGATATATATCTCAAACATCTCTACCTCCCGAAGGCACCAGATGAGTGAGGGGTCAGTCTGCATTTTTCGTCAAGCCACTGTCAATGTGAGAGAACTCGTGTCCAGCTTATAAGCCTATACTTGCATAAACCACAAGTGAAGATAAACAATCTTTGGACAACACCCACCAGTGGGACTCGAACCCAGAAAGCACAACTACCTTCCAGTAGCTGGCATAACTAGTATGCTTTAACCCACTACGCCATCAGACCTTACAAAAGAAGTAGATAGTTCGAGATATATATCTCAAACATCTCTACCTCCCGAAAGCACCAGATGAGTGAGGGGTCAGTCTGCATTTTTCGTCAAGCCACTGTCAATGTGAGAGAACTCGTGTCCAGCTTATAAGCCTATACTTGCATAAACCACAAGTGAAGATAAACAATCTTTGGACAACACCCACCAGTGGGACTCGAACCCAGAAAGCACAACTACCTTCCAGTAGCTGGCATAACTAGTATGCTTTAACCCACTACGCCATCAGACCTTACAAAAGAAGTAGATAGTTCGAGATATATATCTCAAACATCTCTACCTCCCGAAGGCACCAGATGAGTGAGGGGTCAGTCTGCATTTTTCGTCAAGCCACTGTCAATGTGAGAGAACTCGTGTCCAGCTTATAAGCCTATACTTGCATAAACCACAAGTGAAGATAAACAAGTGAAGAGTCCCACTGGTGGGTGTTGTCCAAAGATTGTTTATCTTCACTTGTGGTTTATGCAAGTATAGGCTTATAAGCTGGACACGAGTTCTCTCACATTGACAGTGGCTTGACGAAAAATGCAGACTGACCCCTCACTCATCTGGTGCTTTCGGGAGGTAGAGATGTTTGAGATATATATCTCGAACTATCTACTTCTTTTGTAAGGTCTGATGGCGTAGTGGGTTAAAGCATACTAGTTATGCCAGCTACTGGAAGGTAGTTGTGCTTTCTGGGTTCGAGTCCCACTGGTGGGTGTTGTCCAAA
The DNA here is from genome assembly GCF_040958095.1 of Procambarus clarkii. Lineage (NCBI taxonomy): Eukaryota > Metazoa > Arthropoda > Malacostraca > Decapoda > Cambaridae > Procambarus > Procambarus clarkii. The sequence goes on from NC_091209.1 coordinate 22,474,672, forward strand.
GATTGTTTATCTTCACTTGTGGTTTATGCAAGTATAGGCTTATAAGCTGGACACGAGTTCTCTCACATTGACAGTGGCTTGACGAAAAATGCAGACTGACCCCTCACTCATCTGGTGCCTTCGGGAGGTAGAGATGTTTGAGATATATATCTCGAACTATCTACTTCTTTTGTAAGGTCTGATGGCGTAGTGGGTTAAAGCATACTAGTTATGCCAGCTACTGGAAGGTAGTTGTGCTTTCTGGGTTCGAGTCCCACTGGTGGGTGTTGTCCAAAGATTGTTTATCTTCACTTGTGGTTTATGCAAGTATAGGCTTATAAGCTGGACACGAGTTCTCTCACATTGACAGTGGCTTGACGAAAAATGCAGACTGACCCCTCACTCATCTGGTGCCTTCGGGAGGTAGAGATGTTTGAGATATATATCTCGAACTATCTACTTCTTTTGTAAGGTCTGATGGCGTAGTGGGTTAAAGCATACTAGTTATGCCAGCTACTGGAAGGTAGTTGTGCTTTCTGGGTTCGAGTCCCACTGGTGGGTGTTGTCCAAAGATTGTTTATCTTCACTTGTGGTTTATGCAAGTATAGGCTTATAAGCTGGACACGAGTTCTCTCACATTGACAGTGGCTTGACGAAAAATGCAGACTGACCCCTCACTCATCTGGTGCCTTCGGGAGGTAGAGATGTTTGAGATATATATCTCGAACTATCTACTTCTTTTGTAAGGTCTGATGGCGTAGTGGGTTAAAGCATACTAGTTATGCCAGCTACTGGAAGGTAGTTGTGCTTTCTGGGTTCGAGTCCCACTGGTGGGTGTTGTCCAAAGATTGTTTATCTTCACTTGTGGTTTATGCAAGTATAGGCTTATAAGCTGGACACGAGTTCTCTCACATTGACAGTGGCTTGACGAAAAATGCAGACTGACCCCTCACTCATCTGGTGCCTTCGGGAGGTAGAGATGTTTGAGATATATATCTCGAACTATCTACTTCTTTTGTAAGGTCTGATGGCGTAGTGGGTTAAAGCATACTAGTTATGCCAGCTACTGGAAGGTAGTTGTGCTTTCTGGGTTCGAGTCCCACTGGTGGGTGTTGTCCAAAGATTGTTTATCTTCACTTGTGGTTTATGCAAGTATATGCTTATAAGCTGGACACGAGTTCTCTCACATTGACAGTGGCTTGACGAAAAATGCAGACTGACCCCTCACTCATCTGGTCCCTTCGGGAGGTAGAGATGTTTGAGATATATATCTCGAACTATCTACTTCTTTTGTAAGGTCTGATGGCGTAGTGGGTTAAAGCATACTAGTTATGCCAGCTACTGGAAGGTAGTTGTGCTTTCTGGGTTCGAGTCCCACTGGTGGGTGTTGTCCAAAGATTGTTTATCTTCACTTGTGGTTTATGCAAGTATAGGCTTATAAGCTGGACACGAGTTCTCTCACATTGACAGTGGCTTGACGAAAAATGCAGACTGACCCCTCACTCATCTGGTGCCTTCGGGAGGTAGAGATGTTTGAGATATATATCTCGAACTATCTACTTCTTTTGTAAGGTCTGATGGCGTAGTGGGTTAAAGCATACTAGTTATGCCAGCTACTGGAAGGTAGTTGTGCTTTCTGGGTTCGAGTCCCACTGGTGGGTGTTGTCCAAAGATTGTTTATCTTCACTTGTGGTTTATGCAAGTATAGGCTTATAAGCTGGACACGAGTTCTCTCACATTGACAGTGGCTTGACGAAAAATGCAGACTGACCCCTCACTCATCTGGTGCCTTCGGGAGGTAGAGATGTTTGAGATATATATCTCGAACTATCTACTTCTTTTGTAAGGTCTGATGGCGTAGTGGGTTAAAGCATACTAGTTATGCCAGCTACTGGAAGGTAGTTGTGCTTTCTGGGTTCGAGTCCCACTGGTGGGTGTTGTCCAAAGATTGTTTATCTTCACTTGTGGTTTATGCAAGTATAGGCTTATAAGCTGGACACGAGTTCTCTCACATTGACAGTGGCTTGACGAAAAATGCAGACTGACCCCTCACTCATCTGGTGCCTTCGGGAGGTAGAGATGTTTGAGATATATATCTCGAACTATCTACTTCTTTTGTAAGGTCTGATGGCGTAGTGGGTTAAAGCATACTAGTTATGCCAGCTACTGGAAGGTAGTTGTGCTTTCTGGGTTCGAGTCCCACTGGTGGGTGTTGTCCAAAGATTGTTTATCTTCACTTGTGGTTTATGCAAGTATAGGCATATATATATATATATATATATATATATATATATATATATATATATATATATATATATATATATATATATATATATATATATATATATATATATATATGAGCCTCACTCAACTTTACAGGGGAATGGACTGGGATACTGAAGGGACAGCACCATCACCACCCCAGATACAGTAATACAACACCCCGGGGGGGGCAGCACCCCCCCCCCCCCCGATACAGTAATACAACACCCCGGGGGGCAGCACCCCCCCCCCTCCAGATACAGTAATACATTAACCAAAGCTGCTGAAGGGGACGAGCGCTAAGTCATGTGGAGGAGGCACAAACTAAGAGTCAAAATCGTCCGAGATTACAACGGAAATTGTGTGGATTCGAGCAACAGATCACCAAAGAAGGAAATTGAGACGGAAATTATACCGTGTTACAGCATTCCTGGTGCTGGTGCGAGGTGCTGGGAAGGGCGCTGTGTTGCCGGTCACTGAGACGCTGGGCTGAGCTGAGAGCTGGCATTACGGAGATGGCCGGCTGAGACGGATCCAATAAATATATCATTTATTGTGTTGGCGGTTAGGAAGCCAGTATATAAGAACATAAGAATAAAGGTAACTGTTGACAGGAGACATCTCCCGTCACGCAGGGTGCAGTCGCCCCTCCACAGATCTCCAGTATCAGCTCTTGATACTGGTAATGACTCAAAAGGACCACCACTTACGGGCTATTCATGCCCGTGCCACCTTTTGGGTGGCTTAATCTTTATCAATCAATCAAGGTAACTGCAGAAGGCCTACTGGCCTATACGAGGCAGCTCTTCTTTCGTAGTCCTGAGGTTCCGTGTTCGATCCCGGTGGAGGCTAATGGGCAGAGTTTAATGATGTCCCATTACCTAGCAGCCTGATGTCCCTGTTACCTAGCAGTAAATAAGTACCTGGGAGTTAGACAGCTGCTACGGGCTGCTTCCTGGGGGTGTGTATCAAAAAGAAGGAAGAGAAAAATTAGGAGAGGAGACTAAGGATGAGGAAGAGGAGCAGGCAGAGGCTGAGTATCTTTCAATCAAGATACAATCTCGGTGGAAGAGATACATTATATGTTAGTGCTAAGTCGGCCACATCGATGACTTGGACCACAACCTTCCCATCACAGTCTGGTGAAGCAAGCTAATTACGGCCAGAGGCCTACTCCAAAGATTTTGTTTATTATATTAATATCCATGTACTGTATCAGACCCTGTAATACAGTGGTCTACGTTCTTGAATCACAACCAAAAATCCCGGGTTCGATTCCCAAGCTAGACAGAAATGTTTGGGCACATTTCCTTTGACATGATGCTTCTGTCCACCTAGCAGTAAATAGGTCCCCAGGAATTAGGCAACTGTTGTGGGTTGCATCCCAGGGAAAGTGAGTAGCGTGACCTAGGGAGGCAGCTCCCTACAAGACACGACGAGTTCCTCTCACCGACTTCGGCAATTACAAAAACATGACAAAATCTTTGGAATATCTTCTTGAGGTTATCTTGAGATGATTTCGGGGCTTAGCGTCCCCGCGGCCCGGTCCTCGAGTAGGACGGTGGGATGGAACCTTCGTCCTGGGTCACAACAGACGTGATTGTGATTTCATTGTGTATTACGTCACTTGTTCTTGATTTTCTTCTTGTTTAATAATCTGTCTGAATGTTCATCCCGTATAACTGTTGTTTATAATCATCTGTTCTTCTTACCCCAGTTGTGCGGTGTTGCCAAATCCCCAAGTACTCGTAATTAAAAGAATAGCGATCGCTAGCAAATTTTCCAATAGATGTCATAATTCAGATTGTTTTCAACATTGCCACGCTAAAATATGTTAAGCCTATCGACGTAAACCCGTTAATTGCTTTCCTGCACAATACCTTCATCAGGCTTGATACTTTTATATATTCATATATTTTGGGTGCGCTTCTTGTCCTGTCCTTTGTGTGTGTGTGTGTGTATATATATATATATATATATATATATATATATATATATATATATATATATATATATATATATATATATATATATATATATATATATATATATAGGTGTATACTGGCAGCAGGTTTTCTTTCAAACATGTTTCATTGAATATGACCGCATATTCTGTATTTATTATTTTCTGGTTTAGGGCTTCTATCCCTCTAACTATTTTCTTAGCATCAGGGCTTAATTGAAATAGGAGTTCTCCAAAACTCATTTTCGTACTTTTAAGGTGAAGAAAAAAAGTGATTTACTATAGAGTGTATTACACTTATTTATATAATTTGCACAATTATATAAATAAATGTGCAAATTATACAAATAAGTGTAATACACTCTATAGTAAATCACTTCTTTTCTTCACCTTAAAAGTACGAAAATGAGTTTTGGAGAACTCCTATTTCAATTAAGCCCTGATGCTAAGAAAATAGTTAGAGGGATAGAAGCCCTAAACCAGAAAATAATAAATACAGAATATGCGGTCATATTCAATGAAATATATATATATATATATATATATATATATATATATATATATATATATATATATATATATATATATTTATATATATATATATATATATATATATATATATATATATATATATATATATATATATATATCTTTGTGGTGGTCTTTCCACCACCCAAGATTGACCACCACCAACAAGATCGAAACTTCTATTTTCAGTAAAATATATACAACTGCTTCTTTTACTATAAAGCATCGCCATTTGTGTTTAAACTCTCATAACTTATATTTACGTTTAAATCTCATCACGGAAGTTGAATGGAAAGAGAGACAGAGGGATAAACAGACGCAGAAAGAGAAGGAAAGAGAAAATAGGAGAGCAAGAAGGACAAGGGGTAAGGCTTGATAAAGAAAATCAATTAATATGCAATAATGACAAGCCACGATTCCCCATTAAAAATCCCCATTTGGTATTTTCTTGGAGGAAGAGTCGTAATTTTTCGAGATTTGACAAGACGTAGTTTTTGGTTACCAATAGTGCAGTAAAACACTTGTAAGAGTCTTGGGTGTTTTGACTTCTCTTTTAGGCAGAGTTTGCAAATGATGTGCTTTTATGCCAGAGAATAATTTTTGGGGCAAATGTTTGAGCAATGGAACTATTTTTAACCTTTTGTTTGTGCGACTTTCTTTTCACTATTTTTTCATCATGTACAAAAAAAAATATTATTCACAGATACACGCACATACGAAGCTATGAGAAGGACTGCAGAACATTAGAAGATGACCTAGACAGTCTCTAGAGATGGTCTGAAAAATGGCTACTAGACTTTAATTCGGACAAATGCAAGATTATAAGAATAGGAGATGGAGCAAGAAGACCTCAGATACAGTACAGGATGAAGGCAAGGCGTATTAAACACATAACATCAATAACGCGCGTGTGTGTTTACTAGTTGTGTTTTTGCGGGGGTTGAGCTTTGCTCTTTCGGCCCGCTTCTCAACTGTCAATCAACTGTTTACTAACTACTTTTTTTTTTTTCACACCACACACACACACACACACACACACACCAGGAAGCAGCCCGTGACAGCTGACTAACTCCCAGGTACCTATTTACTGCTAGGTAACAGGGCACTTAGGGTGAAAGAAACTTTGCCCATTTGTTTCTGCCTCGTGCGGGAATCGAACCCGCGCCACAGAATTACGAGTCCTGCGCGCTATCCACCAGGCTACGAGGCCCCTTACAGGCTACGAGGCCCCCTAACCTTTTGTTGTGTATGTGTGTGTGTGTGTGTGTGTGTGTGTGTGTGTGTGTGTGTGTGTGTGTGTGTGTGTGTGTGTGTGTGTGTGTGTGTACACGTTTTATTGAATATGACTGAAAATAACATGTCAGTTATTCTGGGACAAATTTTCTCTGTAGTTTTTATATAAGTTTTTTTTCAAAAATTAGCGCTTTTTAAAGTTCGCCTCTGGATTCTAATGCAGATAACGATTAGATCATAATATTAACATAAGAATGAAGGTAACTGCAGAAGGCTATTGGTCCAAACGCAGCAGCTCCTATTTATATCCATCCAATCTCATTCATATATTTGTCTAACCTACGCTTGAAACAATCGAGGGATTCTACTTTTATTATGTTACGCGGTAATTGGTTCCACAAATCAACAGCCCTGTTACCGAACCAGTATTTACCCAGGTCTTTCCTAAATCTAAACTTATCCAATATATATACCCATTGTTTCGTGTTCTGTCATGTGTTGATACTTTAAATACCCTATTAATATCCGTCCTTATTACGTCCATTCATCCACTTGTGCACCTCTATCATGTCACAACTAACTCTTCGCCTTTCTAGATAATTCCATTAACCGTTCCATAAAGTTAGCAATCACTCAAAAGTCTAGTTAATGTAAGTTAAGTTTCCTTATTTTTTTGTGTGCTGAAAATATCTGCAAAATATTATGAGCATCGTCCAAAATTTCCAAATTTTGTTGATGTTATTTCAGAATTCAAAATCCATGAGCTCTGCGGCCTGTGTAATTTAGTTAATGTGTAACCAGCAAACACAAAAATGTTGGCGCGTTGTATTTGGCAACAAACAAAATTTAAATTCGCGTCCTGCTGAATATATATATATATATATATATATATATATATATATATATATATATATATATATATATATATATATATATATATATGTCGTACCTAGTAGCCAGAACGCACTTCTCAGCCTACTATGCAAGGCCCAATTTGCCTAATAAGCCAAGTTTTCATGAATTAATTGCTTTTCGACTACCTAACCTACCTAACCTAACCTAACCTAACCTAACCTAACTTTTTCGGCTACCTAACATAACCTAACCTATAAAGATAGGTTAGGTTAGGTTAGGTAGGGTTGGTTAGGTTCGGTCATATATCTACGTTAATTTTAACTCCAATAATAAAAAATTCACCTCATACATAATGAAATGGGTAGATTTATCATTTCATAAGAAAAAAATTAGAGAAAATATATTAATTCAGGAAAACTTGGCTTATTACGCAAATCGGGCCTTGCATAGTAGGCTGAGAAGTGCGTTCTGGCTACTAGGTACGACATATATATATATATATATATATATATATATATATATATATATATATATATATATATATATATATATATATATATATATATATATATATATATATATATGCGTGTGTGTAAATTAACACGTGATGAAAAATGTGACAGTGTCAGACCACGGAGGAAGAATTGAAACAGGAATTTCCTTAAGTACTTTCGTATATTAATACATCTTCATTCCTTCTGAAGATGTATTAATATACGAAAGTACTTAAGGAAATTCCTGTTTCAATTCTTCCTCCGTGGTTATATATATATATATATATATATATATATATATATATATATATATATATATATATATATATATATATATATAAAGTAATTCATTACTTAATGACGTCTGCTTCATTACTAATCAATAAAAGATTTATTGTAAACAAAATTTTAAACACGCTCTGCGTTCTTCATATACTTACGTCACTTGTTTCAACCAGGTAATTCCACAGTGAAAGTGTATATTAAATCGTTACATGGCCAACACATGTTTTATATATAGTCTTGTTTATACTGTACATGATGACTAACAAACAGCATGACAAGTCTGACTGATGGAACACTTTAAGCAGAGAGCGAGTTTTCTCAATACATAAGCATCCATCTCAGTGTGTTTAAGAGCTAACACATTCTCTCTCTCTCTCTCTCTCTCTCTCTCTCTCTCTCTCTCTCTCTCTCTCTCTCTCTCTCTCTCTCTCTCTCTCTAACACTCACACACGATGAGCCTAGTTACCATTTAGGAAGGTCTGAAGTCTTCACAGTATACAAATGGCAAGGAATCGAGATACGGTATTAACAAAGGGTAACACAAGGCACAGAATGCGGAGGTGGTTTGAGTTATCAGACCCTCTTGTATTCACATTTATTTGGTGCCCCTGGCGTCAGTCAGGTGTGAGGGCCAGTAATTACCTGCCACCTTCAACAAGATTAAATTTCCCTCCTAGAGATCGGGTTGTGGCCGGTGCTGGCTCCGCCTAGCAAGAGATGTGGCCCGGTGCTGGCTCCGCCTAGCAAGAGATGTGGCCCGGTGCTGGCTCCGCCTTGCAAGAGATGTGGCCCGGTGCTGGCTCCGCCTAGCACGAGATGTGGCCCGGTGCTGGCTCCGCCTAGCAAGAGATGTGGCCCGGTGCTGGCTCCGCCTTGCAAGAGATGTGGCCCGGTGCTGGCTCCGCCTTGCAAGAGATGTGGCCCGGTGCTGGCTCCGCCTAGCAAGAGATGTGGTCCGGTGCTGGCTCCGCCTAGCAAGAGATGTGGCCCGGTGCTGGCTCCGCCTAGCAAGAGATGTGGCCCGGTGCTGGCTCCGCCTAGCAAGAGATGCGACCCTATGCTAGTCATTCCTGGCAAGAGATGTGGCCCTATGCTGGCCATACCTAGTAAGGAATGTTGTCTTATGCTGACGTAGACCAGCAAGTTATATAGCACGCTGATGTAGCCTAGCAAAAGATATAGCCCTGTGCTGACGTAGCCTAGTAAGAGATATAACCCTATGCTGACGTAGCCTAGTAAGAGATATAACCCTGTGCTGACGTAGCCTAGTAAGAGATATAACCCTGTGCTGACGTAGCCTAGTAAGAGATATAACCCTGTGCTGACGTAGCCTAGTAAGAGATATAGCCCTGTGCTGACGTAGCCTAGTAAGAGATATAACCCTGTGCTGACGTAGCCTAGTAAGAGATATAACCCTATGCTGACGTAGCCTAGTAAGAGATATAACCCTGTGCTGACGTAGCCTAGTAAGAGATATAGCCCTGTGCTGACGTAGCCTAGTAAGAGATATAACCCTGTGCTGACGTAGCCTAGTAAGAGATATAACCCTGTGCTGACGTAGCCTAGTAAGAGATATAACCCTATGCTGACGTAGCCTAGTAAGAGATATAACCCTATGCTGACGTAGCCTAGTAAGAGATATAACCCTATGCTGACGTAGCCTAGTAAGAGATATAGCCCTATGCTGACGTAGCCTAGTAAGAGATATAGCTCTGTGCTGAAGTAAGAGACATAGCCTTGCACTGGCCCCCATCTGCACTGTTTCTAACGTGACATTCCTTGAGTGATGACGTCACGTGCCCTGAGTACTGATGATGTCACTGATATACTGGAGTTATTATTTGGGAAATTTAGCCTAATGTGTCGTGAATACTGTATTAGGATCTTATAATGAATAAAGACACACTTTTGTATAAATATGTATATGGAATTTCTGTGTACACGTTTGCAAATACAATATACATATAAATAGTAATAATATTGAAACCGTATTATGCACGAATTCAAAATTAAATTGTAGTGTGAGAATACCATATAATTTTTTTTCTTGGTACTGACAGTGTTTAACTTCACCACAGCTGAGGGTTCGCGGTGGTACAATTGTGGAATTGGTATAAAATACTCTACGGTTGGATGCCTGTGGGCAGGGACTCCACCTCTCTGGGGATAGAGCCAATCATATTATACCAAAAGATCAATACTGACGTCATTTGCCGTCCAACCAATTACTTCGTGTTGAGGGATCCATGTATTCAACCAATCACAATATATCACGGGATCAAATATGACGTCACTGTCATACTGTCCAGTCGCATTAGCCTGACTCAACAATGACGTCATATCACCGAACCAAACAAATCGATAAAAAGACTCCACACAAAACACGTCAGTTGTGGCAAAGCCAATCACTTGGTGGGACAAAAAAGCCTAACAGAGACCTCAATCCACTGTTACTCTCGCATGGAAAACTTACTAAATTGTTTGTTTTTCTTGCGTTGTCTATTTACAAGAGTCGAGCTTGGCTGTTACGATAAAAGGCTTTGATAGTGCCCGGCCGCTCCCTGCACTACACCTCCGCACTGCAGACTTGTTTAAAGTTCAGAGATTGCCGGAGCAGCGCGGGTCGGAGACCACTTTGACTGGGAACACGATATTATATTATCCCTGGGCTTTGTGCAAGTGCCGAGTCTCTCTGCTTACCTACATAGTTTATAATTATATATATATATATATATATATATATATATATATATATATATATATATATATATATATATATATGTCGTACCTAGTAGCCAGAACGCACTTCTCAGCCTACTATGCAAGGCCCGATTTGCCTAATAAGCCAAGTTTTCACGAATTAATTGTTTTTCGACTACCTAACCTACCTAACCTAACCTAACCTAACTTTTCCGGCTACCTAACCTAACCTAACCTATAAAGATAGGTTAGGTTAGGTTAGGTAGGGTTGGTTAAGTTCGATCATATATCTACGTTAATTTTAACTCCAATAAAAAAAAATTGACCTCATACATAATGAAATGGGTAGCTTTATAATTTCATAAGAAAAAAATTAGAGAAAATATATTAATTCAGGAAAACTTGGCTTATTAGGCAAATCGGGCCTTCCATAGTAGGCCGAGTACGACGTTCTGGCTACTAGGTACGACATATATATATATATATATATATATATATATATATATATACATATATATATATATACATATATATATATACATATATATATATATATACATATATATATATATATATATATATATATATATATATATATATATATATATATATATATATATATATATATATAATGTCATTAAGCACAAAAGCATTGTGACTATTGTTAATTTTCTTATGGATAATTTCCATTCTACGTAAATACCTTCTACAATCTAGAGGGCGAAGGACGTAATTTTTCCATTTTATTTCTTCGAAGTTTCGCTGGCAATGTGACATCTTCAGGAATACACATTATGCACTAAAGACACATGTATACTAAATATGCGCAAACAGCTTCTGCATCCTCATCTTTAAATGATCAGTAGACTAATGAAGGCGCTCGGGCAACCCCTTCTCCTGTTTTCACGCTCCGTAAAAATATCTGGTTTGCCTAACCAGAATCGTTTGAACCTGAGCAACTCACCTAAAGTATTGAGGCGAAATATTGAGTGAGAGGACGAGCGGCTCCTGCAGGTCTACATCAATACCGAATCTAAGTCATAATTCAAAGACGGAAATCTGTCATTTTAATATAAAAAGGAAAAGGAAATTGTTTTCTGTATTGGTAGAAAAACCTGATCAGTCTTCAGGCTAAATGTCACGTGGCTAATGTGTATACTCTAACCCGTTCCTGTCTACTCCGCTAAGAGTGTACACATTTAGGGGAGAAGACAGAAACTGGTTAATGTGTACACTCTCAGTGGGGAAGGTAAGGAACTGCTTCCATATGAACACTCGGTGGGAAGGTAGGAGGGTTGAGGTATAGAGTAAGCTGCTCATGAATCTCCCTTCGAATTCGTCCTAACTGGAATCAATAATTCTCGGAAATTAATAAAGTTTTCTTCGTGAACAAGATTATGTTAGGAAATCCTGTACTGATGTTAGATAACGGCATCTATATGGTGGTTAGTTTTGGTTTTTACGTAAGGAGATGAGGTTATCTCTAGTGTCCAAGTAATCAATAAATTAGGTTTACTGAAAAAATACGATAAATTTAATTCATCTTTGCAAGTAGAGACATTACGAATTCAGTAGTAGATTCCTTCTATCAATTGTGAGAACTTTTCAACACCTCTCGGTTACATTTCTTGATTGTTCTTTAGTAAGAGTTCCTACATGTTCTACAATACGAGTCGTTACAACATGGTTCATGGTCGTTACGGCATGTTCATCATTATCATTCGTCACAAAGTGTTCATACACAAACAATAACTTGTCCGCTACAGAAAAATAATTGGAAGCTTAAAATTTTTTAATTATATTTTTGACTCGTTTAAAGCAATGATTAATTAAATAGATTTAAAGCCTTTGCTTAGATACATCAGAGTATTGATATTGCTTCCACATATCTGACAGAATAACTAACTATACTGTCTTAAACTTCTTGGTTTGTTGTTGGTCTTCAAGCCTATCAACAGTGGGAAAGATTATTTAGGTCACCACTGTATCCTACTGACCAACCGACCGGTATACTTCCGTCCTGAACATAGTCCAGGACCATAGTTAACTCTTAGGCTTTATATATTTATATATCAGACCTTGTAGACAGAGTTGCCTAACAAGTCGAATTGATTAAGAAAATAATAATTATGAAATCATAGTTATTCATTTTAATATACAGGATAATTGTTTTTTTAAAGTTAGAAATAATTAACTTAGCATCCTGACCTAACTATATAGGCCGATTATTCTCTAATACTGCCTAACATGTAAAACTAAGCCTAAATTAGAAATTCATGTTCTCAATTTAAGATGTTAATATTGTTAAGGGTGAACAAATTTCGAATCAAATTTTTAAATGTGACCAAAATCGTTCTTGCAGTTAGGCTAAAGGAGACTTGCTTCTAGGCTAAGTAGTGCGGCTCTGACTATTGATGTATAACGTATGCATAAATAAATATACATATTCAACCATATGTGGTATATATATCCAACCAGATATAGTATAAATAGATATAATATAGTACAAATAGACATAGGCTTCAATATTTAGCACAGGAGTATAGAATTTTAACTTTTTTCTACCATGCTGCTGCCTCACATCGCCGAGTACTGTCAGTTTTGAATAATGGTGAACGTTCTGGATCATAACACGTACCTTGCAGCGGAAGGGATGAGAGCAGGGACGAGTACTGCGCCGCCCACAGGTAATGGTGGTGGTGGTGGTGGGGCGCCACGAGCGGCACGCCGCCGTACACGTGCCGCCCGCCGCCATGCAGCGGCAGGAACCTCCGCATATCCCCATACCCGAGGTTCTTTTCTGGGCGAAGGAGTCCTCGGCCGGCTCCGTAAGAGCTACGCGGGATTCCTTGGAAGACAGTTGGGTGTGTCGACACTATGGCCGGCGAGTGAGTCTTCTGCGGACGATGCAAAGACGGCGGCAATAAAGGTGGAGATACAGATGGCGGCGAGGGCGAAGCTGGCGGTAGCGTGGCCACGGATGTGACGGAATCAACGCCCCTCCATGTCACAAATTCCCCACAACTGTATGTTCCTGCGGTGTCTAGGTGAGTATTGGAAGTGCAAGGTCGTGCTAGCTCTTGTGGAGGGTCGTGGATGTCACCAGTAGTTCGGCCTTCGTCAGCGCCTTTCGGGTGTTGAGACCTAAGGCAGGCATGACGTGTCAGCGGCGCTGCGGGCGTCGTATCCTGGTTGTCGCCACCCCCCGCGGCCAGTACACGCGCCTCACTCTTGCACGCGCCCGATGAGGGGCCCTGGGACCCACAGATACTTGTATTTACTGCAAAGCTCGTGTCTAGTGAAGGGTTGACGTCTTGCTTAGAGGAAGAGTGATGATTCGACTGAGGGCGGGTGGTGAGATCGAGGCCCACATCATCCGTACTGCGAGTCCCAGCTGCTGTTCCTCGACGGTCGCTGCCCCACAGAAGGTCTCGAATCAAGAAAGAGCGAGACATCTTACCTCTTGAGGTAGACTCAAACAATCAAGAAGTGGGGTTAACAGAAAGAGCGAGAGCGCCACGGAAGTTACAAGTTACTCTCCAGACCAGCAGCTGAACACCATCCTGCTCTCTACCAGACTCTCAAGACACTATTGTTAATTGTCTTGTTAAACTTTATGTTCTTTGCGTCGTGAGTCTCCTTATTGATGGTTGAGATATTATTTGCAAGTCGAGACTACTGGTCAGTGGAAACTGAGAACTGCAACATTATTTTAAGACGCCACGCGAGAACAGGAGCCTCACCACACTGCGACCCGATCCGGAAATTCACGAAACAGCTGAAGGGTAATAAAATTAAAGTATCACCTCATAAAAGAATAAACAATTTAAAACACCTGTTAGTCCGCCCTGTATATATTAGTTGGTCAAACCGCCTAATACCAAAAGATCAGTAAAAGTTAAGATTGTTCGATAGACGTTAGTGTTTGTGACAAATATGTTGATCAGGGTAACTTATAATGTGTTCTGTTTTCCATCAAGTTATGACACCCAATTTTCGTGGGATTCCAGGTCAATATACTGTAAAAACATAATTAATGTAAGTAGCTTCCTGAAGATCAGTGCACTATCCCAAATTGCAATACTTGTGTGAACTGGAATTGGACTCTTACCAATGACAGGGTTATCATGAGCGATATCAACACTCTATTAAGACAAATTGATGAGAACAATAACATTACTCCGAACCTCACATGACCAGCTGGATAATGATCACCTGTGGTCACATATTTTTCTTTGTCAGTTGCCTGAAGAAGATGTATTAAACGAAAGATGTTACTGCTAATTTATCGCCTCCTCTCTCGTGGTGAGCTGTGTGTTCACACAAACTCGTCTCTTTCAACAACGTGTCGCCGGCATTTTGTTGCGAGGTATAAACACGAGTCAGAATCTCCTGAAACAGTTTCGAAAGCTTCTTAAATTTGATATAAAATCATTAAGCTATATAAATAATATTTTCAAACAGCACTCGAACGTTCAAATATTGACGACTTGCTGGAATTGTTTCTTTGTGGAGCTTGTGTGAGGTGAACTGGTGGAGGAGGAGGCGGGTGGCCCGCTATGCCATATTGGCACCTGGCACCGCTGGTCCCGCCTATCCCCCCCCCCATCACTGCCATAAACACTACTCTCGCAAAATCATATAATAACGTAACGTTTATGTAGCATTGAAAACTGAGTATATCACAAATTAAAATTCTTAAAAATCATTCATGCTTGTAAACAATATAAAGGAACATATGAACAAAGTAATGGTTGTGTAACATAGCCCAATGGCAGTGTGTTTACAGTTAGAGAAACTGACGCGTCCTGATTGGTTGAATGTTGGTTCTAGCCCCGCCCCTTGGGGCACTGAGGGCGGAGTCAGCGGCTACCCATATGGCCCTCAGTGGGTATTCAGGCCATAATTACATTTTAAGTAGTTGCTCAGAAGTAAAGCCGACGCCACAAACGTGAGGAGCCTAATATAAAAAACAAACAAACTCAGCTCTCGGCTAACAACGGAGCTTCTGTCGTTGTGTTGTTTGTCAAGACAGAACCCGAGTGATGATGAAGGAGGAAGGCTTATCACAGTGCCTCATAATTATGCAAAGACAATGGTATTTGTTTTTCTTGTTATGAGGATTGAATATAAATTGGCGACCTTTTTTGGTTTATTTTATTTCTAAAAATCAAAAACATATTTTTGTGTGTCCTTCAAAATGCCTCACGCGTGTGAAAGGTCGACAAGCTGTAGGCATAGTGGTCATCATGGGGCTGTAGGCATAGTGGTCATCATGGGGCTGTAAGCATAGTGGTCATCATGGGGCTGTAGGCATAGTGGTCATCATGGGGCTGTAGGCATAGTGGTCATCATGGGGCTGTAAGCATAGCGGTCATCATGACGCTATAGGCATAGTGGTCATCATGGGGCTGTAAGCATAGTGGTCATCATGGGGCTGTAGGCATAGCGGTCATCATGACGCTATAGGCATAGTGGTCATCATGACGCTATAGGCATAGCGGTCATCGTGACCCCGTAGGCATAGTGGTCATCATATATACATATTAGTATATTTTTTGTAGCAGTCTTTCTTGTAAACATATGTTGTTGAATATGACTGAAAGGGTAAGATTAATCATTCTAATACGAATCTTCTCAATATGGCTCAGGTTCTTCTTCACTGTCGAGGGTAATTGATGAATTAACTCTCCAAAATTCATTCTTTATTTCTGGTCTGACGACTGAATGCGTTTCGTAATACGTAATACGAGGAAAGGCCTTGTGTGTGTGTATTTTTTTATATTATATATAATATTTATTTATTTATATTATATATATATATATGTATATATATATATATATATATATATATATATATATATATATATATATATATATATATATATATATATATATTATTAAATATGACCGAAAAAGTAAGATTAATAATTCTAACACGAATTTTCTTAATCTTTCGTACATTTCTTTTCACTGTTGGAGGTAAATCAAAAATCAATTCTCCAAAATTCATTTTTATTTCTAGTCTGACGCGACACGAGCGCGTTTCGTAAAACTTATTACATTTTCAAAGACTTTAGTTTATAAATACACAACTGAATAGAACTTACGCATCTCCGATTTTATATCTACATTTGAGTGAGGTGGATGGGGTGAGGTGGCATTAATAGGGTATTAATTTCATCAACACAAGACAGAACAAGAGGTGGCATTAATAGGGTATTAATAGGGTATTAATTTTGTTGATGAAATTAATACCCTATTAATGCCACCTCTTGTTCTGTCTTGTGTTGATGAAATTAATACCCTATTAATGCCACCTCACCCCATCCACGTCACTCAAATGTAGATATAAAATCGGAGATGCGTAAGTTCTATTCAGTTGTGTATTTGTAAACTAAAGTCTTTGAAAATGTAATAAGTTTTACGAAACGCGCTCGTGTCGCGTCAGACTAGAAATAAAAATGAATTTTGGAGAATTGATTTTTGATTTACCTCCAACAGTGAAAAGAAATGTACGAAAGATTAAGAAAATTCGTGTTAGAATTATTAATCTTACTTTTTCGGTCATATTTAATAATATATGTCTAAAGGAAAGACTGCTACCAAAATATACTAATATATATATATATATATATACATATACACATATACATACAGGGATAAAACAGGAGAGTGAGTCATCAGCCGGAGCCGTATGTTTAAAAACTGGGTCGTTACGCTGGCAATGTTCCAATTAGTAGCAGAGAGCAGCGGCTGATAACTCACTGTGAAGTCTTTATTATCGGCCAGTGTGTCTGCTGTATCCTAGTGTGTCTGCTGATGTCCAGTGTGTCTGCTGTATCCCAGTGTGTCTGCTGATGTCCAGTGTGTCTGCTGTATCCCAGTGTGTCTGCTGACGTCCAGTGTGTCTGCTGTATCCCAGTGTGTCTGCTGATGTCCAGTGTGTCTGCTGACGTCCAGTGTGTCTGCTGTATCCCAGTGTGTCTGCTGACGTCCAGCGTGTCTGCTGTATCCTAGTGTGTCTGCTGTCTCCCAGTGTGTCTGCTGACGTCCAGTGTGTCTGCTGACGTCCAGTGTGTATGCTGTATCCTAGTGTGTCTGCTGACGTCCAGTGTGTGTCTGCTGTCTCCCAGTGTGTCTGCTGACGTCCAGTGTGTCTCCTGTATCCCAGTGTGTCTGCTGACGTCCAGTGTGTCTGCTGTATCCCAGTGTGTCTGCTGTCTCCCAGTGTGTGTCTGCTGTCTCCCAGTGTGTCTGCTGACGTCCAGTGTGTCTGCTGTATCCCAGTGTGTCTGCTGACGTCCAGTGTGTCTGCTGTCTCCCAGTGTGTCTGCTGACGTCCAGTGTGTCTGCTGTATCCCAGTGTGTCTGCTGACGTCCAGTGCGTCTGCTGACGTCCAGTGTGTCTGCTGTATCCTAGTGTGTCTGCTGACGTCCAGTGTGTGTCTGCTGTCTCCCAGTGTGTCTGCTGACGTCCAGTGTGTCTGCTGTATCCCAGTGTGTCTGCTGACGTCCAGTGTGTGTCTGCTGTCTCCCAGTGTGTCTGCTGACGTCCAGTGTGTCTGCTGTATCCCAGTGTGTCTGCTGACGTCCAGTGTGTCTGCTGTATCCTAGTGTGTCTGCTGTATCCTAGTGTGTCTGCTGACGTCCAGTGTGTGTCTGCTGTCTCCCAATGTGTCTGCTGACGTCCAGTGTGTCTGCTGTCTCCCAGTGTGTCTGCTGCCGCCCAGTGTGTCTGCTGCCGCCCAGTGTGTCTGCTGCCGCCCAGTGTGTCTGCTGTCGCCCAGTGTGTCTGCTGTCTCCCAGTGTGTCTGCTGTCTCCCAGTGTGTCTGCTGTCTCCTAGTGTGTCTGCTGACGTCCAGTGTGTGTCTGCTGTCTCCCAGTGTGTGTCTGCTGTCTCCCAATGTGTCTGCTGACGTCCAGTGTGTCTGCTGTCTCCCAGTGTGTCTGCTGCCGCCCAGTGTGTCTGCTGCCGCCCAGTGTGTCTGCTGCCGCCCAGTGTGTCTGCTGTCGCCCAGTGTGTCTGCTGTCTCCCAGTGTGTCTGCTGTCTCCCAGTGTGTCTGCTGTCTCCTAGTGTGTCTGCTGACGTCCAGTGTGTGTCTGCTGTCTCCCAGTGTGTGTCTGCTGTCTCCCAATGTGTCTGCTGACGTCCAGTGTGTCTGCTGTCTCCCAGTGTGTCTGCTGCCGCCTAGTGTGTCTGCTGTCTCCCAGTGTGTCTGCTGTCTCCCAGTGTGTCTGCTGTCTCCTAGTGTGTCTGCTGTCTCCCAGTGTGTCTGCTGTCTCCCAGTGTGTCTGCTGCCGCCTAGTGTGTCTGCTGTCTCCCAGTGTGTCTGCTGTCTCCTAGTGTGTCTGCTGTCTCCCAGTGTGTCTGCTGTCTCCCAGTGTGTCTGCTGTCTCCCAGTGTGTCTGCTGTCTCCCAGTGTGTTACAGGCAGCTTGGACCAGTAACCGGGTTCGTGTTGTTAATGTATCTTATAATCTTTTCGTCTATATCAAGCCCCAAGTCGGTGGTAAGTTTTCAAGAACTGGCTGTGGTAAGTAGCAGTGCAAAGAATGTAAGGGGGGGGGTGAACAATACTCAATTACACCTTCACCACTAATAATAATATTATATATATATATATATATATATATATATATATATATATATATATATATATATATATATATATATATATATATAAAATATATTATTACTACACATATTTACAGTGTCGCTTTCACTCAGGACACAATGCATCGGTAGTGTTCATCAGTTCCCCGTGAATCCACTTTCCAGGTACACGTCGTCCACACTTAATGATAAACACCAGCGAGTTCACCTTCCTCAACACGGGACAGTCCTCACACACCGTATGGTCACGATGTGCCAGTACCCCACCTCCGCTCTCCAGATACACACTGGCAGAGGGTTTCAGGAACACGCTGACAGGGGTCTCAGACAATCACATACAGGGGTAGCTAGCACCCTGGCACAAGTCTCGATAGTCGCTCACTGGCAGCACTTCTCAACAGATGCACCTCTGTCGTCTCGTAACTCTTCCTGGCCAATTCCGGGTACGTCGGCCCATACGACACTACATAAATCAGCAGCTCACACAGTGCTATAACCGACGGCGGCCACTTAGTCCTCTCACAGGACCAAGTCAAGAGTTCTTGGATTGCCCAAGGTGAACTGCCCTCCTCAGCGCAATCGCCTCCTTACGTCACCTCTGTGAACATAAAACGTCATTAGCTACACAGACAGTATACTGGGTGACCTTAGGATAACACCCATCCACCGAGGAACTGAAATTGTAATTGTAGCCACAACCTAGATGGCGTTAATCTCGATACGCCACCCACCAGAGGTCATCCTCATCGACCTCACCTTCTAACTGAGGCAGGAAACCAGGGCCTTTCACCAATGCCACGCCACCACCAACAGATGGCGTTGTTTGCGTCTCACCTAATAGTTGGAGTACAGATCCATAGATGGCGCAGAAATCGCTACTCCACACACCAGTGACGGTGCCGATACCGAAACAGTGTGACTGCTGTCTCCCAGAGAGAGAGAGATGAAGAGAAAGGGCAAAAGGAAGGGAAGATAGAGGAGAGAGATGGATAGAGAATATAGCTTGCGAAAAAACATCTAGACCCAACCAAATGCATTACAGCATTGTTGGCGTCGACCCCCCCCCCCCCCCCCCCGTCCGGGAGAATAGCAATGGAAATTCACTGGAAAGAGAAATAGGTTGCGAGAGAAAAAAATAATTTCGCAAAAGTTCAATTAAATTTCTATAGATTCTTTTAATTAAATTTAGTCATTGGTATGATATCGGAACTAAACAAAAATAGCGTGGAGAAATTAAACAAAAAATTCCGCTGCAAGGTGAAACTGTTTCAATTATCAATATTATTCTACGACTTCCCATAACCACTAAGATATTTTGTGAGTGAGAGATTCTGTCAATGTTTATTGATAATTTCTTGATGTGTTTAAATTAAAATTGTTTTTCTAAACATTTTACTTCGGTATTAATAGATAAATTCAGTTTAATAAACACGATATTTAAAACTATGAATTTCACCCAAAACTAAAGTAACAATCTACAAAAACATTAAATATTATAACTTGTTTTCCTCTAATTAACATACGAAGGATTATCACTGTATCACTATGTAATGCCTTCAACAAGTTAATTAAGTACTGTACGGACTTTCTTCACAATAATGCCATGAGTGCTGTCGGGTGTTGTGGTATTGAGGTCTTAAGACTTATCAATGCATTTCTTCATTCGGTGGGTTAGTGGTTACAGTACTGGACTGCCAAGGAGCATGGAGGCCCTGGATGACCGGGTTCGAGTCCTTCAGGGGAAGGACTCGATATATATATCTATATATATATATATATATATATATAACTGAAAACTCACACCCCAGAAGTGACTCGAACCCATACTCCCAGAAGCAACGCAACTGGTATGTACAAGACGCCTTAATCCACTTGACCATCACGACCGGACATAATGAGGTGATAGCCGAGGCTATTTGAACCACCCCAACGCCGGCACTCGGATAGTTATCTTGGGCATAGCATTTTACCAAATCACCTCATTCTTTGGGGCACACGTGAGGAACACAAATGCGAACAAGCCTGAATGGTCCCCAGGACATATGCAACTGAAAACTCACACCCCAGAAGTGACTCGAACCCATACTCCCAGAAGCAACGCAACTGGTATGTACAAGACGCCTTAATCCACTTGACCATCACGACCGGACATAATGAGGTGATAGCCGAGGCTATTTGAACCACCCCACCGCCGGCACTCGGATAGTTATCTTGGGCATAGCATTTTACCAAATCACCTCATTCTTTGGGGCACACGTGAGGAACACAAATGCGAACAAGCCTGAATGGTCCCCAGGACATATGCAACTGAAAACTCACACCCCAGAAGTGACTCGAACCCATACTCCCAGAAGCAACGCAACTGGTATGTACAAGACGCCTTAATCCACTTGACCATCACGACCGGACATAATGAGGTGATAGCCGAGGCTATTTGAACCACCCCACCGCCGGCACTCGGATAGTTATCTTGGGCATAGCATTTTACCAAATCACCTCATTCTTTGGGGCACACGTGAGGAACACAAATGCGAACAAGCCTGAATGGTCCCCAGGACATATGCAACTGAAAACTCACACCCCAGAAGTGACTCGAACCCATACTCCCAGAAGCAACGCAACTGGTATGTACAAGACGCCTTAATCCACTTGACCATCACGACCGGACATAATGAGGTGATAGCCGAGGCTATTTGAACCACCCCACCGCCGGCACTCGGATAGTTATCTTGGGCATAGCATTTTACCAAATCACCTCATTCTTTGGGGCACACGTGAGGAACACAAATGCGAACAAGCCTGAATGGTCCCCAGGACATATGCAACTGAAAA
This sequence comes from Procambarus clarkii, assembly GCF_040958095.1. Classification (NCBI taxonomy): domain Eukaryota; kingdom Metazoa; phylum Arthropoda; class Malacostraca; order Decapoda; family Cambaridae; genus Procambarus; species Procambarus clarkii. The sequence continues at coordinate 22,496,421 of NC_091209.1, forward strand.
CTCACACCCCAGAAGTGACTCGAACCCATACTCCCAGAAGCATTTGTCCTGGGGACCATTCAGGCTTGTTCGCATATATATATATATATATATATATATATATATATATATATATATATATATACATATATATATATATATATATATATATATATATATATATATATATATATATATATATATATATATATATATATATATATACTTGTACTGCTTCAGCTTGTACTGAAGCAGTACAAGCTTGCCCATTCCGTTTCCATTTTCACTGGGAAAATGAAACGAAATTTCCGAATGTTTTCGTTTTTCACCACATTTTTAAGGAATAAAGACAGCATTGTCTGTATTCCTTCATAATGTAGTGAAACACGAAAACGTTCGGAAATTTCGTTTCATTTTCCTAGTGGATACTGTTATTATATGAGTTGACAGAGCCTAGGCTCCCTCCTGGCGAGTTATTCCTCGGTGTTCCCTTCACAACTGAGGCCATATACCTGTTCAGGGATAGGATAAATGTCTAGATAAATGTGATAAATAATGTAGAAAATAAATATGAGAGATTGACAGTCAATCAGAAATATTGTGAGGAGGAAGAATCGAGTGGCGATGCGCTTCCTCCTGTATGATGGAGAAATTTCCAGAGAGAACTGCGGCCGGTGAGTTTAAATCGAAATGGAGAAGAGTCTGGACCAATCATCGTCTCAGGAGAGTGTGACGTCACGCCGACGAGATGGGGCGGGAAATCGTCACTTCACCTCCTAGATTCGAGAGCGGCCTGACGCTTGTATCTTTACCTCTTTCCCCGAGCTTGTTAAAGACCCGTGAGATGGCCCGAACCAAATTACGTCAAGGCTGGGACGACTAGGGAAGACGGTGTACTAGAAGCTGCTCTTGTTTAAAAGCCGGATTCACCGAGATGATGAAGAAAGATGTGTTGAGGGTGTGTCACTTCGCGGCGACCGGGAGATAGACCCATTGAAGCGGTCGCGTGTCATCAAAAGGACAACGTTCTTCGTTTGTCGCACCTCGATAGAAGAGGCCGGGACTGGTGGTGCAAGGTCACTGTGGAACGGAGGCCACACCGAGGAACACGCAGAATGGAATAGGCGGGAACTGATGATACAAGAAGGCCACTGTGGCACGGGGGCCTCACCCAGCAACATACAGGAGGGGAACGATGACAGCCAGGAGCAGGCGCGTCTCTGCTAACGACAAGTGTGTGAGAATACCACCGACCAGTAGACAGGGACTGGGGATACGCACTGTGGAGCTACGTCTGCAGGGACCATAAAGGTAAGGGATTGTAGTGGTTTTAGGAGAAACTTTAGTGAACACTGTGGAACTAAGAAGATATCTAGAGGCCAGAGGCTCTCAGCCGAGAGGGCGGCCGTGAGGAGTGTTAGCGTGATAAAGGGTAAATTGTATGCTCAGGGTGGTTGGGAGGAACCAGCCCTCGAAGCGGTACTTTGAAGTTTTACAAAAGGGGGCTGAGAGTTATAGCCCCGGGCGCCTAGTGAGGGACGCCTAATCCTCAACATTAGGGTTCTCGAGTGAGGCGGGGCCCAGAGCTTAGTGCCAGGGCCTGTGGTTGGAAGGCGTGTCCCTGGGAGGTAGACCAAGTGACAAAATACATGCATATTATCACAGGTAAACTGACTAATGGGGGAGACCCAGAGCACAATGTGGCAGCGGCGCGAGATTAGATGAGCTACGGGTTCTTGGTGCAGGAGTTGCCAGGCTTTGCCAGACAAACGAGATGCTGTTATAATATTCCCGACACAAGATATAATATAGTGGAACTGAATTTATATTTAGCTGGAGTGGGATACCATGAATATATCTGAACAGGTCTCGAAGAGACAGACCCACAGATACCCTACATGAATATATTCGAATGACAAATAACCCAAAGTCTACGTAGCAGGTAGCCTAGACTACCGACGATATTAACTGGAGATATTTTTGTTATAACCTTTTATCAGAGGGATTGACTATTGTCAGATAGGATATATGTAAGAGGATAAGTGGCGTAGTGAGTGGCTGTGCAAGGCTGAAGAAAGTTTATTACTAAGTTTAAACTAAGAAACTCTCTCTCTCTCTCTCTCTCTCTCTCTCTCTCTCTCTCTCTCTCTCTCTCTCTCTCTCTCTCTCTCTCTCTCTCTCTCTCTCTCTCTCTCTCTCTCTCTCTCTCTCTCTCTCTCTCTCTCTCTGTGCCAATCTCTCTTCCTCCCTTCCATTCTCTGCCTCTCTCTTTCCCACCTATTCTTTCTGCTGCTCTCCCTTCTTAACTCCATCCCATTCTCTCTCCTTCCCTCCCGTTCGCTCTCCTTCCCTATTTCCCGTGTTCTCTCACAGTGGCAAACGATGCTCAAGTAACATTCAGTCTTCGTTATCGACGACGAATCAACGTTATCAATCAACGTACTGACGTTGATACAATGTTGAGAGCAACAATATATCTATTTCACTCTATGGACAATCAAACTCACATTTCATTCCTCATATGAGTCTCTTAGATTTGGAATGGTAGCCGATACTTTTTAAGGAGAGGCAAAGGGATCGACCCCAAACATCCTGACAGTCGGCATACAATCACGAATCACCTTACAAAGTTGGTGAGGCTAGCGCCAAGCGTCTGGCCCCCAGCCTCGAACAAGCAGACTAAACAGATATTCTCTCTTATACAGATTGATATATTCGAGGATTTAGTGTTATACAGAATACCTCACATAAGAATTTGACAGGATTAACACCATAGACACCAAGTTACGTTAGTTTTTAAGCTTCATAAATAAATGTTTGATCATTTCCAAGATATCATTCACAAACGTCATAGAAAAAATGATTCCCAGTCATAGAATGTTTGCCAAAGTTTTATATTATAAATGACATATTCAGGAACGAATCTATAATCAAGGGAAAACAAAGTCGGGAACAGAACCTTTCCGAGCGAACAGAGACATTATTGTATCCTGTATAATCTGTTTATATAAAGTGCACGTTGGTCAGTCTGGCAAATATTAATGTGAACGAATTAGCCAGCACAATAATAATGTTAGGACTGGTTCTTAATCACGTGTTGTCTGTTTATTTAAGAATGTCTATATGACTGAAAGTTTCATCCTTGACTCCCTCCAAACCATTCTTCATTGCTGGACTTACATATACTACCTCACCACAATTTTACAGATCCCAACCTTAGATTAAGACACTAATATGATGACAAACCTAATATTAAATATATGTACCTGTCATCTGTCAAATACAATGGCTATTAGTAGAAGTTTGCCTAATCAAATGTTATTACTGGATATATTTAAAGTCTTGTTTAAAACAAGCAGCTTTGTAGATAATTAAGCCCTTAATAAAAAAATATTGAAAACTGTTAATAGTTTAAGTAAGCGATTTATTACCATGTTACTTCCAGGATTATGATGAATTTTATCGACCAACACAAGTATATTGGGTAGTCTTACACTCCTTGTCGACGCATGGTTCATGGTAGGTCCACCATCACATCTTGTAAGGCGTGTGTCGTGCTTGGTGACCTAGATCTTCCTCTAGTAAATAGTTTATCTCTGGTGACTTACTGTATGACCCATTTAAACCACTTATTCCTTAATATGAGAATTTTTGTCCTACTAGATATTCATTTATTCCCCCTGGTGACCCACTTTTCTTAAATGATAATTTATTTATCTAACCTGGTGATCTATTTATTAATCGTTTACCTCACTTGGTGGTCCATCCCCTTCCCAAGTTAGATTTCTGGTAACATATGACTCTTGACGCGCATGACGTCACAGCTTACGCGGTAATTAAGCAGAAGAAAGATTTTACCCGGAGGCTTTGGCGGGAAGCTTAAAGCGGCGGGTCTTCACGACTGTGGCAAGGTTCAAGCCTTTTGCCAGACGTCAGTCGAGAGTCTCATAATTCAAAGTTCAACTCCGGCTATGGAGAGAAGAGGAGACCGATAACAATAATTATAGATAATATCGGGAAATGAAAGTGGCCCGAGAGTCAAGAATTACAAAGGATCTGACACCACCTCCTCCCCTGCTGGCAGCCATATTGGAATCAGCCCCAACTCCAGCCTGTCACTGTCAGGAGTCAGATGTAATATTCCGGCCGGATTACCGTTTAACTGTCTGTGGCCGCCAAATGCAGGACGAGAAGCAGTAATAGATGTGTGTTCTGGCGTTTATGAAAGGTTCAGCTATCGGACGCGTGAAGAGGAGAATGGGAAGTGGGAAGGTGGAGACGCACGGTATGTGTTATAACGTGCGTATTATTACCACTTGGGTAGAACAATGACACTTGAGGATTAGAGGCGCCGTGAAATGGGTGTGAGAGGTGGAGAGGAAGCCGAGGACAGGAAGAGAGACCAGTTGCAGGTATCCCATGTTGCTCATGCGAAAAAGGAAGGAAATTTTAGGGATAAGAAAGGGACCCTTGCGGGGTCACTATAGCCTGGGCTACATGGAAATTTTGTTCCGAGTAGCTGAATGTAAAACAACAACGAAAGGCGCCCGAGGTTAGAGGCGCCCGAGGTTAGAGGCGCCCGAGGTTAGAGGCGCCCGAGGTTAGAGGCGCCCGAGGTTAGAGGCGCCCGAGGTTAGAGGCGCCCGAGGTTAGAGGCGCCCGAGGTTAGAGGCGCCCAAGAAGAAAAAACGCATCCAATAAGAAAGAGTAACCCATATGAGAAATAGGAAACTCCTGTTCTTCTTTACCGGGTAGAACGAAAACAAGAGGAAATTGGGCGTAAGTACCCAAGTGCTACTCGTTATTGTGTAATCCTTCAGTAACGATCGATACCACAGCTCCTCGTTGTTGTAGGATCCTTCCCTAACGAAACCACAGCTCCGCGTTGTTACGGGATCCTTCAGTAATGATCCCACAGCTCCGTGTTGTAATTGGCTCCTTCAGTAACGATACCACAATTCTATTGGCCGCCATCCGGCAGCGCATTAACAGTAAAAATACCGACACCAGTCACTCCACAAGTACCCAGTTTGAGGCATCGTCCTGGAAAACTGAGGCAATGGCGATCAGTTCTGAGGTCAGAAAAGTGGGACCTTAATGCCTCGCAGGAAGGAGGGAAGGGAAAAGAAAGAGACAGACTAACAGAGAAAGAGTCAGACATATATATAGTCATATAACCAACGTGACTATATAGCACTTGAAAGGGATACGAGGACAAAGAGCGGGAATGGAATGATGGAATGATTCCTTCAATTCCTTCATAGGATGGAATGAAGAAACGGGGCCCAACCACTTGGACCATCGGAGATCGAACGCCAACCCAGCAAAGCAGAGAGGTCGTCACTCAGCCCATCAGTCCAATTGGGTTGGGATGAGGGGGAGATTAAAAGAGTCATACAAGTGAGGTGGGGGGGGGGGGAAGAACACAATCCTCTGGTGTTTGGTCTGTGCTAATCCTCTGATAATCCCTGCTGTATGTGTGTGTGTGTGTGTGTGTGTGTGTGTGTGTGTGTGTGTGTGTGTGTGTGTGTGTGTGTGTGTGTGTGTGTGTGTGTGTGTGTGTGTTTAGTCCATCATTCTTCCTTTGTTGTGCACTTCTGAGTCTTCAACAAAGCCAGCAGCAAGCAGTACCGGTTCAGAAGGTTAAGAGTAACATGAATAATTATTATAAAGAAAAACTTCAGCAGCTACAGGTACTCTACCGAGGCCGCTCAACGACTAACTATTTAAGTCGCAGAGAAGAAAAATATAAGAATGGCGTTTAAATCTTTAAGAAAAATTGGTAACGACTAAGAAACAATGAAACAGATCTAACGAATATGAAGTGATTGAGAGACTACACAGTATTGAAGAGGCGTCATAATATATTTTGTATGTACAGAGATATTAGTGTTTACGAGACAGCCTTATAGGGATGATTGGGGTCCGACAGCCAGTGGAAATTATCGCCAAGTAAACCCATCGATTGTACGTGTGTTTCCTTCCTGCCCTTCACTTCTGGATGTGTTATCATGTGGGGATACTGGGCACCATACCTTATTACTAGTGCTAGACCGGGAGATACAAATACCACTGAGTTTAGAGTAGTACTCGAACGTATTGTGAGGCGAGCCGAGTTGGTGACCTTGTTGAGGAAACCTTATGTCGGGCAGCTGGACCTGAGTGGTCCTTGAGTCCCGTGTCTACAGACACCCAAGTAAGGGAATCAGGGAGTGGTCGAGCTATCTCACTCCCTGCGGGGTGCAAAGCTGGGTTCAGATGAGGAACCATGCCCAGTGGGTCGACTGAGGTGCATTCCTAAGTGGTGAACTGTGGCACCAGGTGACAAGGAGGTGCCAAGCCCCGCGACAATGTACACTTGAATATCTACATGTTTGATTATTTACATGTTCGAGTGCATATATGAATGCATATCTGTTCAAGTCATGTATGGATAGAAACACAAACACAAGTAGACTTTGATTTGTAAACAACGTTGTGGTAAGTCAAGAGAATTGGGTGGGTGGAGAGGGCTTGTGGGTGGAGAGGGCTGGGTGGGTGGAGAGGGCTTGTGGGTGGAGAGGGCTGGGTGGGTGGAGAGGGCTGGGTGGGTGGAGAGGGCTGGGTGGGTGGAGAGGGCTGGGTGGGTGGAGAGGGCTGGGTGGGTGGAGAGGGCTGGTGGGTGGAGAGGGCTGGTGGGTGGAGAGGGCTGGGTGGGTGGAGAGGGCTGGGTGGGTGGAGAGGGCTGGTGGGTGGAGAGGGCTGGGTGGGTGGAGAGGGCTGGGTGGGTGGAGAGGGCTGGTGGGTGGAGAGGGCTGGTGCTTATCATGTAGCATCACGGGAGGAGGGCGAAGTCAATGAGGTGAAACCAAAAGATTATAACATTAATTTAGCAAGAGTTGGGAAGCTGTGTTGAATTTTCCTTCATTCTATTTAATGGTGTTGCGGTGTTTGGTGGCTGTGGAGTCTATTGTCTCCTAATGTTGCTTTCTTATTTGGTGACGAGTTAAGTCTCCTTGTAACAGAGAGTGTTGGTGTTATCTACACAACAGGTAAACTCGCACTTGCAAATCCTCGCATTTCGTTTAAGATATTCACCGAAGTATACTTTGTCACAACTGCTGAGTGTGTGAGAAAGCTTGTATGGTCCCCAAACCAATAACTTACTACGACCTTACAATAACCTACGCGACCTTACAATAAGGTCGCGTAGAGCCTGAAGGTGTGAGAAAGCTTGAATGGTCCCCAAGTTAATAAATAACTAATAACTCTATGTCCCGACCAGAATTCGAACAATAATGTCTATAGCACTAAACATGGTCGCCCTCTCTGGCATTGTTCTACTACATAAATGATTCACTCCGTCCTAGTTAATCACCCAATGAGCACACAACGGCTATTGCGCAATAACCTCTCTTGTAGCAGCCAGGCCCTCAACCAGACACCGAGAATGCTAAATCTGTCCCCATGAATACAGATACTGAGCCACGGGACCAGCCTCCAGGGTGGGTGACCAGCCACGGGACCAGCCTCCAGGGTGGGTGGCCAGCCACCAGAGCCACGGGACCAGCCTCCAGGGTGGGTGACCAGCCACCAGAGCCACGGGACCAGCCTCCAGGGTGGGTGACCAGCCACCAGAGCCACGGGACCAGCCTCCAGGGTGGGTGACCAGCCACCAGAGCCACGGGACCAGCCTCCAGGGTGGGTGACCAGCCACCAGAGCCACGGGACCAGCCTCCAGGGTGGGTGACCAGCCACCAGAGCCACGGGACCATCCTCCAGGGTGGGTGACCAGCCACCAGAGCCACGGGACCAGCCTCCAGGGTGGGTGACCAGCCACCAGAGCCACGGGACCATCCCCCAGGGTGGGTGACCAGCCACCAGAGCCACGGGACCAGCCTCCAGGGTGGGTGACCAGCCACCAGAGCCACGGGACCATCCTCCAGGGTGGGTGACCAGCCACCAGAGCCACGGGACCATCCCCCAGGGTGGGTGACCAGCCACCAGAGCCACGGGACCAGCCTCCAGGGTGGGTGACCAGCCACCAGAGCCACGGGACCAGCCTCCAGGGTGGGTGACCAGCCACCAGAGCCACGGGACCAGCCTCCAGGGTGGGTGACCAGCCACCAGAGCCACGGGACCAGCCTCCAGGGTGGGTGACCAGCCACCAGAGCCACGGGACCATCCTCCAGGGTGGGTGACCAGCCACCAGAGCCACGGGACCATCCTCCAGGGTGGGTGACCAGCCACCAGAGCCACGGGACCAGCCTCCAGGGTGGGTGACCAGCCACCAGAGCCACGGGACCATCCCCCAGGGTGGGTGACCAGCCACCAGAGCCACGGGACCAGCCTCCAGGGTGGGTGACCAGCCACCAGAGCCACGGGACCAGCCTCCAGGGTGGGTGACCAGCCACCAGAGCCACGGGACCATCTACCACAGTTGGGGTTCAGCAAGCATGGCAGGAGGAGGAGGAGGAGGAGGAGGACAAAGAAAGGAAATAAGGAAGAAGTGCGAGGGGGTAGCAAGGGAGTACTTAAGAAGGAGGGGAGAGGTGTGAGGGGTGTAGAAGGGAGGGAGCAAGTAGACAGATGCGAGGGAAAGAGGGGAGGGAGGCAAGTGGAGGGAAGGAGGGGGGGAGGGGAAGTGATGGTATATAGTTTCATAGAAGAGTCTGGGCTGAGCCCCCATTAGAGGGTATTATGAGTTCTTGTGTGATGTGTGCCGACAACAACCACTTCATGTAGGGCAGGATGGGGTGGGCATGGGAGAGAAGGGGAGGACGAGAACGGAGGATGGGAAGGACGAGGAAGGGTTGGAATGAAGTAAGAGAGAGAGAGAGAGAAAGAGATGGAATGAGGAGATACGGAAAAAGAGTGATGTACCGAGGGAAGAGAGGAAGTGAAGGTGTGAGGATTGAGGAATGGAAATAATAAGAGTAAGAATAATAATGAAATAATTTTTATTTATAAAGTACATTTAATTAGTGATCATGGGCACTAGCGTGTAGAGCACGTCAACGCGCTCACCACCTGAGATCTGGTAAAAGAGACACAAAATTATGGAACTCATTTCAGCAACACGCTGGCGGACAACACTTACAGCCACTTCAACAACTCATCGAGGTTGTAAATGTGTGCTTAATAACATAAAAATAATATTAATAACCATATAATCCCCACAGTAATACAGATAACTGCACTTGAAAAGTGCAGTTCAACCTTAAATAATAATAATATTAATAATATTATTATTTAATAATAATAATAATATTATTATTATTATTACTCACTAAAATAAAACATGATGATAATAATAGTGATGATGAACTAGAGTGACGAGTGATGATGAGGGAGATGGAGGAGAGGAGGGAGTGGGAGTGATGGAGGGGGGGGGGGAGTAGGGGGGATGGGGGAGGGGCGAGGGAGGGCGGAGAGAAGTGTCAGGAGCAATGCTCAGACCTGTCAGCTGTGAAAAGTCCGCAGTCAGCTGTTACACACCCGCCTCTCTGTCCCCTCCCCCCCCACCCTTTACTCTCGACACCCCCCTCACCTCTACCTCCGTCACCTCTCACTCTCACCTCTCACTCTCTCACCTCACAATATACTTCCTCCCAACCACCTTTCCTACCACCACCAACCTCCTCCAGCCCCCACCAGCCCCCACCATCCCCCACCAACCCTCACCAGCCCCCACCAGCCCCCACCAACCCCCACCAGCCCCCACCAGCCCCTGACCATATTCCCATAGTTCACAGTTCTCACTCTTCGCTGGTGTCACCTCACGTCTCCTGTGGACTGTACTCTCCTTTGGCTCACTTCTTGTTCCTTACCTCTCACCCCCCCCCCCCTTCCTCTCCTCAGTATCCTCTCACCCCCTTAAATAACTTCTCACCCCCATAAATAACTTTTCATCCCCTTAAATAACTTCTCACCCCCATAAATAACTTTTCACCCCCTTAAATAACTTCTCACCCCCTTAAATAACTTCTCACGCCCATAAATAACTTCTCAACCCCTTAAACAACTTCTCACCCCCATAACTAACCTCTCACCCCCTCACTACCTCAAGTTATACTCCTCCACAACTTGTGGCCTATTGACCTCTCTCCTTTAATCCCCCACCTCCCTCCCTCCCTCCCTCCCTCCCTCCCTCCCTCCTTCCCTTGCTCCTGCGATACGACCCATGCTATCCTTCACGCCTCGCTAGTTACCCCTCGCTTAGTGCGCCTCGCTAGTTACCCCTCGCTTAGTGCGCCTCGCTAGTTACCCCTCGCTTAGTGCGCCTCGCTAGTTACCCCTCGCTTAGTGCGCCTCGCTAGTTACCCCTCGCTTAGTGCGCCTCGCTAGTTACCTCTCGCTTAGTGCGCCTCGCTAGTTACCCCTCGCTTAGTGCGCCTCGCTAGTTACCCCTCGCTAAGTACGCCTCGCTAGTTACCCCTCGCTTAGTGCGCCTCGCTAGTTACCCCTCGCTAAGTACGCCTCGCTAGTTACCCCTCGCTTAGTGCGCCTCGCTAGTTACCCCTCGCTTAGTGCGCCTCGCTAGTTACCCCTCGCTTAGTGCGCCTCGCTAGTTACCCCTCGCTTAGTGCGCCTCGCTAGTTACCCCTCGCTTAGTGCGCCTCGCTAGTTACCTCTCGCTTAGTGCGCCTCGCTAGTTACCCCTCGCTTAGTGCGCCTCGCTAGTTACCCCTCGCTAAGTACGCCTCGCTAGTTACCCCTCGCTTAGTGCGCCTCGCTAGTTACCCCTCGCTAAGTACGCCTCGCTAGTTACCCCTCGCTTAGTGCGCCTCGCTAGTTACCCCTCGCTTAGTGCGCCTCGCTAGTTACCCCTCGCTTAGTGCGCCTCGCTAGTTACCCCTCGCTTAGTGCGCCTCGCTAGTTACCCCTCGCTTAGTGCGCCTCGCTAGTTACCCCTCGCTTAGTGCGCCTCGCTAGTTACCCCTCGCTTAGTGCGCCTCGCTAGTTACCCCTCGCTTAGTGCGCCTCGCTAGTTACCCCTCGCTTAGTGCGCCTCGCTAGTTACCTCTCGCTAAGTACGCCTCGCTAGTTACCCCTCGCTTAGTGCGCCTCGCTAGTTACCTCTCGCTTAGTGCGCCTCGCTAGTTACCCCTCGCTTAGTGCGCCTCGCTAGTTACCTCTCGCTTAGTGCGCCTCGCTAGTTACCCCTCGCTTAGTGCGCCTCGCTAGTTACCCCTCGCTAAGTACGCCTCGCTAGTTACCCCTCGCTAAGTACGCCTCGCTAGTTACCCCTCGCTTAGTGCGCCTCGCTAGTTACCCCTCGCTTAGTGCGCCTCGCTAGTTACCCCTCGCTTAGTGCGCCTCGCTAGTTACCCCTCGCTTAGTGCGCCTCGCTAGTTACCCCTCGCTTAGTGCGCCTCGCTAGTTACCCCTCGCTTAGTGCGCCTCGCTAGTTACCCCTCGCTTAGTGCGCCTCGCTAGTTACCCCTCGCTTAGTGCGCCTCGCTAGTTACCCCTCGCTTAGTGCGCCTCGCTAGTTACCTCTCGCTAAGTACGCCTCGCTAGTTACCCCTCGCTTAGTGCGCCTCGCTAGTTACCTCTCGCTTAGTGCGCCTCGCTAGTTACCCCTCGCTTAGTGCGCCTCGCTAGTTACCTCTCGCTTAGTGCGCCTCGCTAGTTACCCCTCGCTTAGTGCGCCTCGCTAGTTACCTCTCGCTTAGTGCGCCTCGCTAGTTACCCCTCGCTTAGTGCGCCTCGCTAGTTACCCCTCGCTAAGTACGCCTCGCTAGTTACCCCTCGCTAAGTACGCCTCGCTAGTTACCCCTCGCTTAGTGCGCCTCGCTAGTTACCCCTCGCTTAGTGCGCCTCGCTAGTTACCCCTCGCTTAGTGCGCCTCGCTAGTTACCCCTCGCTAAGTACGCCTCGCTAGTTACCCCTCGCTAAGTACGCCTCGCTAGCTACCTCCCGCTTAGTGCGCCTCGCTAGTTACCTCTCGCTTAGTGCGCCTCGCTAGCTACCTCCCGCTTAGTGCGCCTCGCTAGTTACCTCTCGCTTAGTGCGCCTCGCTAGCTACCTCCCGCTTAGTGCGCCTCGCTAGTTACCCCTCGCTAAGTACGCCTCGCTAGTTACCTCCCGCTAGATGCACGTACTAGTTGCTTCTCGTTAAGGGCATCTCGCTAGTTACAACTTATTAGGTTCACCTCGCTTGTTGTCACTCGTTAAGTGCGCTTTGTTAGATACCGCTACCTAAGTGTGTCCCTCTAGTTACCTCTCGCTAAGTGTGTCCCTCTAGTTACCTCTCGCTAAGTGCGTCCCTCTCGCTAAGTGTGTCCCTCTAGCTCCTCTCGCTAAGTGTGTCCCTCTAGTTACCTCTCGCTAAGTGTGTCCCTCTCGCTAAGTGTGTCCCTCTAGTTCCTCTCGCTAAGTGTGTCCCTCTAGTTACCTCTCGCTAAGTGTGTCCCTCTAGTTCCTCTCGCTAAGTGTGTCCCTCTAGTTCCTCTCGCTAAGTGTGTCCCTCTAGTTCCTCTCGCTAAGTGTGTCCCTCTAGTTCCTCTCGCTAAGTGTGTCCCTCTAGTTACCTCTCGCTAAGTGTGTCCCTCTAGTTCCTCTCGCTAAGTGTGTCCCTCTAGTTCCTCTCGCTAAGTGTGTCCCTCTAGTTCCTCTCGCTAAGTGTGTCCCTCTAGTTCCTCTCGCTAAGTGTGTCCCTCTAGTTCCTCTCGCTAAGTGTGTCCCTCTAGTTCCTCTCGCTAAGTGTGTCCCTCTAGTTCCTCTCGCTAAGTGTGTCCCTCTAGTTCCTCTCGCTAAGTGTGTCCCTCTAGTTCCTCTCGCTAAGTGTGTCCCTCTAGTTACCTCTCGCTAAGTGTGTCCCTCTAGTTCCTCTCGCTAAGTGTGTCCCTCTAGTTCCTCTCGCTAAGTGTGTCTATAACCACCTCTTGCTATGTACTCACCTAGTTGTACTCATCTAGTTGTGCTTGCGGGCGTTGAGCTGTGGCTCTTTGGTCATGTCTCTCAACCGTCAATCTACTGGTGTACAGATTCCTGAGCTTCTCGAGCTCCATCATATCTACATTTGAAACTGTGTATGGAGTCAGCTTCCACCACATCACTGCCTAATGCATTCCATTTACTAACACTCAAAAGGTTCTTTCTAATGTCTCTGGCTCATTTGGGTACTCAGCTTCCACCTGTGACCCCTTGTGCGTGTACCACCCGTGTTAAATAATCCATCCTTGTCTACCCTGTCAATTCCCCTGAGAATTTTGTATGTGGTGATCATGTCTCCCCGACCTCTTCTGTCTTCCAGCGACGTGAGGTGCAGTTCACTCAGCCTTTCCTCATAACTCATGTCTCTTAGTTCTGGGACTAGCCTAGTGGCATACCTCTGAACTTTTTCCAGCTTCGTCTTGTGCTTGACAAGGTACGGGCTCCATGCTGGGGCCGCATACTCCAGGATTGACCTTCCATATGTGGTATACAAGGTTCTGAATGATTCCTTTCACAAGTTTCTGAAGGCAGATCTCATGTTAGCCAGCCTCGCATACGCCGCTGATGTTATTATTTTAATGTGGGCTTCAGGAGACGAGTTTGGTGTGATATCAACTCCTAGATCTTTCTCTCTCTGTCCGTTTCATGAAGGACTTCATCTCCCATTCGGTATCCTGTGTCTGGCCTCCTGTTTCCTCCCCCTAGTTTCATTACCTTACATACCTTACATTCATTATGTGTGCGTCGTTAGATACATTTCGTTCAGCACACCTCGCTAGGCACCTCTCGCTAAATACGCTTCGCTAGTCCCCCCCCTCTCGCTAGGCACCTCTCGCTAAATACGCCTCGCTAGGCACCTCTCGCTAAATACGCCTCGCTAGGCACCTCTCGCTAAATACTCCTCGCTAAACACCTTGTAATGACATGTAATAATCATGTTAGGCCCTCCTCTCTCCCTCGTTCCTTTTTTCCCTCTCTCCCGTCTTTATTATCTTCCTCTCTCTCTCTCTCTCTCTCTCTCTCTCTCTCTCTCTCTCTCTCTCTCTCTCTCTCTCTCTCTCTCTCTCTCTCTCTCTCTCTCTCTCTCTCTCTCTCTCTCTTTCTCTTTTTCTCTTTCTCTCTCTTGCTACCTCGCTTATCCCTTCTCTCTCTCCCCTTCTCCTTCCCTTCTTTACAAGGCTTGATACGTCTCAGCTCTCAGCTAGTGGTTGGAGGTCATATATCTTTAATTGTTCTCCCTTCCTCCGGACGGCGAGGCCATTTACTGCCATTTCAAATTACAGAGAGGCCCGGTATTTCTTGTGTAGGCTTGGTAATATACAGTTTTCGTGAGAAAACACTGCATATGGAGTTTTAAAGGGTTGTCATTGGACAAGAGCCAGGCATGACTTGTTATTGGCTAAGAGTGCCAGGATCTTAGGGCTGGTTTCAGCTGATTGGGTGGAGGCCTAGAGAGGAGGCGGAGTTTTCTAGAGCAGGAGAGCTTGAGAGAGGTGGAGCCGAGACTTCACCTTGAAGCATACGAGACAAAAGTATATAGTGTGATCTTGGGGGATGCAGAGAAGGGGTGATCAATCCACATGGGAGTTACCCAGCTGTTGTGGGCCGTATCTTGGAGATGTGTACTCACCTAGTTGTACTCACCTAGTTGTGTTTGCGGGGGTTGAGCTCTGGCTCTTTGGTCCCGCCTCTCAACCGTCAATCAACAGGTGTACAGATTCCTGAGCCTACTGTGCTCTGTCATATCTACACTTGAAACTGTGTATGGAGTCAGCCTCCACCACATCACCCCCTAATGCATTCCATTTGTCAACCACTCTGACACTAAAAAAGTTCTTTCTAATATCTCTGTGGCTCATTTGGGCACTCAGTTTCCACCTGTGTCCCCTTGTGCGTGTTCCGTGTGTGTGTGTGTGTGTGTGTGTGTGTCTCTCTCTCTCTCTCTCTCTCTCTCTCTCTCTCTCTCTCTCTCTCTCTCTCTCTCTCTCTCTCTCTCTCTCTCTCTCTCTCTCTCTCTCTCTCTCTCTCTCTCTCTCTCTCTCTCTCTCTCTCTCTTTCACATTAATATATTCTTTTGATCATGTTCACATCCTCTGCAGGCCAGTCAGCCGTGAGGAAGGGATACGGGGGGTCGGATTTTGACTCTGGAAAACTCAGGATCCTACAGATTTGTTGTGCTGGGAAAGATTATATTGTTGATGTCCTTGGTAGTTGTGGCGTGCTTGCTACACGTGGCTTTCTGTTAGTATTGTGTTGCTGGTGGTAGTGGTGTTGTGTTAGTGTTTCTGGAAGAAATGTTGTTTTTTAGAATTTTTATGGTAGTGTTGAGTTTGTTTCTGGTGATGGTGTTGGCTTAGTGATTCTGGTGGTGGTGGTGTTGTGTGGTGATTCTAATAAGATAAGATGAGATATATATTCAGGTAAAGATACATATATTGAAAATGAGTTACAAACATAATGTCGGATTAATTGATAGAGTTAGTACATACAATGCCCGGAGCCACTAATGCGTACAGCGTTTCGGACAAGGTGGAAAAAAAGCTTAAACCTTAATACTAAAAGAGCATAAACATAAATTGAATTAAAAAAAAGTAAAACAAGAAAAAGAGAATGATAACAATTATATGATGGATAGAAGAGCAGAAAATGCAACAGAACAGCATAAGGAATTTTAGCTAAATAAACAGAAGATTACAATTTTCTTTAAGCATCTACATGACAGATATCAGCAGTTCAAGAAGTTGGTTAATAATCAATAATGTTTTAAAATAGCAAGACATAGGTTGACATTTAGGAGGTAAGGTAGGTTACATGGAGTTTATTAGGTAGAACTTAGTTTTTCTCTTAAACTGGTTGAGAGAGGTACAACCTTTGACATGATTGTGAATGTCATTCCACATTCTGGGTCCCTTGATTTGCAGAGCATGTCTACTTTGGTTAACTTGAAATATCAAATAGATATTTGTTTCTAATTTGGTGCCCATGAGTTTTGTTACAACATTCTAGGAAGTGTTTAAGGCCAGGATTACCATTACAGTTCGGAGTTTTATATACATAGAGTACACTCTAGAGGATGTGCAGTGACTTAATATCTAACATATTCAAAAATTTAAGTAGGGGGTCGAGTGCTGTCTAGGGCCAGAGTTTGATATTGTTCTAATAGCAGCTTTGTGTTGGGTAATTAGAAGACGTAGATGATTTTGGGTAGTAGAACCCCAAGCACAAATACCATAGTTGAGATAAGAATAGATGAGAGAGTAATAGAGCGTCACCAGGGCAGGGCGAGGTACTTAATATCTGATCTTAGAAAGAATGCCAACAGTTTTATAAACTTTTTTTGCTATATTTAAAATGTGTCCCGGGAAATTCAGCTTGTTATCGATGAGGACACCAAGGAATTTACCATCAACTTTGTTACTAATTTGGATATTGTTTATTCTTAGATTAATTTGTTCTGAGGATTTATTATCAAACATAATATAAAAGGTTTTGTCAATGTTAAGGGTGAGTTTGTTAGCAGTTAGCCAAAGATGACTTTATTTAGTTCAGTATTTACTGTATCATTCAGAGTAAGAGGGTTAGTACTGGATAAAATGAAGGTTGTGTCATCAGCAAATAAAATTGGGTTGAGTTGTTGAGAGGCATGTGGAAGGTCATTAATGTAGATGAGAAAGAGGAGAGGGCCAAGTATGCTGCCCTGAGGAACACCAATGTTGATGGGTAGGGTGGGAGAAATGGAGTCATTCACAGGAACATACTGGAGCCTGTCACTAATGTAAGACTGAAGGTATTGCAGGGAGTGACCTCTGATTCCATAATGATATAATTTAAAAAGGTTTTGGTGGTTGACAGTGTCAAAAGCCTTACATAGGTCAACAAATGACCCAACAGGGAAGGTCATTTGTATCAAGAGCTGCATGTATCAAGTTAATCATACTAATAAGTGCATCGTTAGTGCTTTTTGGGGGTTCTGAAGCCATATTGGCAAGAACTAAGTATATTGTGTTTTGCTAGATAAGAGTAAAGCTGCTTGTAGATTAGCTTTTCAAATATTTTTGACAAGGTTGATATAGAATTTATATAGGTCTGAAATTGTTGACGTCAGTGAGATCTCTACATTTATGGACTTTTTTTTTCAAGTATGTTTATATTCTTGTACAGCCACTAGCGCATGTAGCGTGTCGGGCAAGTCCTTAATCCTATGTTCCCTGGAATACGACCTCGCTAAATCGTTTAACAACTAGGTACCTATTTTACTGTTGGGTAAACAGAGGCTACAGTTAAGTTAAGGATTGACGCCCGGTAAATCCTTCCCGGCCAAGATACGAACCCAGGAAAAAGCAACTGCTGCTTGTAACTGCTGTGTTAGGCTGTACTTCTGTGACTGCTGTGTTTGGCTACACTTCTGTGACTGCTGTGTTAGGCTGTAATTCTGTAACTGCTGTGTTAGGCTGTACTTCTGTGACTGCTGTGTTAGGCTGTAATTCTGTAACTGCTGTGTTAGGCTATACTTCTGTGACTGCTGTGTTTGGCTATACTTCTGTGACTGCTGTGTTTGGCTATACTTCTGTAACTGCTGTGTTAGGCTATACTTCTGTGACTGCTGTGTTTGGCTATACTTCTGTAACTGCTGTGTTAGGCTATACTTCTGTGACTGCTGTGTTTGGCTACACTTCTGTGACTGCTGTGTTAGGCTATACTTCTGTGACTGCTGTGTTAGGCTATACTTCTGTAACTGCTGTGTTAGGCTATACTTCTGTGACTGCTGTGTTTGGCTATACTTCTGTGACTGCTGTGTTAGGCTATACTTCTGTGACTGCTATGTTAGGCTATACTTCTGTGACTGCTGTGTTAGGCTATACTTCTGTGACTGCTGTGTTTGGCTATACTTCTGTGACTACTGTGTTAGGCTATACTTCTGTGACTGCTGTGTTAGGCTATACTTCTGTGACTGCTGTGTTAGGCTATACTTCTGTGATTGCTGTGTTAGGCTATACTTCTGTGACTGCTGTGTTTGGCTATACTTCTGTGACTGCTGTGTTAGGCTATACTTCTGTGACTGCTGTGTTAGGCTATACTTCTGTGACTGCTGTGTTTGGCTATACTTCTGTTGCGTACAAAAAGATTGCTGTTATGGAACATGCGACCTCCGGGAGATACAACGCCTCTCTAAGCACTGGCTTCTACCACAACTCTTGATTAACAAAATGCTGCTCACGCCGGCACGATACAGCGAGGGTCCTGGAGGAGCTGTTTGTATGGTAATGCAAAACTTACTCGCCGGAAAGGCAACGAGGCAACCCCCTTCAACCCTAAAGGGAAGGGAACTATCAGGAGAAAGCGCCAAGACTACGTTGTTCAGTTGGATATTTCCTGGGTCCTTCTACTGATATAATTTCTTGTACGTCCTTCTATTGGTATCATAATTTCTTCTGTGTATTTCTATATCATAATTTATCCAGGGTACTTCTATGGATATCATAATTTCGTCTAGACATAATAATTTATCCAATGTACTTCCATTGATATCATAATTTTTAGTACGACAATAAAGGCTATGTGTTAGTACAACAATACTTTGGTGAAACTCGCCGTACACTAAATGGCACACTTAAGGAACACTAAAGAAGTGTTACGTCTACAGACACAAACAATGCTCGCTTCTGTCATGTTAGGGATTCTAATAATCCTGTTGATTGGTCTGCTTCTAAAATAATCTTTCCTGTCTCTACTCTTCACAGACGCCGTCTTGTCGAATAGGCTTTGATACACAACCTACCCAACATGTACCTTAGTCCTGGCTTTGTTTCTTTTGACTCTTCCCTCTCACAGTACACACTCAAATGTTCTAAACTTTTTAAAAATCGTGACCTAACATAAGTCTGCCCATCCTTTTTATACTTTATTTTTCTTATGTTCCCATTCTTATTCCTATTATTACACCCTTTATTACGCCTATTCCTTCCGTACCTTTCGTCTTGCTCTTACCGTCCTCTAATATTTCCTCCTCCTCACCTCTCTCTTCCCACATACGAGAAACATCTCCCGTCAGGTAGGGTGCAGTCGCACCTCCACACATCTCCAGTATCATCTATTGATACTGGTAATGGCTCAAAAGGGCCACCACTTACGGGCTATTCATGCCCGTGCCACCTTTTGGGTGGCTTAATCTTCATTAATCAATCAATCTCTTGCCTTACTTATGCCTGTGCCTCCCTCGTCTCATCTACGGGCTCACCATAGCCCGTGCTACATGGATACTTCGTTCTGAGTAGCTAAATCTAAAACAACAACAACTCGTCTCATCACAATCGACTTTATAATTATCCAGGACGGACCGAAACGTCGTCGTCTCTTGATCTTCTAGTGTGTGGTTTGGTCAACCTTTCTTCAGCCAGTTATTGTGAGTCTTCGTGTGCATACGACAATAAACTTGTAGCTGTGTATATCTAGTTCACTTGTCGCCAAGTGGAACATTAATGCTTCTAAAACACTTAATTGATCTAGTTAAGATATTGTAATTTAAACTTAATGGACTGGTCATTACCACTAACTCCTACCTTGAAAGGTCTACGAAATGTTTAGTATTTTAACTTTGTAATTGGTTCTTAAATGTCAAATTAACCTTTACAGATAATTTCTAAACTTCTCAGAATGAAGAGCATGTGACTCTTCCAAATTAGTTTAAGTGTGATTAGCGATGTTACGAAGCACTTCGTGCTGAATTTTTACTTACATAAGTTTAATAGATGATCACATTTGATTAAGAATTATCACTTGTGGGAGTTTCCTTGGTGTGAAGGAGACAGCTTGGGCTAGTGTGGGTGTCTAGTCATATAATGAAAATGATATTGAGACATTCCAAAGAGATCTACATGCCCTCCACAAATAGTCATAATCCTGGCAAATGAGTTTTAATATCGACAGATGCAAGACCTTACATGTGGGGCATAACAACCCACGTTACAACTACCAAATTAATGACATTACCTTGCAGCAGATTAATGAAGAAAAGGATCTTGGAGTCAAAATGCACCATTTAATGAAAGTTGCACAACAGGTAGGAGCAGCAGTTAAAAAAAACTAACCAAACACTTGGAATAATCAATCGTATCTTTGACTTTAAGTAAAAGAGGGTCGTGATTCAATTGTATAAATCTCTGATGTGCCTTCATTTGGATTACTGTAACCAAGCATGGAGACCTCATCTTCAGAAGGACATAGCTGCTCTAGAAAATGTGCAACACCGGGCAACCAAATAATTCCAGAGAAAAGTCAACTCTTGTGCCAGGAGCGGTTGAGGGCCACAGGGCTAACAAAACTGCAAACCAGGCATGGCAGGGCAGATCTCATTGACAATTTTAAAATACTGAACAATTTGGAGGATGTTGATCTGGATAATTTCTTCAAAAGATGAGATGTAACACAAACAAGGAGCAATGGTTTCAAGCTCAACAAGCCACAATATAAGACTGAGAACAGAAGATGCTCTTTCACCGACAGGGTTATAAACCCGTGGAACAGTCTACCCACCAAAGCAGTAAATGCCAAAATTCATTTATGATTTTTTTCCATTTGGATTTTAAAATTTATGGGCAAATGTGGGGGGGGGGAACTTTGACAAGCCACTGGCTTCCTGTCCTCGTCGAGGCCACTAAGTAAAGTTACCTTGTGGCCCCTAGGTAAACTCTGGTAAATAATGCGTGAAGTTACAATTTTCGTAAAGGGATATACTGTATAGAATTTTAATTATATATTCCAAGAGGTGTACCCAATCCCTCAGCATATATACATTGAGTTTTACTTAAACCCTGGATTTTATTCAGGGCTAAAGTATACCTACTGGTTGGTCAGTAAGCTGTTGAGAAGTACTCACCTAGTTGTGTCTGTGTCAGTTAAGCATTGCCTCTTTGGTTCTGCCTCCCAACCGGTGTACAGATTCCCCTAACTCTTCTGTCTTCCAGGGACGTGAATTAGTTATTGTAGCCTTTCCTCGTAACACATACCTCTCAGCTCTGGGACTAGTCTAGTGGCATACCTCTAAATCTTCTCTAACTTTGTCATGTTTAACTAGGTATGGGCTGTTGGCTGGAGCTGCACACTCCATGATTGGTTTGACATATAATTTTTATTTATTTATTTATATATACAAGAGTTCATACATTCTTGTACAGCCACTAGTACGCATAGCATTTCGGGCAAATCCTTAATCGTAATATTCCCTGGAATACGACTCGCCAAATCGTTGAACAACCAGATACCCATTTTACTGTTGGGCAAACAGGGGCTACAGTTAAGGATTGGCGCCCAGTAAATCCTCCCCAGCCAGGATACAAACCCAGACCAAAGCATTCGCAAAATGTAAAGCGAGTGTCTTGCCACGGGGACTGTAATGGATATATGGTATACAAGGTTCTGAATGATTCCTTATGCAAGTTTCTAAAGGCAGTTCTTATGTTGGCCAATCTAGCATACAAAAATCTTCAAGGAAAACCAACCCGTACTGAAAATGGAACAAATGAGAGCAATGCTGTGAGCAACTAGGCAGTGGAAGTACCCCTGGTAGAGAACTTCACATTTCCGGACGCTTCTGCAAACGGACCCAAAAGTCAGGAAAGTTTTTCAGGAAGTAGCAAGGATTACGAGCCAGCGACTAGAAAGAAAAAAAGGAGCAATAGTTGTGGTAGGACTAAAAAACCCAGCATGTGATGAAAAAAAAAGGTGAGAAACAGGATGGATAGATTCTATGATAAAGATCTTCAACAGATTTGAGCACGGAAGAAAATATATCCAGAGGGTTATGACAAGGAAAGAGAACTGCAGCTGCAATAGAGAGAATTGTAGGAAAGGGGAGGGAAATAGGAAACCCACATCCCCAAGCTCAATAACCTCAGGGTTATTGAGCTCGGGGTCAGGTGCGTGGGTTCTGCTGGGCGAGGCACCCTCAGTTCACCAGTGTATCCCACCTAGCGACAACCGCACTCGAATTCTGTAAAAAAAAAAAAAAAAAAAAATTCTGCTTTTTTGGCTTCTGAACATAAAAGTTATTATATATCATGCCATGGATCCCAAGAAAGTCAGTGGTCAAGTTCAGCCTCAGAAAATAGCTGAATAGAAGATGTCCCTTCCTCATTAAGAAAATGTGTGCAGTATGGGAAGCACTGCAAAGTTTTGCCCAAATAAAGCTGTAGCAGGCCGTTGCATTAACCTTTGTAACGAGACATTACATTGTCATT
Organism: Procambarus clarkii; assembly: GCF_040958095.1. Taxonomy (NCBI): domain Eukaryota; kingdom Metazoa; phylum Arthropoda; class Malacostraca; order Decapoda; family Cambaridae; genus Procambarus; species Procambarus clarkii. The sequence continues at coordinate 22,518,557 of NC_091209.1, forward strand.
ATAGTTAACGTAGGGAAAAACAAAGTGTCTATAGACAGATTCTTAGTAAGACAACCAAGCAGCGAGTCACAACCAGGTCCTCGTGGTATGCCTGCAAAACACAGGAGAGAGAGTACCCCAGATATGGCATCACTGCCTGTTGAAGGAAAGAGAACACCTTTCTTTTTAAATGAGAAAAGGAGGAAGGGGACCGCCATTCCAAACACTAACACCTTTCCTCCTCATCATCTTCCATACACCAACAGGAGTCTTCAATAAAGGTTAGGCATGGTAGAAAATAAATAGTATTTGGTACAAGATGTATTTTTAAGTTAATCCGTTCCACACCAAAAAATATTAATTCACTTTACATTATTTCTTATGGGAAATTCATTTCGGTGTATGATCAGTCTCTAGGAACGTATTAAATTTGTAGACCAAGGTTCCACTGTACTGTAAATGTATTAAAAGAAAGTTTATTTCCACTTTTTTGGGGCACAGGCAAGGTGACAAATATTTTGATACCTACACTGAGGATTAAATTCAACTTATAACTGCTAAAAATAAAAAAAAATATTTAGTTGAATGTATTTCAATTCAATTTTCTGTTCTTCATTACAACTCAATTTTCATGTTCACAGAACAATAATAAAAACTACTAAAATATTAAGGATGGAAATAAATAAGCAATTATAATATTCATTGATATATTATAATCAAACTTTTACAAAAATATCCAGAAGAAATGGCCATCGTAAAAGTGACGGATTGCAGTGTAGAAATAGGAATGTGGTCTACTTTTGATACATACCACCAATGAGCAATATATAAATCATTTAAAATTATAAAAACCACAGCAAAAATTTACTAATTATGCAATTAACTTTAAACCATTTCTTTAACCAAGTAAACACAATGGGAAACAATCATGGAAAGAAATATGATACTGTACAGTATTACATTTGATCTGCTTATTTGCAGTGCCTTTAGTAAAATTACATAAAAGCATCAAATTTATAGATGCCATAGTCCCCAAAAAGCAGCAATCAACCAAGGTTATTAGACTACGTAATACAGTACCAAAATAAATTTTCACGTTGAACGAGACATCAAATCAATAAACTTTGAAATCTTTCACAGATTAATATAGATCTCTTATTCTCCAATGAAGATTTTCCACTTAAAATGATAATTTAAAATATAATACTGTATGCTTAGAAAATGCTTCACATTACGGCAAACTGGATCATTAACAATGATGATTCAGTTCAAGAATTGAAGTGAAAGTAAACCATAACAAGTAGGGAGAGTGTGAACAAATTCAATCTCCACTTCAAGATGGGAAGAAAAGTTCTTTTGAGTGACAACTGGAAAAAATTAGTCTCACTCCAAAAACCCTTCAATTGTTTCTTCTTTTTCATATAGAAATTAGAGTAAACAAATATGCATACTGGTCAGCTGTTCATGCAATGCATATACATTTGAATATCACACAAGCACACAGCACTGAAGTTCCAAGAATCTCCTAATACCCTACAGTTTCACTGCAAATATTATCTAATGACTCATTCAAATTCTTCCCAATGCACTGAAATACTGGTTGAAGCAACGCTGGCTAGAAAACAGAAGTTGGATTCTATAAGCCATTCCTGCCATGATGTGATACCATGTACTATACAACAGAGAACTAAAAAATCTAAAAATAAATAACAATGAAGCACCCACTGCTGTACATCAAGTTCTATCTCGTTTAATGTAACTGGGAAGCTCAAGACAAAAATTATGAAATGCTCCACATACCATTGGGATATGTATACAAGTAAAACAAATTACAAGTTGGAGAAGCATGATATAATGTGTTATATACATCTCCTACTTTTCACAAACCTCAAACAATTTTACAGTTGCCATTCAATACAAAGTTAATGCAAATTGTGGAAATTGAATTCTATCAACCAATACTCTAAATCAAAATAAAACTGAAGATCCAGATACACATAAAAAGTCACTCGTGCTTCAAAATACAAAATTTAAATATATACAGAAATCACCAGTCACACCTTGCAAACAAACACAAACATATCACCAGCCACACACAAGACTACAATGGCCAGAAATAGAGCAAAGATGATCACTAGCAACAAACATACTTAGCTCATTTAAACATTGTAGGAATTGCTCCCTAATTACTAGTCAACAATTTAAGTTTTGAAAGTGTTATAGTTTTTTTTATTTTACTATCCAGAGCTCAACAATAACTTATAATCCTTAATGATAATTCAAATTTGTGCAATTTGACTTAAATGTTTCATTCAATACAATGAAATCCAGTTTAGAATAATTACACAGTAACAGCATCTTGCTGTTTTCAGGACACATGACCAGTAATTTTTATTGCACCTCTAGAGATTAGCACTATCTGGTCATCACTTATTTCCTTTAAGGAAATGAAAGAAAAAATACAATTATATTTACTTGTATTGTACACAATAGATTTTGATATGCTTCAAGAGATGCTGCCTTCGTTTCATTGGAAGCATTCTTTCAGAACAATGCAGAGGAATAATTTAGATTTGAATCGTGTCCCCCAAAAATGTATGAACAAATTTTAAAAAATGCAAAACTCTAAAAGACAAACTGTGTCCTACTTGTTTACCCTTCATTACACCAGGGTTAATAAACTAATTGCCCAGCATTGTAATCCCAAACATTAAATTACTTTATAACTAAAAATGAAATGCAACTACTTATGTCACTGCAATTTAGTGGACACACAAACACGATGTCTGTACAGTACCATTATTGTTCAAGTTATGGTTAATGTCCTTGGAGGCCCTTTGAGAAAAAGCTCTTGCAGTTTGTGTGGAAGTTTGAGAAGAGACAGGTTGCAAACACTTCACACCACGAAGGAAACAGAATCCTAGGTAGAATTCTAGACTACATTACTTGCAATATATGATATTACAACACTGTAGTAGCTAAGCATATCTTCAACCGAGACCTACCCTTTCGGTAAATGTTTAATTAAAAGAATTTAAAGTATTAAAGATATTGCCCTATATACCAATCACTATCATTTATAGCTACCTGAAACCTAGAAAAAAAAATTACTTTCAAATATCATATTTTGACGTTTTGAATTTGAGATTGTTTTTAATTGGTTCATTTACGTAATCAATTTATAGATGTACATACATACACAGCAAATACAATATGATACAAATTTGAAATAATGAATAGGTCAATATAAAAAAAAAAGTATTTTTTAATTCTATGCATCTAGCAATTTTGTATAATCTTATTAAATACTGAAAATAAAGCTGTTTACTAAAACATACTAAAAGTATGTTCATTGTGCCCAATACTAAAACTTAAACTTGATAATTAAAGAATTTTTTTTAAACTTTCAAAGATTTATATTCAGCTTAATTTACATGAAATGATATTCTAATTTTACAGGTATTCAAGCACACTCATATTAGTAATCATTTCCTAAATTTGAATATCTTAAGGTCTTGTCCATACTAAGTTAATACAAGGTGAATCTAACATTAATGCCCATAAGTTACAGTATCTGAGACAGACTATCCAAGTATGGTGGATAGCAATTAACTCAATCCTGTACTTGCTCCATGACTTGAAATGATCATAAGCAGAAACTTCACTGTGTTTTACATCTGCATTGCCATGGCCAAGATGGACTCTGTCTGAAGTAAATAAATGCACAACTGGTTAGGAAATAATATACAGAAAATTTATATAGCATCACATGGCCTACACAGTTTATGCAAACTAAAGATATCTAAACTACAATGTGAAATGAGGAGCATGGGTGATATGTAATGAAGCAACTAAATTATGCATATCCACATGACAAGCATTTAAAGTAAATAAGGTTCTTTCACACACTTAAGTTAATTATTACAGTATCTATACATGACAATCATGTAAGGTCAACTGAGAAAACTATCTTGGAGCAGTTGGGCGAGGTGGTGTTGGTAATAGCAATAAGGAGGTCTTACCAATCAGTGACTACATTGGAGTGAGCTTCACTTCATGGTTTATAATTACATCTCTCAACACATTAAGGCAGCGTCTAGGATGCTCTCGGACGTAGATTCGAACCCTCGTCACAGAGAACCCTTGTAGATTTGTTCATCTCTCAACACTATAGCTTCCAATTTTTCTTAAAGTTGTGAATGGAAGTGCATGTAGTAATCATCATATTCCCTCTCCCAAATACTGTCCACTCAGATGTGAGGCCCCTCACCTCTGTGTAGGTTGCAGAGTATTTTCTTGCTAAAATTTGGGAATTTGTTTCCCTGGTGGACTATGTAATGTGCCTTAAGTGGACCTGTCCAGGACTGGTCAACCTAAACAACCATGTGCTTTCTCCCTTTGAGAGATACCACAGGTTTGCAGCCAGCCTTGTAATATCGGATTTTAGGCACCGGGAAGGGGAGGTCGAGGGAGTGGGACTGAGGAAGGACAGAAACAACATGCACTATGTCAGGGACAGCACCAGAGGTAGAATCTAGGGCTACTGGAATTTCCAGAGCAAGGGTAGCCAATTCCACTACCAATATGGGAGGAGAAGCAAGAGCAAAGACATGTGTTATGACAAGGTATTCCTGTAATTTTGTTTTTTTATGAAATGGAAAAATTATATAACCCTGCTCCTGTTCTTTTGAAAAGGCAGGCATACCAAATATGAATACAAGGAGAGGAAAGGGGGAAAAAGAACTGACATCTGTATACAATTCATCAGTCCTATTATGAAGCACACAACTTAACAGTTCTTCATTAAAGCTCCTATCAGCCTTTAAGTACTATTCAAGGAAAACCTAAATCTAAGATGGCAACACCAAGGCCCAACTATACTCACCAAAACACTGAAGACTTGTTCCAAGAGTAAACAGGTTTTAAATTTTAATCCACCTTCACTACACTGTAGATCTTTCGTACAAACCAGAAGCAAGCAATAAAGCCAATGGTTCCTGTAAATATGAAAACTGTCAGTTCACCTGCGACACAATACCACTTAACAGCAAGAATGATGCACATTTACCAACAGGCAAAAAACAGATAGGCATGTGCTTTCACACACTAATTCATGTGCAAATGTACTTTTAAAATATTTAAAGGTTGTTTTTTATGCTTGATATTGTTTATGTCAAGTAAATCATACTAAAATATGAAAAATAAAAAAATAAAATTCTCTGGCTCAGCAGTTTAAACAATTTATAAACACCCTTGACAACTATTTTTTAGACACCCATCATTTAGTTACTTCTTCAACGTGTCCTTCACAATACAAAATAGTCTGTGTAGACAGGCATCTATGCACACATTACTGTTCCTCAAGTGTTTTCTATACTTCCACTATCGTCTCTTACAACTATGCTAGAAATTCAAGCAGAACAAATTTGTGGACCATATAATACTTAAAACAAGTTAATAAAATATATCTGTACCTATAACAAAATGATAGGCAGCATAGACAAGACCAGAGGTGAGGAACCTGCAACCTTATGATACTCTGTGCAGTCTTCAAAAGCAATTTAAATTAATTAAATTTTATTTAGAAGTTAATTTTTGACATGTTTGAATGTATACAATGCACAACACAATGTGCAGCCTTATGAAATCTTCACAAAGTACAATATGTTTGCATATGACAAAAGGGTCCTCACCTGTGGACTAGACACTTTAACCTAAGTGAGTTACTTTACAATATTTTTAAAAATGATAATTTATGACTACATTAAAATCAATGTTGCGCTCACTGTACTTTCCAAAAAACTAGGTATAGAATGATTACACTATACCTGTGAGAAGGAAGAAGAGGAAGACCATGATTGCAGTGTATCCAAAATACAGCATGGTGGATACCGCACCCTCTATGCTCAGTTTGGTGATGAAATAATGAATGCAGTACACAAACAAATAAAAGGCTGTGAATCCAGAAGTTAAGAAACTTCGCCACCACCAGTGATAATCCTGAAATATTTTTATTTTATATAATACATAGTACAAGACTATAATAATTATATATAATTAGATAATATATAATAAAATTTTGTATATAATGTACATTATACAAATTTATACATTATCCTGCTCTTATTGTTATGGGGTGGGGTAGCATTTGGCATTTAATTACAGAAGGGAAAGAGGCAAGTGGGCCAAATTCCCACTTATGTTACTGGGGATCCTTGGTGTCTATTGACACCAAGTAGTGGATGATGGGGTAGTCACATTTCTAGTCTAATACTGCATGAACACAAACTAAAGCTCTAATATATGCATTTGAATCACATTGTATGCAACCACCAAAATAAACTAATTTCATATTAGAAGAGTACATGAAAATATATTAAACAAAAATTCTACTACTACTATTACTTAGTAGATACTTACCTCCTGTATCTTTATTTTCAACAATAAATGACAAAGTTAATTTATGTCAAATACAAAATGTAGTATTTATTTTATATAAAAGACAAGACGGTGGTTTAAAATGGTAGTTTAAGAGGTTGGTGCAAGAGTGGTGTACAGGTTATATCTTGAGGTTATCTTGAGATGATTTCGGGGCTTTTTAATGTCCCCGCGGCCCGGTCCTCGACCAGGCCTCCACCCCCAGGAAGCAGCCCGTGACAGCTGACTAACACCCAGGTACCTATTTTACTGCTAGGTAACAGGGGCATAGGGTGAAAGAAACTTTGCCCAATGTTTCTCGCCGGCGCCTGGGATCGAACCCAGGACCACAGGATCACAAGTCCAGCGTGCTGTCCGCTCGGCCGACCGGCTCCCTACTGACTATACAAGGCATAGTCAGATACCAGCCCATGGGGACTTTGATACTTGTAGCCATATACTAGTACAAAATATGTGGGTAGTGGTGATGGTTATTAAGCAGTGTTAAAGTGACCTGGCTCCTTAAAACATGCGAAGGTGTTACCTCAGCACATAGATGGAAGTAGCAGAGCAGCACAGTAGTCTCAGAGCAGGTGACGACCAGAATCAGGAACACTAGGAAGAGGAAACCAAACATATAGTAGGTTTGTGATGACCAGATTGAGTTGAGAATGAAGAAAAGTTGTATGAAGATGCAGCCAAAGGGCAGGACACCACCCATGATGATGCCAGGAAGAGGTTGGGTGTATATGCTTTGCTCTGGAATCTGGCGAGGTATCTGGTTGGTTCGTACTGGATTTTCTAAGCACTGGAAGAAACAAATTACATTCAGAACATGCACTTACCACAAATTTAAAACAAAAATTCTCAATTTCTAACAGTTATAATCAATCAATTGCAAATCAAAATGAATATTTTTTTTACAATTCACTTCACAACTGTTTTGTTCCTTATGCAGTACTGCTTAACTAATTTGTCAAACTGTTCAACCATATCTGCTTAAAACTCTGCCTATTAACAATACAGTACTTTCGTGTGCTCTTATTAGCATTTTTTATATTTAGTTCAAGTAATAATACATTTTAAGAACAATTTTGTTGCAGGGTTTTAAAGCAGCTGAACTACAGGGGGGGGGGGGAAGGGGGGAGGGCAACTTGGCATCAAGAATTTCTATATGAAACATCTAAAATGCCTGCAACTTATAATTGGGGAAAAGGTGAGGGGAACATTCTTGCAAATAAGCTACATTTATTTCAAACTCTTGGTTATATATTAATAAGATTAAATATATTTCATAAATATAATATATACAGGCTCCCATAATATTTCAGAAACAAGGCAACATGAACATACCCTCTTCCTGTAGCCAAAGAAGGAGCCAACAAAAGTGAGTGGAACTGACACCAAGAACCAGAGTGCCAGAAGAGCCAGTAGAGTAGTGAATGGAACAGCAGCACTTGATCCCTTGTACCACAGAATCAAGTTCATTATGAAGAAGAGGGCAAATACAATACTGAAATGAGAAGTCATTTGTTATAAAGTTTGTTAGAAAAGTAAAAGCAATTTTTTTTTTTTTAACTACTGTTTTGAGTGTAGATCCAAAAAGCACCTTTTTTATAACATAAGCCATTCAGCTGCTTATGGGCTATTCATGCCTGTGCCACCTCTTGGGTGGCTTAATCTTTATCAATCATTCAGCTGCCCTCTAAGGTAATATCCACTAAGAACCCTGGACAAGGTTCATGACAATTTCAACATCAGCGACTGTTCAAATGGTCTTTGCAAGGCCATATAATGCATATATCAATTTTTTTACTGCCAGCTTGTTAACCTATATCACCAAGAGAGCATCACCTGTCATCCTTATGTTCCCAGGCCCAACAACTCGCATTTTGACAATCCCCAAAAAACTACAGGGAGGAAGGAAATTGGGGGAAATGGCTTCTTATTACATTATTAACATACAGATCAATTTATGAAAACTATATAACAAAACAGCTCCATAAACATAATACTTATATTGGATATAATAAATTAAACAAAAAAAAAAAAAAAGCAATGATAGATTTCTCTTACAGTCTGATAAGTATAATTGTACATCTGTTCAGATTTACCAAAGTTATATACCAATTTCAGATTTTTTCCAATGCTAACAAAAAATAACCAAGAGAATTTTTAACAGCACAAAACAAACTTCCAAATAACTTCTTCTCATCAACTAACCCAGGGCACAACATAGAGGTCAGAAGTACATTAGTTTTCCATTTCTCTCCACCAAAGCTCTTGTAAAGACGAGCAGCAATGTATCCAGCAGGGAACCCAAGGCAAACATACAGAACCATAGCACATGTCATCAGTGCTCCACGGTTGGCAGGGGAAAGGAACCCAAGGCAAGCAAACACTGAAAATAAACATTGTATATAGGGAGGGTTCTGTACTGTACATTTAATTTTCAAATACTCAATAATGTGCTGGAAATACACAATATATTTACTAAAAATACATACTTCAAAATAAAAAGAGCTGTAGATACATACGCAGTGTAACTAGAGTCATTATGAACACTTGCGTGCCAGAACCAACCAACACGGAGAGAAGCATCCCACGGCGGGGTGGGCGGAACACATCGCCATGAACCAACTTCCAGCCATACTCCTCTTGAGCATCCTCTCCAGCATCAATCTAGACACAAGTTTAAATAATAAAATTTAAGTGGGAAAGATGTCTATTCAAAATTTATGTTTACCATGCATCTTTAAAGCTTTTTACAATATTGTACACTTGTAATACTATTTTAAATAATTATTGGCCTTGTCTAACAATCTTGTATCCTTGTGCCTGAAGTGCTAGCAATCATATACTGTACCTTAAAACTTTATTTTAATTTTGATTATCATACTTAGTCTCTAACTTTTATTTCACCAAACTTTCACAAAATAATCACTGGTCATAACAGGCCTCTCATCATGTACTACCTTTCATAAAAACTGAATATTTATATACAGTATACCGAATTTGCCGGCATACAAGACAAACTTTTTTTTTTTTATACCTTTAAAAATAAAGTGCCCTGCATTTAATGTAGCTGTACTAAGGATGTACTAAGGAAACCGAGGGAGCCGGACGAAAATACTGGGTAAGTTTGCTAGGTACAAAAATCGTTGCTAATAATAAAATATATTGAAACCAAGCAGAATTATCACAGTCTGTTATCACAAATTTATGATACGTCAGAAGCTATGGAGGAAACTCACATCAATCTTATCCAGTACTGTATACATAATCCGGATACACCTGATCTCTCATACATTATTTAACGACGGTGTTATCTTTAAGACACGTTCATTCTTTATCTACATGAAAAAATCATCCTAGAAATTTGAAAGAAATGTTCCACTTTCATCCGCCTGTCAGCCATTTGCAATGTGTGAATGACAATACCACCAGTGCGCTGTGATGGTGCGCCACCGCCGGGTGTGCCACCTGGTGGCCTGATGCGGCAACAAAACATCACATCCAGAAATACAAGTTTCATATCCTATATAAAGCAATTCTCTCACCCAAAATATAAACAACTACACCACAGCTGATCTTAGAGGAGGTAAGAACTATGGTACAAAATCCACTTTAACACTAAAATACCCTTCAAAAATGTACGATGAAACATACCAAAATAGTTTTTCCCGCAAAGTATCATTGTAAAAAAGGGGGAACATCAGTACATTCAACTCCCTGCTAACTATTAGCAATGTTAAACCTGCTGACACTTCATAATTATATAACATTGACCCTCACCACCACTTTCATGCCTCAGCAAGCAGCACCTATCCCACTAAATTTTGGGTTTCACTTTCAAAAATTAACTGCAGTCATAATTTTTAATGATAATTACAGCTCTTTATAACTGTTTACTATCCAAGAGCATTTCTTAAAATGTTTCTTAATTACAGCTAAACAGTCAATGAACAAAAGCCTCTTAATTTATAATTAAGTTAACCTTAATTATAAAATTAAAATTTTATGTTCTTTAGCACTCAACATCTATAAATAGCCACTATATAAAAAGGTGTTAAATCAGATAATTAAGTTATATTTCACCATTAAGAACAGCCCCCTGCTAATTCTAGGAAAGAATTGTCATAACTTACATTTTTATTATTTTCCTTTATGCATGCTTCTTTGCAAGGTCTGAATTTTTCTTACATATAGCTTTATTTACATTCAGCCATGTTTTAAATCTTTCTGCTCCCTTTTCTTCCTCCAAATCCCGACTTGTTTACTGAACATGCTGCTCTTAATCCACTAACATAAATGAACTTCATTTTTGAAAAATGTACATCTAATATCCAACACAACCATTGCAAACTAATTACTGTAAATGCAAATTAATATTTACACCAGTTTCACATTGAATGGTAATTATAACAACAGGGATACTAACATTCCACACTTGACAGGGTTTTAAGAACATCTGAAAATTAATGTAGTGCACCAAATAGAAACAACCAACTTGCACCTTCATACCAAATAGTAAACAAACCTGGTTGTAGCGAGCAATGTCCTTATGTAGTGTGCGCAACATTATCATTGCTACCATCCCAGACAAGAAGAGCACGATCACCAGTGAGTTAAGAATGCTGAACCACTGGATGTTTGTGTGAGGCATGGAGTCCAGAATGTAGTCCCAACGAGATGACCAGCGGTTGTTCCCAGAGCTCTTCTGCAAGCCATAACACTATTAAAATCTTTTCCTAACAATATTTTCAGTATCTCGTCAACTGGCCATTTCTTACAAGGATTGATGATTGATAAAGATTTAACCACCCAAGAGGTGGCACAGGCATGAATAGCCCATAAGCAGCTGAATGGCTTATGCTAAAAAAAAAATCCCTGACCGTCCAAGTGTTTGGGCACCATTCCTTGCCCCTTCCCATCCCAAATCCTTATCTTGACCCCCCCCCCTCCCAGTGCTATATAGTGATAATGGCTTGGTGCTTTCTCCTCATAGTTCCCTTCCCTTCCTTATCATTACTTAATTTCTCACAGTAAAAATGTAAGAATATAGAAAAAGATTAAGGGTATTAAAGGCGGAAAACAAAATTAATTTTGCTTTTAACAAGGAAGCTGGTCCCCAGTACAATCCTTAGCCCCTATAACGAATGCAATAAGGGGTTATTGCATTACAAAGTGGTAACAGCTTAACACTATCGCCCGCGCCACGTGAGCACTGCAGACTTTGACGTCATGGGGCTAATGGTGCGGGCGAGCGTGCGGCGACGCCTAAATTTATTTTAACAGTTGTAAAATCAAATTTTAATATTTTTGCTGCCATATTTGATGATAATTACCACTTTTGTAACAACTGGTTTACTGTTCAGATGCATCTGGTTACATTTGGATGCGTGAACTTATATCAAGTTGAGAGTCAAGCCTGGGTATAGATGAAAACTTACCGGAAGTATTTTGTGAGGGTCAAAATATTGCAAAGTTTCATAATCAGTTTCTTGCTGGCAAAAAGTAATTGAGAAATCTTGTTTGCAACTTACTTTTGAAACATAATCCAAATCTAATCCGTGCAGCAGTTGTGCTCATTTGTTAAAGAAATATATAGTAATTTACATGACCATTGATGACATTAGAACATTAAAACAATAATCATCTTTACTTCAAGGATTCAAAGCACACTTTTCAAAATAATTCCTTTGTGAAATCTAAATATGCAGCCAAAATGTTAATGACCATGATCATATGACAGAATTGTAGCCCCAATTTGACCAAAGCACAAAGATATACTCTATGACTTATCTAATTACCCTTCTTGTGATTCTTGTGATGGCACCTTACTTGAAGATCTACCACATTTCATATGTTTTTTCTCATTTGGCAAGAGCAACTCCTAAATTTGTTTTTATTAAGTTTTATAATCACGCATAAATGTTTTAGTTTTCAAGTCGATATAATGAGGCTCTAAATAAAAAATACAGTAAAACAAAAATAGCTGTGATAGGAATACAGTGCTCAATTTGAAAAGCATTCAGACTTCAAGTCAGCATTAGGAGGGTCCCAAGATACCGAACAGAAGCCTAGGGAAATAGTGGGGAAGAAGTTAGAAAAACTGAAATGACCTTTTCTAAATGTTGTCTCAACATCTTCCTTAGCTTATACCTGTGGAAGATATAACAAATTGTATTGCCACCAACTTCTCAATACTGTATAAATAAATTCTTGCAGCTCACCGTGAAAGTTACACTATAGGAGTATTTGACCTCAACTTTTGTTTTAAAGTCTGCATCAATCCCCATAACATCTGTAGTATCACACGAGTCTTCCTCTCTAGCTGCTTTTGCATGCTTAATGCTCCTTGGCATGACACGTACAGCTGAAATGGTCATATCACGAATAAATGTCAACAAGACATTTCAGTACAGAACTTCAGAGCCTCACAAAAGTATCTTAGCATGAGTAATTTCTTTATACTGGGAATTAACAAAATATATCATTCAGAGGGCTGCATCTGCTCAACAAATCCACTAATCCTATAGAAAATTTAATTGGTCAACAACAATTTAGCCAAAGTATACAAATGCAGGACCCTGAATTAATACTCTTTATTAATACTGCTCTAATGGACTGGGAACATTTTGGCATATTAAAATCCACTTGTACTGATCTAATTAAAAAAAAAAATGCAATGGTGTACTGTACTCTTAAGTTACCAAAGTACTGTATACACAGTTTATCAAAGATGGATATGCTACGATAAAATTGGAAAAATATTTTTAGAAATTCATTAATGAATTTCTAAAAAAAATAATTTTTTAATGAATGATGAAAATGATTTGACGATTTGATTTAATGAATAATGAATAATTTTTAATGAATAATGAAAAAATTATTTTTTAATTAAAATGGAATCTATAATTTAATAAAAGTAAGAAACAGCATTGATTGTAATGAAATGCATCTTTCTGGTAGAGCTCCGGTGGCTCCCTGAAGATATCTCGCTGAGATTGCTTCATACTAAAATATCACATTAGTTGCAGGAGCTCCATTTGACCTACTGGGGACCAGAGCCAGAACCTGGCTCCCTCACATAGGTGTAGGGAGTGAATGACAATCCACCACCCTACCAGAAAAGCATCTGGAAAGTCAGCAAAATTTTACAGACAACTGAAAGATTCACAGGAAATGAAGCCTCAAAATTGCCAAACAACTTGGCAAACAAGAAAATATTCACTCAAAACTAACTCAAACTCATTAATAATGATGACCACTAAAAATTAGCCCAACCCCAGCCAGCTAACCTGATCAGTTCTAAAGCTGAAGAACCCACCAACAAATTGACAAACCTGGAAGGGGAAATTCTCCATGGTAGACCTGAGAATTTATTGTGCCCCTTTCTTTTGCAAAAGAACAATGCTAAGCCTACAATGCATGACCCTACTAAGCCTTCAATGCATGACCCTACTAAGCCTTCAATGCATGACCCTACTAAGCCTTCAATGCATGACCCTACTAAGCCTACAATGCATGACCCTACTAAGCCTTCAATGCATAACCCCTAGCAGTTCATTGCATTAACTGCAGTAGACCATGATCCTGTGCTCATTAAAACATGAACAGTACACTCGACCTCAAACACAAGGACATGCCGTTCTACAAGGCAAGCTGCACAAGAGACCTGTATTGAATTATACCATAAGCAAGAAGGTAATTACAAGAAACAATAAGAAGAGAAAAAGACCTGGTAATAGACATAATTCCAACAATAACACTAAAAGCTCATGTGAACAAAGTAACATCAGCAGCATATGGGAAGTTAGCAAACATTTGGTCATCATTTAAGAATCTAAACAAGGAGTCTTTCAAGTCCATACACTGCCTATGAGAGACCATTTCTCGAGTATGCAGATCCAGCATAGAACCTATGATGGATCTGCACAATCAACTTGATAATGGTCCAGGATGGATTGAAACTTCATCATCTCATCTTCTGGTGTGTGGTTTAATCATCACATGGAACCCACACCTTGTGATGCATAAACTCGAGAAAGTTCAGAGATTTGCAATTATATTAGAGTAGTACCAGAATTAAGAGGCCTCAGCTATGAGGACACATTGACAGAACTCACCCTTATAACCGTAGAGGAGAGATGAAACCGAGGATATGATAACTATGTACAAGACCTTGAGGGAAAGTTTATAAAGGAAGCCTATTTAAATATATATGAAAGCGAGGCAGGATGAGAGGACATATTTGCAAGTTGAGCTTCCATTTGAGGTGAAGAGATGTAAGGAAGTTCTCATTTCCTGTACTAGTGGTTAGTAAGTGGAATGCATTGAAGAAAGAGGTTGTTGAAGCCAATTCCATCTCCATCTTTAAAAAACATACAATGAAAATGTTAAATGTTGAGGCAATTAGTGCACCAGTATAAATGGCTAGGAGACAAGGCATAAAGAGCTAGATCTCGTTCCCCCCAGTCGCTGATAGGCATAGGCAGGCACTAAGGAAATGTCACCTTGAGTCAACCCACTCCATTGGGAAAGTATCTTTGCCTCAACTTGTTATAAAATACTCCTGCCCATTTACTGGGCTTCTGGTTACACCTATCCTTTGTCTCCACTTGCCTCTCAAAATGCACAAGATTTGAGTTTTCAACATGAACAAGCATCACGGTATTCTCATCTGCCCTCATAAACAGCCTATTCTTACAACACATAAACTATATGCTGGACTAGTACAAAGCCATACCAAAATGTATTCATATTCTTTTTTTGGTCACAAGAGGAAAATGCTGCTGTAGAAGAAAATACTGGAATTCCATTGAGCTATGATCAAAGAACTGAAGTTAATAGATCAAAATAATGCAGAAAAAGGGCTTAGCTTAAACTTCTTAGGGTTGCAATTCAAACATTACTGCAAACACATCTTAACATTAGTGTGTTCTGAATGTGTGTGTGTGTGTGTAAAAAGTTTGGTACAGTTGTGTTATACACTGTTCCAACATTTTCATCCTCCTTTCCTGTTTAAATTAGTTTTATAAACATTCAACAGAAAAATACTGCTAAATTCCAATAGACACCTAACACTTACCACCATACATGTTGTTGCAAGTTTCAAGTACTGTACATGCAAAATCACTTTGAAATATCACACACAAACCATTTAAAATGGGGAAGAAAAAGTTTACCTAGTGTGAGTGAAGTTTAAGAACATAGCCATCAAAAAGTGCAGGGGGGTATCTTTTATCGAGATTACCCAAGTTATTGTTTCAATGAGCAACCAAGAATTCTGGCATACTATCAATGATTAAATACATTATAATTAGTTTTAATAATTACTCACAAAGAATGCGTCCTCCAGGGCCATTAAGAGCTGCACCCCATTCCTCCCCATCACCACTGTGGTAGGTAATATTCAGGTCCACATGGTTGAAAAGATAGTAAGTGTTTGGATTTTTGTATCGTTTCTGTGTCAAGAAAAGGAAAAAGCTGATCAATAACTTAACATTCCAAGTTGAAATAGAAATACTGTACTGTAGTATGAGACCCTTCAATACATACCAGTTGTCTAAATACAGATAAACAAAAGTACTACTTTAGTGTAACACTAAAAGTGCAGTTATCAAATGTTGATTATCTAATACAGGGTTTGGGGAACAGGTAAATTACCCCAAAAAGAGTAAAAATTAATATTTTTTTTTTTTTGGGGGGGGGGGGAGAGGGTAATGAAAGCTAAGAAAACAAAAACAAAAAAATAAAAGCACATAAAATTTGTATACTTTTATATCAAGTGATTTATTTAAATTTTAGAAAATTACTAATATTTTTTCTATTCAAAACTATTGAACCTAGAGCAAAAATCTTATGCAAGACTTTAATTGATACGTCATATATAAAGCACATAAAGAAGTGAAACCATAACTGTTGCGACTGGAGCAGGTACCTTGTTCAAATACAAAAAAGTTAAGTTTTCATTATTGCAATACTGCCCATGCATATTAGGGTTAATGTCAGTTATATTGTCTAAGGTAGTATGACATTTGACAGGTCTTGTTAATTTGCATTTTTTGTCAAATTACACTGCACGATAAAGAGATGACGACTAAATTATAAATATCTTTTCCTAGGGATATCGGCTCAAAGTACTGCATAGCAGTAGTTTGCTTAAATTTTCCCTTTTTTATCCTTTTTCACTTTTACCCTTCAGATGGCACTAACAGGAAAAGAAAATTACATGGCAGAGTTCCTATATTATAGGTTGACAGAAATAGAAGACGAAGGACAAATGAAGCCACAATGTGTCAATTGTTTGCACATGACCAAACAAACCAAATACAATACTTACATCCATAACACAGGCATCCTTAGGCCGCTTTGAATTGTCTACAAAGCATCCAACAGGGAAGCCAGTAGCACAGAAAACACTGCCTCCTTCCACTAAGTAGCACCAAGTCACTGGCATATTGTCTGAAATGCAAATGGGTTATCATACAACTAAACCAAAAATTAGCATTATGGTACTGGTGTTTAACTTGTGCAATTACACCTAGTTGGCTGACCCAACAAACTTTACATTACTTTAAACAAATTTAGTATTTTTCCTGTCATGAAAATTTTGTTTAAGCTAATGTTATAACATGCTTATACAGAGGGCCACACGCTTTCTGAACCCCTCGGGACTGAGATTGAAGGAATAACCTGTTGTAACTGGATAGGTGGTTTATTATCCTAAAAAGCTTGGGGAAAAAATATAAATGACAATTTTGTTAAGAAATTCAACAGTGTTTTATTTGTACTCACCAGTATGAGAAGTTCTGATCTGCTTGTTAACTTGAAGATTATAGTTAGTGAAGCATTGTTATTTAGATGAAAAAGATGGTGGTGGATGCAGATAATGTTGGGTTGACTTAAGTGAAGATTAATGGCAATGTGATAACCTCAGAAATCTGCCTTTCACCATGTACTCTAGTGTATCTGAATGCCGTGGCAGAGTTTAAAGCTTCTTAGCCATCTATTAGTGTACGAACAATGCTCAAGTGGCACCATGTGCAATCACTGGCAAACTAGTGCCATTTTTATCACACTTTATTATTCGGACTGCCTACCCCACCAGTTAATTGTTTTTATTGTGACAAACTCAAAATGGATAACAGGCATATTCAGATAAGTGGCATCTGGAAAGCATCCTAAAACATCTTGAAACAAGACTATTCTTAGAAGTAATGATCTAGTATCTAGAAGTAATAGACATATGGTAACCAATATTAATAACACTTATCAACTTAAATTAATTTCAAAGTTAATTGTTTTTTATTGACTAGCTTCATTGAGACCAAACAAATTGCATGTTCAAATACTAATCTTACCAGCATGATTACAGTGAATTTCTGCTACAACCAAGTCCAATCCCTATTAAGCACAGAAAGATTGATCCAACTGGTATCAGATGCAATGGATCAAGTTTCCAGATAAATAAATTATAGTTATCCATGGTGTACTGTACCAATAAACATTAAAAACTACCACTCGCATTAATGCCCTCAGGATTAACCCTTAAGCCACACACATTGTATATACACAATTTGAATAACTGTCACCAAACCGCGCACATCATATATACTGTATACAGTTGAGGGTGCTGTGCAAGCTTTAAATGTCCCGCCGGGTAAAGGGGGCACCCATAAGCTAGCCAGGGGCAATAATAATCAGACACCATCTTTGAAAAATCCAGCACAGGCTGCCATTGTGATGGGGCCTCAGTCACCCATCTCATCTGCCACCTTTCTCCCATTTTGCCAGACAAATACTCAAATATTTAATGAGTAAAAGCAGCTTACCAACTATCCAGTGATGGTAGTAGTTGAGATTCATGGCTTTCTTAAGGTCATTAAGCTTTTGCTTATCTTCCTTAATAGCAGGGTCATAATTCTTGCTGCAAACTGTAACACACTTCTGTGAACTCAAAAACTCAATCTGCAAAAACAAAATAAGAGGATATTAGCCTAAGAGGTTTCAATTAATTGTAGGAGCATGAAATGATGAATACACATACAGAGGGTACCCAAAAGTTTCTGAATTGGTAATCTTTTTGAAATTGAGTAAAGTCACACAAGGCAAGACTTTTATATCCCTTAATTGCAGCACCTGTTCATATGTTATTTTTTAGTCAATCTTCAATAAGCCTATTGGCAATCCTCCCACTAAATCAAGCATTCATTTACATACAGTACTTCATATTATGACATCTTATCCATCTTCATGGCAGCTAACCTTTAGTGTGGTCAATTACATATTTAATTTCTTTAGTAGCCTGTAGCATTGCCATGCAGCTTTATTATCATGCCTGGCATATTATTGAAGGAATTTGCCTCATCCTAAAATTACAGTATGTATTTACTATTATAGTAAGCATTTAGAGTAAACAAGGTGAAAAGTACTACCAGGCCTTTAAACACCTGCTGGTTTTTTTTATAGAGAAAAAAACATTTTGAAAACAGGCCACTAAAATTATTATTTGTGCCTCAAAACTATCATAATTAATGGTTTCACTTAAAGAATGCATTGTGATAGTATTCTTAATGCATTTACAGTATTTAACTTGGCAGTAACTCCACTATCACAGTCATCATTGATATTATTGAAGACCTTTGCCTGGACACTGTTCATATTGACTGTCACAAAAAGTTTAAATTTGTCTCTTCAGTGGCACCTCCACATACACATTGAATCTGATCCCAAGATTCGGAATCCGTTCCCAGGTCGTACCTCGAAACAAATTTTCCCATAAGAAATAATGTAAATTGAATTAATCCGTTCTATGCCCCCAAAAATATTAACTTAAAAATACATTTTATACTGAATACCACTTTTTGTACTAGCTACAATACAATTTGTACAGTATATCTTGCCTTTATTGAGGGCTCTTGTTGGCGTATGGAAAATGGTGAGGAAGGGGAAGGGGGGAGGAGAGGTGTTACTGTTTGGAAGGGGAGTCCCATTCCATTATAACATCAGGCAGTGATGACTTCTCTGGGGTACTCTTACTACATTCTTCAGGCATACCACTAGCATACCTTCAGATAAACCCAGGTAAATGTGGTGGTGGTGTTCACTCACTAGTGCACTGTAGGACTGAGCATCACCACTCATGCTTTCTCAAATTCATCCTCCAAAAATTATAGTAACTATAGCTGCTATGAATGGAATGCATAGAAGATGAACTGTTGTATGAAAAATTCCACATTTTGAACAGCTCATCCTCCTGTTTAGATAGTACTTCTAGTAATGATGTGGACCAGTGTACATATATTGACGCAATGGACAATTAGAAAATTTGGTACTACTGAATTTGGACAAACTGGAAAAGGTTTTGTAGTTATGATGCTAACAGACCCTAACCTAACTATCCTAGGCCTAATGCATGTTATATGAGGCCTAATACTGTATACTAAATACAGTATATGTACTAAAGTAGGCCCAGGAATATTTAAGCTTGGCTTTTAGCTTAAAAAAAAATTCTTCACGACTTTTATTAGACTAAAGCTGGAATATGCAGTGGATGTATGGTGCCCATATCTTAAGCACATCAACAAACTGGAAAGGGGTGTAAAGACATGCCACTAAGTGACTCCCAGAACTGAAGGGGCAAGAGCTACAAGGAGAGGTTAGAGGCATTAAATATGCCAAAACTAGAAGATAGAAGAAAAAGAGGCGATAAAAGATCACTTACCTTGTAGGGAGAGGGTTGAATGCGCTCGCCAAACATCACCTGGCCCAAATTTTCAACAACAGTTTCAGTGTGATCCGTAGCTTTACAGAAGTCGAAACTGTTCAAAAAAAATTTAATAACATTTTGTAAACAATTTATATTATTATCATTAAACAAAATTTTCCATACTACCAGGACTCAAAATGTAATTTAGCAATGTTATGAAACAAATTTGGCCTTTGCCTAGGACAGTAAAACGGTTCCAGTGTAACTGACTAACTAAGGTAGTCATCAGGGAAAGGGGTGATGGTGATTGGGACTAAGGGTGGAGGATAGTGACTATGGTAAAAATGGAATAAGACGGGGTATAACAAGTACACTGAGATGAATATGTAATGTACGGTGACTGAACCGAGTACAGGATGCATATATATGTATAAAATACAAACATCGTGGCAAACATTATGTGCTAACCGACATTTCTACAAAAATAATTTTTGCTTTATACAGGTATAAATAAAAATTACTCCTACACGTGCAATAGGAAACCAGGTACAGGTATTTAGAGGAATATGGTAGGTAGGCATTTGCCACTTACAAGCACATTATAACAAAAATACTGTGCAGTACACTACACAACTTATGAGAGTAAAGTACAGTAGTATACTGTACTGTACTTACTGTTCATACTCGTAAGGGATGATTGACTCTTCTGAATTCAGCCTATTTACATAGAGGGGCACATTAGACTGAAAAGAAATTAAGTACTTTGTTATTATATTATTTACTAACCAAAGATCACTATTACTCTAAGCCACCCAAATAATTTGTGTAGCAAAGTATTTAGTCAACTTAAAAAAAAAAATATTAGCAATAAAAATAATCTTGGAGAACTACATTAGGCCTAGTTAGCTCATCACAAATCTGAAGATATATAATCCAGCCAGTGACTTAAAAGATGCAATACATTTACAATAACTTCATGGACCGATCGCATGCACTATAGTCCTAGTCCAATAAAAACCCACTTCATTAGAAGTGATGCACAACACTTCTGACTTCCCTGGTTTTCACTGCCATTATACAGCAGCAGGGCAACTGACATTTTGCTGTTCTCTAGCATCTTCCTGGGGCCCTTCTTCATTCTTAATCAAGATATCTAACAGAATATTAGTGCAGTGGGAAGGTGGCTGAGGGTAGCAACCTTTGCTAAAGGGAGCCTTTGCTAAAAATGAACTAATCTACCTGTAGTTTACATGCAGCCAGCAGATGAGTCAATACAGTTAGTTTTGGGAGGACTTCTACTCTCCAAGGACAGCTAGGATATTCATTGGAACCCAAATAATTGGAACCCAATCCAATATTCATTGGAACCCAATTTATCTAGCACTACCTGAAAATTTTCCAATTTCCTTTAGAAAATTTCCACTTACTTGCCAACAATATTTCTTACACTAGATTTGGCAAAAATGCTTTGGGCCTCTCATTTTCATATATTTTTTCCAATTGTTGCTATGAACCTCTACTCTTTACAGAGTCTATTCAACATATCCTACCAAATGTTTCACTCCTATAAATTTTTATTTTTCTGTGGATGTCTTAGACCTTATCTCCAAATATCTTCCATGTAACTGAAAACTCGCACCCCAGAAGTGACTCGAACCCATACTCCCAGGAGCCACGCAACTGGTATGTACAAGACGCCTTAATCCACTTGACCATCACGACCGGACAAAATGAGGTGATAGCCGAGGCTATTTGAACCACCCCACCGCCGGCACTCTGATAGTAATCTTGGGCATAGCATTTTACCAAATCACCTCTTTCTTTGGGGCACGCGTGAGGAACACATTCAGGCTTGTTCGCATTTGTGTTCCTCACGCGTGCCCCAAAGAATGAGGTGATTTGGTAAAATGCTATGCCCAAGATTACTATCCGAGTACCGGCGGTGGGGTGGTTCAAATAGCCTCGGCTATCACCTCATTTTGTCCGGTCGTGATGGTCAAGTGGATTAAGGCGTCTTGTACATACCAGTTGCGTGGCTCCTGGGAGTATGGGTTCGAGTCACTTCTGGGGTGTGAGTTTTCAGTTGCATATTGTCCTGGGGACCATTCAGGCTTGTTCACATTTGTGTTCCTCACGCGTGCCCCAAAGAATGAGGTGATTTGGTAAAATGCTATGCCCAAGATTACTATCCGAGTGCCGGCGGTGGGGTGGTTCAAATAGCCTCGGCTATCACCTCATTTTGTCCGGTCGTGATGGTCAAGTGGATTAAGGCGTCTTGTACATACCAGTTGCGTGGCTCCTGGGAGTATGGGTTCGAGTCACTTCTGGGGTGTGAGTTTTCAGTTGCATATTGTCCTGGGGACCATTCAGGCTTGTTCGCATCTTCCATGTATATATTATGCAATATATCTCATCGCTTTTCCAAAGATCACATCTTGACTACTTGAGATGGCTACAGCAATGTAGATTTGTACTGTCGATGAATCACATACATATACAATTTCTTCTATGAAATAAATTTCATCTTTTTTTATGAAATAATTTCTTTCAATTTCTTTCTTCTGCTTTAAAAAGGGAAGAGCACAGTGTTCAAGGTAGGAAAATAAAATGTGAAAAGTTTTGTGGTGGGATCCCTTGATTTGAAAGCTCTTTACTCATAGAATGGATCACTTGGGTCCCAGGAAAGGTTGTAGGAAAACTTGTTTTTCTTTACCATTACCCCTGGAAAGTATTCACAACTTGCAAGATGTCTATTACATTCTCTCAACTACAGGGCTAGTTAATATCTTGAAAAATTTATTTACATTTCCCTGGCTGATGCAATGTTTATTAGGCTCACTAAATGTTGGGTTACATGACATTCCTAAATTCTTAACATACGTTTCCTTCAATATGAAGATCCGAATGCACCTTGAATTTTGTAGTGTTTTAAGTTAATTTTTTCAATTTCTTTCCCCCATATCTTAAGTATAGTTCTGGACTATCACTTGTGAATATCATGCATTTTGTAGCCCAGTGGAAAATGTTACAGATACTATATCTATATATTGTATTCATTTATTTATATATTTTAAAAATATTATATATATATATATATATATATATATATATATATATATATATATATATATATATATATATATATATATATATATATATATATATATATATATATATATATATATATATATATATATATATATATATATATATATATATATATATATATATATATATATATATATATATATATATATATATATATATATATATATATATATATATATATATATATATATATATATATATATATATATATATATATATATATATATATATATATATATATATATATATATATATATATATATATATATATATATATATATATATGTCGTACCTAGTAGCCAGAACTCACTTTTTGGCCTACTATTCAAGGCCCGATTTGCCTAATAAGCCAAGTTTTCATGAATTAATGCTTTTTCGACTACCTAACCTACCTAACCTAACCTAACCTAACTTTTCCGGCTACCTAACCTAACTTAACCTATAAAGATAGGTTAGGTTAGGTTAGGTAGGGTTGGTTAGGTTCGGTCATATATCTGCGTTAATTTTAACTCCAATAAAAAAAAAATGACCTCATACATAATGAAATGGGTAGCTTTATCATTTCATAAGAAAAAAATTAGAAAAAATATATTAATTCATGAAAACTTGGCTTATTAGGCAAATCGGGCCTTGAATAGTAGGCCAAAAAGTGAGTTCTGGCTACTAGGTACGACATATATATATATATATATATATATATATATATATATATATATATATATATATATATATATATATATATATATATATATATATATATATATATATATATATATATATATATATATATATATATATATATATATATATATATATATATATATATATATATATATATATATATATATATATATATATATATATATATATATATATATATATATATATATATATATATATATATATATATATATATATATATATATATATATATATATATATATATATATATATATATATATATACACACACACACACACACACACACACAAGATTTATGTAGTTTTTCAGCATCTTCTAACAAAGAAATTTTTGTTGCAATTTTGGAATAGTCTTTCAAGGATAACACAAAGCTGTGTTTTGTACTTTGTCTATTCAATATGAAAATGAGTGACATGTATAATGCCTTTCATTATGCACAGACTAGAATTTGTTTGGACTATAGTTATTTTTACAATCTACAGCATTTGTAAAAAAAATTAACTAGAAGTATATCCATTACATTGCATCCTATTATTTCTCTGGACCTCTTTTTATTAGTTATCACTACTTGGTCATATTTTATGTGTTTGCAAAATTTATCCCATTTTGGTTGTCTCCTAATGCTTCAGTGTTTTTTTTGTCAATGATTAATTGCCAAAAGCTGTATTGCATATAAATATATAAATCTATGTACGCGTATGTATGCATGTATGTATATTATTCATTTTTAATTTGAGGTCATGTGCAATACAAATAAGTTTGAAAGAAAACTTTATTTTCAACAAAATTGTCAATTATGTCAAGATAATCCATCGGTTGTCAGCCCGTCAATAATCTCGCCACATAAACTGACACTCACCTGACACTTGGCTTCCTCGTCGTTACCTTTTTTGCAATAATTAACAGGAGCGAGGCCGGGGAGGTAGAAGGCCTGGACCGCCACCACCGTCATCACACAAACCAACACCTTCCTCAACATGGCTGCTGCCTCTCCCTTCTTGCTCCTGATGCTCTCAGGGATTCAAAACCGATATCGTAGAACCTCACACCATTTAAAGAGTAATGTGGCGGGAGAGAGAGAGTGGGCGATGTTTGTCCCGTATTGGCGTGGAGATGGTTGGGACCCGTCGTCAGTGTTATCGCTGACACGTAAACTGAGGCATCATGGGTAACTCCATGACAACATTGGTGCCACTACTCTCCCTAATAACGCTCAGTTATTCCTTATTTCATTATTAACTGAAGAAATAAATATTTAGTTTAATACATAGGATTGTTTATATTAATAAAGTAACATGCATGTACGTTTGTAAATCTACGCGGCTCAATGTTATATATTTAGATACTGACACTGAAATTTGGCAATACTAGAGGAAAGCATATACGCAACGTCAACTGTTTATCCCGCAACCCTGGCACCGACTTCGTCTTTCTTCACTGAGATTTAGCTCTCTTTACACAGTTTCTTGAAGGTATACATGACTTAAAGCTCAATAGGAAGAGTATATTTCAAGTTTTATATTTGGTAATTGTGAATATTTATAAATTGAGTTAATATCCTTACAGCACAAGCGTTGGGCATTTGTTTCAAAGACGATACCACACGTCAACAACTGTGCTGGAGGAGAGGAAGGTGCTTGTTTCTCGTTTGAAATATATCTAAAAATAATACACGTCTTCTCATCAACAAAGGCCAAATGCTGCACCCATCAAACCCGCTACTAATAAATGAAGAGTTTTACATACGAATCACAACTGTATGCAACCCGTCCTCGACTCAAGTCCATTACATCCAGCGGTCAACCCCACAGACGCATTCATAAATTTTAACATGCTGTTCAGACAAAACAGGAATTTTCTCAAATATAAATTAATAATATAATATATTAGCATATAGTGTATATATAGGCATAGGTTAGGTTAGATGTTTAGGTTCTATTGGTGATTATTTGTATTTGTAGTACGTGGGTGAAGCATTTAATGTTGTGGTTCAAACAAAATTCGCCAGTGAAGCACTTGTTCCAGAATTGTTCGAACGTCATCAGTTGTGAGTCGTGTGTAAACCGTTTTTCATTCATACACGGGGTTTGGCGGATGCATGGAATCACTTTTGGGTCTTTGCTTGAAGGACAGGCTGACTGATGCAACCCGTCCTCGACTCAAGTCCATTACATCCAGCGGTCGACCCCACAGACGCATTCATAAATTTTAATATGCTGTTCATTCAAAACGGGAATTTTCTCAAGTATAAATTAATATTATAATATATTGGCATATTGTGTATATATAGGCATAGGATAGGTTAGGTTAGGTGTTTAGGTTCTGTTGGCGATTATTTGT
This sequence comes from Procambarus clarkii, assembly GCF_040958095.1. Lineage (NCBI taxonomy): Eukaryota > Metazoa > Arthropoda > Malacostraca > Decapoda > Cambaridae > Procambarus > Procambarus clarkii. The sequence continues at coordinate 22,544,820 of NC_091209.1, forward strand.
ATTTGTAGTACGTGGGTGAAGCATTTACAGCGTTGTGGTTCAAACAAAATTCGTCAGTGAAGCACTTGTTCCGGAAGTGTTCGAACGTCAGCAGTTGTGAGTCGTGTGTAAACCGTTTTTCATTCATAAACAGGGGGTTTGGCGGGTGCATGGAATCACTTTTGGATCTTTGTTTGGAGGACGGGCTGAGGTTAGGTATTTAGGTTCTGTTGGTGATTATTTCAACCCGTCCTCGACTCAAGTCCATTACATCCAGCGGTCGACCCCACAGACGCATTCATAAATTTTAATATGTTGTTCATTCAAAACGGGAATTTTCTCAAGTATAAATTAATATTATAATATATTAGCATATTGTGCATATATAGGCATAGGTTAGGTGTTTAGGTTCTGTTGGCGATTATTTGTATTTGTAGTACGTGGGTGAAGCATTTATAGCGTTGTGATTCGAACAAAATTCGTCAGTGAAACACTTGTTCCGGATATGTTCGAACGTCAGCAGTTGTGAGTCGTGTGTAAACCGCTTTTCATTCATAAACAGGGGGTTTGGCGGGTGCATGGAATCACTTTTGGATCTTTGTTTGGAGGACGGGCTGCATTTATAGCATTGTAGTTCGAACAAAATTCGAACTACAGTATCTTGTTGCTAGCACTGACAATACCATCTCAGCCTTGTTGCTAGCACTAGCAATATATTCTCTGTATTAGGCTGGCACTGGTAAAACAGATGCCAAATAAGGGTAAAATAAGGGATGCCAGACCACAATGGAAGATGGTGACGCCGGTACTCTGGCTATCTCATGATCCTCCAATGAGAGGTCCGTGGCTACAGCTGAGAGGATGGTAATTATTCTTGTTTTATTCACGCGGAATTAATATAATTATCTGCATCGCTATGATGCATTTAGCGGCCAGATACTAATGTGGTCGGTCAGCTTATACATCGGAGACAGAAACGACCAGACGAGGTGAGTGTACACGTGTTCATCCAGGTGTAGGTGCAGGTGTATCTGCACCTGTATGACACGTCCACTGGTGTACTCACCCACTTGTACACACCTATTTGTGCCTGCAGGATTGAGGATTAGCTCTTGGACCTCGCCTCTCTAGCCGTTGGTTGTTTAAAGAGTGCCAGTAGTACAGTCGGGTTGATCATCGAGTCAGTCGAACACAGTCTCAGCACCGCTCTTGTGCCAGGTAAATCCACTACGGACTCACCATGGCCCGGGCTACTTGCCCCGCTCCTGTGCCAGGTAAGTTACGGGCTCACCATAGCCCGTGCTACTTGGAACTTGATCCGAGTAGCTGAATCTATAACAACAACAACAACAGTCGGGTTCGTTATCGATGCACAGTCGAGAATCCCGGGTGGGACAGAAATGGTTGGGCACTTTTCCTTTCACCTAATGCCTCTGTTCACTTAGCAGTGAGTAGGTACTCAGGAGTTAGTCAGCTTGTTGTGGGGTTGCATCCTGGGCGGGTCAGTAACTCGGCCTTTGTGGGGGGGGGGGGCTCTCCATAAAAACAAACGTGTATGAATACACTCTGGCCTCCTGTCCCCCGACACAGTGAATTAAAGGAATGACTTCTGTCCTAATTCCCTATCATATCTAATTTTAAAATTATGAGTGTAATTTGCTTCCACAACCTGCATGCCCCTGTGCCTCATTCCATTTTCCCACTACTCCTTTGCTAAATGAAAACTTTCTAACATCTCTATGACTCATCTGTGTCTCCAGCTTCCATCCATGCCCCTTTGTGAACAGTCCCTCCATTTCCATCCTGTCAGTGCCCTAAGTATTTTATATGTCTCTATCATATTTCCATCTTCTCTCTCCTTTTTTTTTAGCGTCGTCAGATTCAGTTCCTTCAGTGGTCATTCATATCCCCCCCCCCCTCCATTCCTCACAATTCTGGAAAGAGCCTCGTCGCAAACTTCTGAACCCTTTCCAGGTTCCTTGTGTGTTTATTTAGGTTGGGGTTCCATGATGGGGCTGTATACTCTAAGACTGGTCTCGCGTGTGAGGTGTAAAGTGCTCTAAATGCCTCCTTATTTAGGTCCTAATTAAATGATGTTCTAACTTTTGTTAGCGTAAAGTACACTGCTGACGTTATCTTATTTGTATGTGTCTCAGGAGTTAAATGTCCCTTTCTCTCTCTTTCTTCCTCTCCCTCATAACATTAAATATTACGAATGGGTGAAAACTGCTAAAAATCTTTAAGGAGAACAAACCCCCGATTTCAGACTTCATGAAAAAAAGAAGTTGACATTTTATAAAGCTTGGCAGTGGAGCGGACCCTGACTGGCCTCTAACACTTCTGTACCACCCGTGTAGCAGTTTCAACAGTTCAGTGAGCCTAGACCCCAAACTTCTGGCCTCTAGCCTTGGACCGACAGACATTGGCTTTTATAGATGCTTTAAGGGGTACCCGGTGGTGCCCAGGTCAGTCTGTCTTCCCCCATCCCATCCCTCTTCTCTCCCCCCTTCCTTACACACATCCTTACCTCATCTTCCCTGCCCTCTTTCCCCTCCCTATTCCTCTCCCTCTTTCTACCCTTCCCCCTTTTTTCTCTCCGTCGATCTCCCCTTCTTCCCACCCTCCCCTCTTCCCTTCCTCTCACCCTATCTCCCTCCCCTCTTTCCCCCTCCCCTTTTCTTCCCACTTCTCTTCTGGTCTTCATTCCCAATGAAAAATCCACGGAAAATACACCAAATATTTCACACTCTCGATTCCATGAAAATCACATGGCAGTCTCTATAAATGGTAATATTTCTTAAAGTAATTAATTTAGGCCGGCACCGACCAGCCTCTGTCCGTTCCGTACTCCAGACCATTTCCCTTGCAACGTTAAGTAAGGTTAGACGCAATCGTGTGGTCTCCAACCTTGGACAAATAGACAGACGGACAGACAAACACACATTTTCTATTATTATATTTATTAAGTAATGGTAATGTCTTCTCACAGACAAAATAATATAGGATAAAACCCACAATTATGTATTTGTGAAATTTATGTAAAGAATTACACCAAGTCTTTCACACCCTTTTTAATACATGGATGGCGATATACTAAAGAAATTGTTCACGACTTTTGTTAGGCCAAAGCTAGAATATGCAGCAGTTGTATGGTGCCCATATCTTAAGAAGCACATCAACAAACTGGAAAAGGTGCAAAGACATGCTACTAAGTGGCTCCCAGAACTGAAGGGCAAGGGCTACGAGGAGAGGTTAGAGGCATTAAATATGCCAAAACTAGAAGACAGAAGAAAAAGAGGTGATATGATCACTACATACAAAATAGTAACAGGAATTGATAAAATCGATAGGGAAGATTTCCTGAGACCTGGAACGTTAAGAACAAGATGTCATAGATATAAACTAGCTAAACACAGATGCCGAAGAAATATAAGAAAATTCACTTTCGCAAACAGAGTGGTAGACGGTTGGAACAAGTTAGGGGAGAAGGTGGTGGAGGCCAAGACCGTCAGTAGTTTCAAAGCGTTATATGACAAAGAGTCCTGGGAAGACGGGACACCACGAGCGTAGCTCTCATCCTGTAACTACACTTAGGTAATTACACTTAGGTGATTACCCTTCAGTTGGTTGAGTGTTGAGAGGCCCACCCTCCTAAAATGAAAGCACTTATGGTAACGATATGATCGATCTTACAAATATGGACATGATGGAATAATAGAAAGTAGACTTTTGTATTATTAAATTTGGACAAACCGGAATTTTTTTATATTTATGTTGCTAATCAATGCTAATCAAACCTAACCTAACCTAACCTAACCTAACCTAACCTAACCTAACCTAAACTAACCTAACCTAACCTAACCTAACCTAACCTAACCTAACCTAAACTAACCTAACCTAACCTAACCTAACCTAACCTAAACTAACCTAACCTAACCTAACCTAACCTAACCTAACCTAACCTAACCTAATCATCGTAGGCCCAATACATGCTGAGGCCTAATATAGTACATATATATGCCACTCTAAGCCTAGGAATGTTTGTGTTTGGTTTTTAGTTTTATTGTTTTCGGACTATAAAATGATGTACTTTCTATTTGTCCATCAAGTCGACGTTCACACATCTCCTGTGCCAGGTGAGTACGACGGGCTCACCATAGCCCGTGCTGCTTGCAACTTTTGGCTCCCAGTAGCTGAATCTAAAACAATAAACGTTGACGTTTGCATGATCGTCAACATAGTCACAAAAAGTACTATTTTTGACATCCTAGAGTCAGACTAAACCTGTACAAACACTCCGTGCAAATAAAAGTACCCAGTTTATGGAACTCACTCCCTAATGAATTACAACATTTCCAACCTATGCCTTATTCAAAAGTAAAAACCAAAAAGTACCTAATTTCATCCTCATAGTTTCCTAACTTGTGCATCAAACTCACTGTATCTTGTGCTACCTACTCCCCCAATATTAGTAATTAAGACAAGCAACTTCACCAGTGTATTAATTTCCATCAATTTATACTGTAGTTATTATGTTAACTCAAATTTTCCTACAGTGTATGACTTAATAAATTTATCTGTTAGATTAAGGACCTTCCCGAAACGCTGTGCGTGTTAGTGGCTTTCCAGGAATTTATTTATTATTTATTTATTAATTTATTTACAAGAAGGTACAATGGGTTTGTGAGAGTATATAATATTGGTATGTTTACATTGTTGCCAATCCACATACACGAATAGCGTTTCGGGCATAACTGTTATGTACTCTCACAAACCCAATGTACCTTCTTGTAAATGAATGAATGAATGAGTGAATAAATAAATAAATAAATAAATAAATAAATAAATAAATAAATAAATAAATACTATCTTAACAGGAGGATGGGTTGGAACAAATATTACCCACGTTTTCTCTAGTTGCTCCAGAAGCATTAATTACAAAAAACGGAGATATTTATCGATGACATTTTTATATTTTCATGTATCCAAATTCAAATTCAAAATTCAAATTCAAATGTTTATTTAGGTAAAGTACATACATACAAGGGGTGATACAAATATTGATGAATTTATAGATAGAGCTAGTACATACAATGCCTAAAGCCACTATTACGCAAAGCGTTTCGGGCAGGAAAAACACTAAAGACTAAAACTTAATACTCATTGAGATTTAAGTATAAAAGGTGTTGAGAAAATAAAAAAATAATAAAAGGGGGGAACATGGCAGAAAAACAGCAAAAATACAATTTGGTCAACAAACAGCATTGTTTAAAAATAACAGACATGGGTTGACATTATAGGGGAAAGGTAGGATACAGGGAGTTAATTAGGTAGTGTTTAGTTTTTATTTTAAACTGGTTGAGAGAGGTATAGTACTTTTATAGTACCAACTATAGTACTTTCAGTTAATTCGTTTTGTAGGGGCGTATTTAAAGCAATTAACAGGAAACACGAATATATATAAAAAAGGATTAGTCTAGCTACAAAAGATCTAGTTCAACGTTACTTATCAACTCTTATCAGAATAATACGAAAGCTAAACTTTCTTTTTATGAGGATAGTTTCAAAGAAGCAAAGGAAACATGGAAAGCCATCGCTAACATCCTAGGATGTAAATAACAATCACATAACAAGCAGATAAAACTTCCCAAAGATAGTTTCACACTTGAAACAGACAGAAACGGCAATGGAGTTTAATAGCTTCTTTTCGTCAATTGGTGTTAACCTTACCAGAAACATCCCAGAGACCCAGAGACATGTCACTACACATCTCACGTCTTTTGGAAAGTTTTGCCAATTACCCCCGACAGACATAATCATAATTCACTCACTTTAAACCATAGCTGGGAACATTAGGCAGTCTCCGTGGTGTAGTGGTAAGACACTCCCCTGGCGTTCCGCGAGCGCTTTGTCATGGGTTCGTATCCTGGCCGGGGAGGATTTACTGGGCGCAAATCCTTAACTGTAGCCTCTGTCTAACGCAACAGTAAAATGTATACTTGGTTGTAACAACGATTCTTCGCGGCGGGGATCGTATTCCAGGGACCTGACCGAAACGCTACGCGTACTAGTGGCTGTACAAGAATGTAACTTGTATATATCTCAAAAAATAGTGAAATACCATCTATCGAATATAAGAGTGCCGCTCATGCCCTTGCACCACCTATAGCTCTGTTATTCAACAAATCTCTTGAGTGTCATACTTTTCTTGATATCATTATACAAGCAAGAGTAACTCAAAATCATAAAGGGGGCGATACAGCTGACACGAACAATTACACAGACCAATATAAAACCTACCGATACTTTCCAAAAACATTTGAAAAAATTATTTACAAACAGCTCTTCTCCTACGATGTAAAATTCAACATATTAAGTCCTAGCCAGTTTGGTTTTTATTCCCAAAAAGAGTACCAATGATGCCATTATTAGCCTGCTTGATATAATCTACAAAGCCCTTGATAAAAATGTGTTCCCAACTGGCCTTTTCATTGACCTGAGAAAAGCCTTTGATACTGTAAATCATAACTACCTCCTACTTGAAACTTCATCTTTTGGAATCCTAGGTCTTGCTCTGAACTATATTCGATCATATCTTAACAACATACACCAATATGTAGCCATTAATAACTTAATCTCCCCCACTCTACCATTAACAGTAGGAGTGCCACAAAGCAGCACCTTAGGACCTCTTCTATTTCTTATATACATCAATGACTTTCCAAATGTCTCGAACATTCCTAAACTTATACTATTTGCTGGCAATACTGTAGTGCCTTAACCTGTTCAGACCCCCAATCCACACTCACTAAATAGTACTGAAAATCAAATGAAAAATGTTCACTCATGGATATCAACCAACAAACTCACATTAAGCATAGAAAAGACATACTACATTTAATTTAGAAGCAAATCATAAAAGTAAATTCACCTCCAGACAGACAGTATTAACATTAGCATCACAAATTAGGGAATATTTTGGTGTGGGCGTAGAGAGGCGCGTGTGCGTATGTGTGAGCACGGAACGCTGTCAAGTTAACAGCAGAAGGTTTGGATAACAGTGTTGAGTTTCTTTGATGAAACAATAAACATCCTGGAATAATGTTAGGCCTACGACCTGATGAGTAATCAACACTCCACCCACTTGTTTCACAGCCACGTGAGGCGGGGATATACCTGGTTGATACCTGGTTGATAGGGTTCTGGGAGTTCTTCTACTCCCCAAGCCCGGCCCGAGGCCAGGCTCGACTTGTGAGAGTTTGGTCCACCAGGCTGTTGCTTGGAGCGGCCCGCACAGCCCGGTTGGTCCGGCACTCCTTGGAGGAATAAATCTAGTTTCCTCTTGAAAATGTCCACGGTTGTTCCGGCAATATTTCTTATGCTTGCTGGGAGGACGTTGAACAACCGCGGACCTCTGATGTTTATACAGTGTTCTCTGATTGTGCCTATGGCACCTCTGCTCTTCATTGGTTCTATTCTACATTTTCTTCCATGTTCACTCCAGTACGTTGTTATTTTACTGTGTAGATTTGGTACTTGGCCCTCCAGTATCTTCCAGGTGTATATTATTTGATATCTCTCTCGTCTTCTTTCTAGTGAGTACATTTGGAGGGCTTTGAGACGATCCCAATAATTTAGGTGCTTTATTGCATCTATGCGTGCCGTATATGTTCTCTGTATTCCCTCTATTTCAGCAATCTCTCCTGCTCTGAAGGGGAAAGTGAGTACTGAGCAGTACTCAAGACGGGACAACACAAGTGACTTGAAGAGTACAACCATTGTGATGGGATCCCTGGATTTGAAAGTTCTCGTAATCCATCCTATCATTTTTCTGGCTGTCGCAATATTTGCTTGGTTATGCTCCTTAAACGTTAGGTCGTCAGACATTATTATTCCCAAATCCTTTACATGCTGTTTTCCTACTATGGGTACATTTGATTGTGTTTTGTACTCTGTATTATGTTTAAGGTCCTCATTTTTACCGTACCTGAGTACCTGGAATTTATCACTGTTAAACATCATGTTATTTTCTGATGCCCAGTCGAAAACTTTATTAATATCAGCTTGAAGTTTTTCAATGTCCTCAGCCGAGGTAATTTTCATACTGATTTTTGTGTCATCTGCAAAGGATGATACGAAGCTGTGACTTGTATTTTTGTCTATATCTGATATGAGAATAAGGAAAAGCAGCGGTGCAAGGACTGTACCCTGAGGTACAGAGCTTTTCACTGCACTTGGACTAGATTTTATATGGTTGACAGTTACTCGCTGAGTCCTGTTTGACAGAAAACTGAGTATCCAGCGTCCTACTTTACCGGTTATTCCCATTGACTTCATTTTGTGTGCTATCACGCCATGGTCACATTTATCGAAAGCCTTTGCGAAGTCCGTGTATATCACATCAGCATTCTGTTTCTCTTCTAATGCCTCAGTGACTTTGTCGTAGTGCTCAAGTAGCTGTGAGAGGCACGATCTTCCCGCTCGAAATCCATGTTGGCCTGGGTTGTGAAGGTCATTGGTCTCCATGAAATTGGTGACCTGACTCCTAATCACTCTCTCAAATACTTTTATGATGTGCGATGTTAGTGCAACTGGTCTATAATTTTTTGCCAATGCTTTGCTCCCTCCCTTGTGTAGAGGGGCTATGTCTGCTACTTTAAGTGCATCTGGTATCTCCCCCGTGTCCAAGCTCTTCCTCCACACTATACTGAGTGCCTGTGCTACCGGCACTTTGCATTTCTTTATAAATATTGAATTCCATGAGTCTGGACCTGGGGCCGAGTGCATGGGCATGTTTTCAATTTCTTTTTCAAAATTTAGTGCGCTCGTGTTTATATCAGTTATATTTACAGGGGTTTGAATATCCCGCATAAAGAAATTGTCTGGATCTTCCACCTTCATGTTGTTTATTGGAGTGCTAAACATGTCCTCATACTGCTTTTTTAGGATTTCACTAATTTCTTTGTCATCCTCCGTGTATGAACCTTCACTTGTACGAATAGGTCCAATACTGGCAGTGGTTTTTGCTTTTGATTTCGCATATGAGAAGAAATATTTTGGATTTTTCTTTATTTCCTGAATTGCTTTCTGTTCTAACTGCCTTTCTTCAGTTTCATATGAGTGTTTCAATTTCCGCTCGATTTCTTCAATCTCCCTATTTAAATTATTCCTTCTTTGACGGGAAATTCGTGTCTGCATAAGCAGTTCCGATATTTTTTCCTGCGTTTATAGTGTCGTCTGCGTTCTCTTTCTACGTTAGATTTCTTTCTGGCTTTCCTCAAAGGAACATGTTTCAGACAGACTTGATACGCTTCTGAAGTCAGTTTTTCTATTCCTTCTGTAGGACTTGTATTATTTAGAACAGTTCCCCATGGAATGTTTGTAAGTTCCCTGTTTATTATCTCCCAGTCTATCCTTTTATTATTAAAATTGAATTTACTGAATAGCCCCTCTCGCTTTATCAACGTTTTAGGTCTATTCTGAGTATTGATGGTAGTTTGCACTTCAATGAGTTTGTGATCTGAGTATGTGGTATCTGATATCGTAATGTCTCTGATAATGTCTTCATTGTTCGTAAAGACCAGATCTAGAATATTTTCATTTCTCGTTGGCTCCGATATCTGCTGATTGAGTGAAAATTTGTCACAGAATCTAAGTAGTTCTCTAATCTGTGGTTGGTTAGGTCCTGATAGATTTCCTGGTATAATATTATTGTTTGCTATTTTCCACCTGAGACTAGGCAAGTTGAAGTCACCTAGGAAGATAATATCAGGTATCGGGTTCTCCAAATTATCAAGGCTATTCTCTATTTTGCTTATCTGTTCTGTGAATTCCTCAGCCGTTGCATCTGGCGGTTTGTATATTAGTATAATCACTAAATTTATTTTCTCTATTTTTAATCCCAGTACCTCTACCACCTCATTTGTAACGTTTAGGAGCTCCGAGCATACAAGGTCTTCCCTAATATACAGACCCACTCCTCCATGTGACCTAATTTTCCTATCACACCTGTATAGGTTATATCCTGGAATCCAGATCTCACTGTCCAACAATTCCCCTGCATGGGTTTCTGTGAAAGCTCCAAATACTGCATTTGACTCCGTGAGGAGGCCATTTATGAACTGTACTTTGTTGTTTGTTCTTGTTTTCAGTCCTTGTATGTTGGCAAAGATGAATGAGGTTACTCTATTAGTGATAGTTTGAATGGGAGACTTTTTCGGCAAGTCCATTAATCGTGGACATAATGAGTTTGTTCTGACCAGTACTGATTGTTGTAGGGCAGTTTTCTGTCGTAGTTGTAGTTCCCTTTCGGTGGGTAATTGTATCTGTAATTCTGGAATGCAAGTGGATCTGGCATCCAGTTCCATACACTCTCCATGCTGCTCCTTTTGAATTCTCTGCCGGTCTGGTATAAAAAAATTATAGAGTTTCCTCCAAATTCATTATCCTGCTTGCCACTCTTTATGTAGCGTTCCGTGCCTTTCACGTGAAAGTGTGGGCAGCTAAGGTCATAGCATTTTCTGTCCTCCAGTGAGGTTTGGCACATGTCAGGATGGAAAAACCTACATATTGATCCAAATCGACACTCACCTTTCCTAAGCATATTTAAACATTTTTTGGGATGTTGGTAACTGCATTCTAATCCTTTCTTATTACCAGCATATCTATGTCTGCATATGCCCTTTGCATAAAATTTGCATAAGTCTGTCCTTCTGTTCTGAATTGCTCTATCGAGAACCGTCGTGGTGTCTGTACCTATCGAGCTGTCAGTGCTGTCTGGTACACTTACTAGTTTACTGTCATCTACATCCTGGCCTACTGAGTCAGAGTTTACAACTTCCTGAGTTTCAGCCTCAGTTTCATCCCTGACTATAGCCTCCGCCCCTTGTATATTAGAATTGTTGTTCCTTTCCCACTCCTTCTGGATGGCTGGTAGGCTTCCAATGAATGATGTTTTCCGATCATGCGTCATGTTATCTAGAAGGTTTTTTAGGATATTCCAAGCTGGCAGGTCATTTTTACACACCCAGAGCAAGTGGCCAGCTCTCAGTGCCGTAGTGTTACTCACTCCTGTACAACCCGAATGGAATCTAGTCTTACAGATATAACATTCAATTCCCGTTACCTTCGTCTTTAAGGAGTTGTTACAGTGGCCACAAATTTGTTTATTTACTCCCATATTGCCTTGTTTTGTTGTATATATCTATATATTTATAATATTATATGTATATTGTATATTTGTAACAATATATATTCAAATATAAATCAATGAATGGAAGTGATTTTTAAATCGTCTTAAATCGAGCCCATTGTTGACGTGACGATGAATTTTGTAACTAGCTCATCAAAACTGTAACTTACTTAGCTAAATAAATTTTGGAGATCAGTCCCTGAGCCCATTGTGTGCCTCTGTAATCCTTTCCACCACCGCCAACATACTGGGTATGAAGTGCATAATAAATTACCTAAACTAAACTTTCATATATTATAATTTAATAATAATTCATTGTGTCGGGGGACAGAAAGCCAGAGTGTATTCATACACGTTAGACTTATATCGAGGTCCCCCCCCCCCCTAAGGTCGAATTACTGACCCCGCCCAGGAATACAACCCCACAACAAGCTGACTAGAACTCCTAGGTGCCTACTTACTGCTAGGTGAACAGAGTCATAAGGTGAAAGGGAAAGTGCCCAACCATTTCTGTCCCACACTGGGTTATTATGCCCGATTTTATTCCCGTCCGAGCATTTTATATATATATATATATATATATATATATATATATATATATATATATATATATATATATATATATATATGTATATATATATATGTATATGTATAATATATATATATATATATATATATATATATATATATATATATATATATATATATATATATATATATAAGAATTCTTACATTCCTGTACAGCCACTAGCACGCATAGCGTTTCGGGCAAGTTCTTAATTTTAATCCTAATTTTCACACACACACATCCCCAGGCAGCTGTCTAACTCCCAGGTACCTATTTATTGCTAGGTGAACAGTGAACTCAGGGTGAAAGTAACTCTGCCCATTTGTTTCCGCCTACACCGGGGATCGAACCCGGACCCATAGGACTACGAACCCTGAGTGCTGTCCACTCAGCCGTTAGGCCCCCATGCATGCAAATTATTATTATTATTATTATTATTATTATTATTATTATTATTATTATTATTATTATTATTATTATTATTATTATTATTATTATTATTATTATTATTATTATTATTATTATTATTATTTATTTAGTAACAGTACATGCATAGTTGCAGAGTTACAGTACAAACATTCTGTTGGATTTCAAGATAGAGGTAGTACATACAATACCTAAAGCCACTAGTACGCATAGCGTGTCAGGCAAGGAGAGGTGGGGAAAAACACTTAGACTAAAACTTAATAGTAATTGAGCTTAAAGTATAAATTGTGTTGAATGAACAAAAATAATAAAAGATAAAAAAAAATGGGTAGAATATAGCCAATATACAAGTTGGTCAACAAACAGCATTTTTTTTAAATAGTAAGACATGGGTTGACATTTAGAAGTAAGGTAGGTTACATGGAGTTAATTAGGTAGTACTTAGTTTTCATCTTAAACTGGTTGAGAGAGGTACAATCTTTGACATGATTGGGAAGGTCATTCTACATTCTGGGTCCCTTGATTTGTAGAGCAATTCTTATTTATTTATTTATTTATTTATTTATTTATTTATTTATTTATTTATTTATTTATTTATTTATTTATTTATTTATATAAAAGAAGGTACATTGGGTTTGTGAGAATACATAGCATAGTATTTACATTCTTGTAAAGTCACTAGTACGCGCAGTGTTTCGGGCAGGTCCCTAATCTAACAGATAATTTTAAGTAGGTAAATTCTAGCAGAATTAATAAAATGATAACAGATACATTGCAAGAAAAAAATGAGTTGAGAGAGATTAGTAAGTATATTAAAGCACATTGGTATATTAAAGCTCTGATTGATTACATTGACAGCTTGATTGGTAATTTAAACAAGATTAAATAGACACCATTATTATTATTATTATTATTATTATTATTATTATTATTATTATTATTATTATTATTAGTATACAAGAGTTTTTACATTCTTGTACAGCCACTAGAACGTGTAGCGTGTCGGGCAAGTCCTTAATCCTATGTTCCCCGGAATACGACCTCGCCAAATCGTTTAATAACCAGGTACCCATTTTCCTGTTGAGTAAACAGAGGCTACAGTTAAGGATTGACGCCCGGTAAATCCTCCACTAAATATGTATTTGCATGAACAGTATGGCAATTTGCATTAGGGGAGTAAAGACAAAAAATTAAGCTTTAAGCATATGGTATATTTATATTCCATAAAAGTGGTTGAAAAGCTTTGGAAGTGCTCTGAACAACTTTTCATTGACGTGAGCGGCAGCGTAAACAGAATCGTTCGTCAGGCAGCGACGGGAGCTGGTTGGCATAGTGAGGACTGAGGATAATCAACAAACCGCGTTTCTCGGGCATTACCTATTTGTTTCGTACGTCGTTATTAATTTAAGGTCTCCTAACGTTTATAAGCTGTGTATTAAAGTAACATAAGAATAATCTTTCAATAATATATTCTTACCGGCGACTGCAGCTTGAGTGGATCGCATTTTATCCGGGTTATGAAATAGGTCTGGTTTGGTGAAATGTGAACGAATAGTATGAAAAAATGTCCTGTAATGGCAATACATGGTGATGGTATCGGCCACGTATGTCCAGTAGCAAGTGTGCAGTGATTCAGGACACACTGGTGCTCTGAAATATTATTAAAGCCGAACACCGTCTAAAACTGTCAGTTTACTGTGTAAGTGTACAGTGAACTCATAACATATCGTTATACACCGGCGTATAACTTTCACTGAAGCGAAATAACATGTAGAAGTGTACAGAGAATGAAGTACCACTTCGTAAGTGGTAGGCTCTACATAAATTTATAAAAATGTCAGAACTTAATTCGCAGAACGATCGAAATGACTAGTGTTGGCTTAGCTCGAACCCTGGAGGGAAAGTGACTTAGGAAGATCAGGGTTAAGGGTGTATCATAGAGCAGCAGGAGCCAGGAGGGCTGGCAGTAGCTCAGCAGGTAGAAGAGGAGTCTGCTTGCATACTTCCTAACTCTCTTTACGCCTCCCACTTTTGGCGAGGTACGTGGCTTCCCTGCCTCTGTGCCACCACCAGCAGTAGCTGTACCACCACCACAAGCACCAGCAGTAGCTGTACCACCACCACAAGCACCACCACTACCAGCAACATTCCTTTCATCAAGCTGGGCCTTCCGCCACAAGAGGTGAGACGATTTTAGGTAGTACACTGATGAAACTTGTTACAAAGATCTTTATTATAAACGAAGACATTTTAAGTGAAATACATTTGCTTTAGATCGGTGAAAGCTTCACACACACTGAGTAGTGAACAAGGCTGTGCTGACGTCTGTCCCTGCTATAAGGAATGACCGGCGAACCTTAATATAAAATAATCCAGGGAATATTTAGTGTTATATTCTGCTATATAATTTAATTAATTGTTATGTAATTATTATGTGCACACGCATGTAGGTGGATGTGCGCTTGCGTGTATGTGTGCGTGAGTCGTGATGAGGTGTCTGACAAACAGGTAAGCCAGTGTGTGTGAATTATAACCATGTGGCCACAACACGGAAGAGAATCTAAACTCTACTCTAAACGATAACAGCTGCAGGGCAGGTGGAGACCAGCTGAGGAGCAGGTGGAGACCAGCTGAGGAGCAGGCAGAGACCAGCTGAGGAGCAGGCGGAGACCAGCTGAGGAGCAGGCGGAGACCAGCTGAGGAGCAGGCGGAGACCAGCTGAGGAGCAGGCGGAGACCAGCTGAGGAGCAGGCGGAGACCAGCTGAGGAGCAGGCGGAGACCAGCTGAGGAGCAGGCGGAGACCAGCTGAGGAGCAGGCGGAGACCAGCTGAGGAGCAGGCGGAGACCAGCTGAGGAGCAGGCGGAGACCAGCTGAGGAGCAGGCGGAGACCAGCTGAGGAGCAGGCGGAGACCAGCTGAGGAGCAGGCGGAGACCAGCTGAGGAGCAGGCGGAGACCAGCTGAGGAGCAGGCGGAAACCAGCTGAGGAGCAGGCGGAGACCAGCTGAGGAGCAGGCGGAGACCAGCTGAGGAGCAGGCGGAGACCAGCTGAGGAGCAGGCGGAGACCAGCTGAGGAGCAGGTGGAGACCAGCTGAGGAGCAGGTGGAGACCAGCTGAGGAGCAGGTGGAGACCAGCTGAGGAGCAGGTGGAGACCAGCTGAGGAGCAGGCGGAGACCAGCTGAGGAGCAGACGGAGACCAGCTGAGGAGCAGGTGGAGACCAGCTGAAGGGAAGGTGGAGACCAGCAGAAGGGCAGGTGGAGACCAGCAGAAGGGCAGGTGGAGACCAGCTGAGGAGCAGGTGGAGACCAGCAGAGGAACAGGCGGAGGTGGAGACCAGCTGAGGAGCAGGTGGAGACCAGCAGAGGAACAGGCGGAGGTGGAGACCAGCTGCGGAGCAGGTGGAGGAGGTGGAGACCAGCTGAGGAGCAGGTGGAGGAGGAGGAGACCAGCTGAGGATAGGCGAGGGGTCGAGCTAGAACAGGACCTCCTTTGAGACCCCCCCCCCCCCGCAGAAACAACACAAATAGTAACAAGAAGAGACTGAGGGATGACGACGTCGCAGAAGACGATGTAAGGAACAATGACCTCAGGTCGTGTTTGTGTTGAAGACATTATGGTTTACCGGTATAAGAGGCGTTGAGCTGTGTTGAGGACGTTTTTTTCCGGCGGTGTAAGAGGAATGACCACGGGTAGTGTGAGTGTGTGTGTGTACTCGCCTAGTTGAGCTTGCAGGGTCGAGCATCTGCTCTTAAGCCCAGCCTTTCGACTATCATTGGTTTAATGCCTTGACTTCTTTCATTTGCTTTTCTTATCATGTTTACATTTAAAACTATATCGAATCGGCTTCGATAATATCCTCATCTAGCCCGTTCCGTTAAAGTTCTTTCTGACATCACTGTGACTCATCTGCGTTTCCAATTATGTCCTCTCATTCTTCTGTTCCTTAATTTGAACATTGGTTCTCTATCTACTTTGTCAATCCCCCTTAGTATCTTGTACGTCGTACCCCTATCTTCTTAAGGTAGGGGTTCCATGCATTGGCAGGATACTTGATAATAGGTCTCAGGATATATATATATATATATATATATACAGTTCTTGGAAGGGATCTTGTCCAAGTTCCCGAAGGATAACCTGACGTCTGCCAGGATGGCGTATGCTGCACTCCTTATTCTGCTGATGTGTGCCTCAGGTGTTAGATCTCGAGTTATGTCCACTCTAAGGTATTTCTCTTTTTCAGAAGTTGGAAGGTGCCTTCCCTTCATCCTGCACTGTATTTGGGGTCTTCTTGCTCCATCTGCTATCCTCATAACCTTGCATTTGTCAGGGTTATATTCTAATAGTCATTTCTCACACCATCTCTGGAGATTGTCTAGGTTATCTTGTAATATATTGGTCTTTCTCAGTTCTAATTTGACTCATTTGACTCATTAACATGGATAAGAATGAGCTTACTTCCTGTTAGGTCGTTTACAGATATTAGGAATCGGATCCCTGCAAACACACCATAACTGTCCATATTTTCCGCTTGTTACAACTTGTAATAAAGTTGTTACATCTTTTTATAACGTTTTAATGATGCATTATAACGTTCTTAAAACTTTGTATATTGGTTGTTACGAGTTGTAAATATTTTTCCTTTTAAAGACTGTTCATAGCCTAATTGATAGTGCTATGGCATCACGCGTGAGGTCCGTGGTTCGAGACCCATACAGTCCAGGTGAATGGCAAACTGTTATAGGTGTTAATACGTGTTCGAACGTTGTAGTAACGTCGTGGTTTCGTCGTGTGTTTGGCTAGATGGGCTTTAGAACCGAGCCTTGAGATACTCCGCTCGTTACCCAGCCCGTCCTCCTGAGGTTCCCAACGTCAAGAAAACGGTCAATTTAAAGTGTCCTCGCCCAACCTACCAGAGGACCCGAAACGTCACTTTCACGAGCCGCCTACATTTTCTTGTACGACAAATTTTTGCCTTAAGTAACACATACCAGCGAAAAGCTGTTTTCTTTGCGAGAGGACAAGTTGCGTTACCCCTCTCCATTCTGACTGCCTTCTTCGTGAAAGGTATTCCTTCTCCCACTTTAGTTCTTTTCTTGATACACCGGCCATCTTTGTGTGTGTGAGTGTGTACTCACCTATTTGTGCTTGCGGGGGTTGGTCTTTGGCTTTTTGGTCCCGCCTCTCAACTGTCGATCAACTGGTGTACAGATTCGTGTGTGTGTGTGTGTGTGTGTAATTACCTAAGTGTAGTTACAAGATGAGAGCTACGCTCGTGGTGTCCCGGCTACCCAGCACTCTTTGTCATATAACGCTTTGAAACTACTGACGGTTTTGGCCTCCACCACCTTCTCCCCTAACTTGTTCCAACCATCTACCACTCTGTTTGCGAAAGTGAATTTCCTAATATTTCTTCGGCGTCTTTGTTTAATTAGTTTAAATCTATGACCTCTTGATCTTGAAGTTCCAGGTCTCAGGACATCTTCCCTATCGATTTTATCAATTCCTGTTACTATTTTGTACGTAGTGATCATATCACCTCTTTTTCTTCTGTCTTCTAGTTTTTGCATATTTAATGCCTCTAACCTCTCCTCGTAGTTCTTGCCCTTCAATTCTGGGAGCCACTTAGTAGCATATCTTTGCAACTTTTCCAGTTTGTTGATGTGCTTCTTAAGATATGGGCACCATACAACAGCTGCATATTCTAGCTTTGGCCTAACAAAAGTCGTGAACAGTTTCTTTAGTATTTCGCCATCCATGTATTTAAAAGCAATTCTGAAGTTAGAAAGCGTGGCATAGGCTCCTCGCACAATATTCTTTATGTGGTCCTCAGGTGATAGTTTTCTATCTAGAACCACCCCTAGATCTCTTTATCAGAATTCTTTAAAGATTTTTCACATAATTTATAGGTTGTGTGAGGTCTATGTTCTCCTATTCCACATTCCATAACATGGCATTTATTTACATTAAATTCCATTTGCCAAGTGGTGCTTCATATACTTATTTTGTCTAGGTCTTCTTGAAGGGCATGACAATCATCTAAGTTTCTTATCCTTCCTATTATCTTAGCATCATCAGCAAACATGTTCATATAATTCTGTAAACCAACTAACTGGTAGATCATTTATGTAGACAATGAACATCACCGGTGCAAGAATCAGAGCTACCGATGTGTTCTAATATACCTACTAATCTCTCTCGTCTCATTTTTATCTTGCAATCTACCTGTTATCACTTTTAAATTTTGCTTGAATTTACCTACTTAAAATTATATGTTAGATTAAGGACCTGCCCGAAACGCTGCGCGTACTAGTGGCTTTACAAGAATGTTAACACTGTACGCTTTTAGTGTCCTTCTTTCAAGATATTATCAACCTAACACGTTGCATTTTTATGGGATCTGCCAGTCCGTTAAAAGTGCGATATTTCAGTAAAATTTAAGAACCATAAAATTAACGTTTTATTATAATCAATCTTGACAGGTTCGGTAGGTTGCTTGGTCTCATACGTTCCTGTTGAGGCGCAACAGTTATATTTTTACGGAGGTGCAAAGCGAAGGAACGGAGTGTATCGAGGGTCACTCACAATCCCACAAGCTAGGCTAGTCTAGTGTGAAAATCGATGGCAGCGGTGCGAGTCTCCATCTGTGACTAGAAGAATGGGGTCGATGACGCCACCATTAATTATCCCATTTGACTTGGGATAATTTGTTATTTAAAAATAGTAGAGGGACTTGAGAACGGAAAACAAATGTTACCAACATATGAAAGTTATGTCTAGCTGGTAGTGGTACAAATTTTGTCGAGAATGCATTTTTTTTACTGAATTTGAAGAAAGAAACTCAGCTGCTAACGTTATTCTGCCAATGTGTGCTTCAGGACTATGAGATAAATAGGCGTATGGGATTGTTTTATTTCATATCCATATATGTTATTTATTTATATATACAAGAGTTCTTACATTCTTATATATCACATCTTCACCCCTTAATTATCACGTTGCCAGCGCTACACACCACATTCCACACTACCAGCGCTACACACCACATTCCACACTACCAGCGCTACACACACACACACCACACTACCAGCGCTACACACACACACACCACACTACCAGCGCTACACACCACATTCCACACCACACTACCAGCGCTACACACACACACACACCACACTACCAGCGCTACACAAGTAGTAGGGATGGCTCCACACAGGGGATTTTTTTTTTCTGGGAGAAAAATCCCCTGTGCGCCCCAAGGGTTTCAGGTAAATTTAGAAT
Organism: Procambarus clarkii; assembly: GCF_040958095.1. Classification (NCBI taxonomy): domain Eukaryota; kingdom Metazoa; phylum Arthropoda; class Malacostraca; order Decapoda; family Cambaridae; genus Procambarus; species Procambarus clarkii. The sequence goes on from NC_091209.1 coordinate 22,564,265, forward strand.
ATCCCCTGTGCGCCCCAAGGGTTTCAGGTAAATTTAGAATATCCCCTGTGCGCCCCAAGGGAAAATATCGTCTGTGTGGCGCCAGGGTTTTCAGGTAAATTTAGAATATCCCCTGTGCGCCCCAAGGGTTTCAGGTAAATTTAGAAATATCGTCTGTGTGGAGCCAGGGTTTTCAGGTAAATTTAGAATATCCCCTGTGCGCCCCAAGGGTTTCAGGTCCAAAGGGAAAAAAAGTGCCTGTGCGCCCCAAGGGTTTCAGGTCCAAAGGGAAAAAAGGTACCTGTGCGCCCCAAGGGTTTCAGGTCCAAAGGGAAAAAAGGTACCTGTGCGCCCCAAGGGTTTCAGGTAAATTTAGAATATCCCCTGTGCGCCCCAAGGGTTTTCAGGCGAATTTGGGGAGTCACAGATTTAGAATTAGGGAATTCTTATAATGAAAAATAATGTCATACGAGTTTGCTAAAGTTCTTATAAGAAAAATAATTTCCGAGACTTAGAAGTTTGTTAAGGCCTTATGGGAGAAATTCAAATAACATGTGTAGCACTTTAGGGCTTCCAGGAGAACTCTACGGACATATTTTACATGTTTTCAACTTACAAAATCGTCTATGTAAGCCTTAGTTATTCATATAAATTTAGAAAAGCACCTGTGTAAGTCATTGTTTTCAGGGTTTCGTACATCACACCCCCCTCCCTCTCCCCCTTACCTCGCAATCTGTCGCATCACCTTTATTTACTTTGCGCCCAGCCAGTCAGTCGGCTCTTAATCTTATCTTATCTTATCCATAATATCTGGACCGTCCCTCCTCTCTCTCTCTCTCTCTCTCCTTTCATTCAGTTCAACTATTTTCCAACATCGTATGTTTGCTCCTTTTCATTAAGCAAGTCAGTATGTTTGCTCCTTTTCATTAAGCAAGTCAGTTTTACACAAATAAATCATGTTAGTAAGCAAGTTCTAGCTCACGTTCCCCACCTTAGTCCCCTGTCGTATAAAGAATACTATCATTCCAATCCCTCTAAAATTTTAAAATAATCATATTTCAAATGTAGTTCAATACAGTAATTAGTTACCAAGCTCCAGCTCTTGTCCTCCGCCTTAGCTCTCTCTCGTATCTTCGTTAGTATCAGTCCAATTTCCCTGAAATTTCTACCCTCTGTATTTCAGACATAGTTTAGTAAATGCAAACAATTATCAAACTCTAGCTCTTGTCCCCAGCTTAGTTCATTTGTACAAAATCATTAGTAACAGTCCAAATTTCCCTGAAATTTCTACCCTCTGTATTTCAGACATAGTTTAGTAAATGCAAACAATTATCAAACTCTAGCTCTTGTCCCCAGCTTAGTTCATTTGTACAAAATCATTAGTAACAGTCCAAATTTCCCTGAAATTTCTACCCTCTGTATTTCAGACATAGTTTAGTAAATGCAAACAATTATCAAACTCTAGCTCTTGTCCCCAGCTTAGTTCATTTGTACAAAATCATTAGTAACAGTCCAAATTCCCTGAAATTTCTACCCTCTGTATTTCAGACACCGTAAATAAGATCAAAACAGTTACCAAGCTCCAGCTCTTGTCCTCCGCCTTAGCTCTCTCTCGTATCTTCGTTAGTAACAGATCAATTCCCCTGAAATTTCTACCCTCTGTATTTCAGACACCGTAAATAAAATCAAAATAGTTATCGAGCTCCAGCTCTCGTCCCCGCCTTAATTCTCTTTCGTATCTTTGTAAATAACCCATCAATTTCCCTAAAATTAAAAGCAGACATACTTCAAAGTTAGTAAATAAGATCAAGTCAGTTACTGAGCTCCAGCTCTCGTCCCCGCCTTAGTTCTCTTTCATATCTTTGTAAATAAACCATCAATTTCCCTGAAATTTTTACCCTCTGTATTTCAGACATAGTAAATATGAAGTAAACAATTATAAAACTCTAGCTCTTGTCCTCTGTCCAAGCTCACTTTTGTAAAATCATTACTCTCAGTCCAAATCACCCAACTACATTTTCAGACATAGTAAATAAAAACCAGTTCAGTTATCAAGTTTCAACTCTTGTGCCCCAGCTTAGTTCATTTGTGCAAGTTCTTTATTTTCCAACTAAATCACCTGAGATTTAAGATCTCCTTATTTTCTAACGTAGTAAATTTAATCTGGACATTAGCAAAGCTCCATTTCCTCAGCCTTAGATCATCAGACATAAATATATTCGATCAAGTCCCTCTCCAGCCTATCTGTTTTATCAGAGTAATTACTTTACCCTTCTCATCCCCAACGTATCAATCCCCAACGTATCAAAACCTTCAATAATCATACTGTATTTGCATATTTTCTCTATATTCAGCTGTGTTCTTCACATTTTGTCCATGTTTTCTGTGTTCACTCCATGTTCTTCAAATGTTCACAGTCCCATTCAGTTCATATTTTCACAAGTATCTCCATTTTTTTCTATAATCTTTCTCTTAGTCTCATTACTTTCTCTACAAATTCTAGTCATATTTTCTATGTTTTCATGTTCATCACATGTTCTCTTTACAACTTTTATACTCAATATTCATGCTAACTTCCATATGTTGTGTTCTTTGTCAATATTCATGTTCCTCTATAAGTTCATATTCCCTGCTTGTTCACTCTATTCATCAACTTTTTCTTACATGTTTTCTGTGTTCACCGTATGTTCACTGTGTTCATTCCCTTACTTAATCTCAATTTTTTTTATGTTCTTTGTTTCTTCCATTCACTAACTAGTTCTTTGTCAAATAATATTATACTGCATTACAGTTTCCTCAACAATTTTAGTCACCAAGTTTTTATTTGCAAAACTATGTCAAAGTAATTCTCATAGTCAACTTATTAGTTCTACCAACCCCCGTTCGTAAACAAAATCTACACTTTATTCAGTTCCAAATTTACAAAGACAAACCTTTCTTGCAACTTCTTAACTAAAATCTTTCACCAATCAACTAAAAAACATAGTCACTTTCGTCATTTCTCAACTAAACCTATTATCCAGTCAACTAAAAATAGTCAGAAATAGCCTCGTTCAACACTGTTCTTAACTAAAACAACCTTTCTCTTAGCTGAAAATTGTCAAAGGAAACTTCTTTCAGCACTTTCTTAACAGCCGCTATGTTTCATCAGGAAAAAATTGTCAAAGGAAACTTTCCAAAACTGTTCATAACTAGCTTTTATCCATCGTCAATCAACTAAATAATAACTTTCATCATTTCTTAACTAAACTTATTCCCCAGTCATCAGAAAATAGCCGTGTTCTTCATGTTTCATTGTCATTTCATAACTAAAATTATCCATCAATCAACAGAAAAAGTCATATTCATCATTTCGTAACAGCCATTATGTTTTCGTCAAGAAAGAAAATATAGTCAAACATATCTATCATCGTCGTTCTTAACTGACATTTATACTTTGTGGAGCACTAAAAAATAGTCAAATGTAACTTTTTTCAACACTTTCGTAACTAAAATTATATGTCGCTAAGTAAGAAAAATTGTCAAAGGAATCTTTCCAGCACTGTTCTTAACTAAACTTATTCCCCAGTCATCAGAAAATAACCGTGTTCTTCATGTTTCATTGTCATTTCATAACTAAAATTATCCATCAATCAACAGAAAAAGCCATGTTCATCATGTTTTGTCTTTTTGCTTAACTAAAATTATGTTTTGTCAAGTAAGAAAAAATAACCAAAGATATCTTTCATCGCTGTTCTTAACTGACATTATACTTTGGGGAGCACAAAAATAGTCTCCCTCGTCATGTTTTGTCTTTTTCCTTAACTAAAGTATTCATCAGTCAACTGAAAAAATAGTTACTTCATCATGTTTCCTTGTCATTTCTTAACTGAAATATCACTTCTCTCATTTAAAATAGTCATGTGTAACCTCTTTCCAACACTGTTCTAGCTAAAGCAACCTTTCACATCGCTAAAATAGTTACTTCATCATGTTTCCTTGTCATTTCTTAACTGAAATATCACTTCTCTCATCTGAAATAGTCATGTGTAGCCTCTTTCCAACACTGTTCTTAACTAAAGTAGCCTTTCACTTCGCTAAAATAGTCATATTCATCGTTGTTCCTAACTAAAATATATGTCGTTAAGTAAGAAATATAGTCAAAGACACTCTTCGAGACATCAAGGACTTACTCAAAGACATCAAAGTTGCACTCAAAGACATCCTTTGAGACATCAAAGACATCCTTTGAGACATCAAAGACATCCTTTAAGACTTCAATGGGACTCTTCGAGATATCAAAAGACACTCTCAAACACTCAAAAATTTACTTGCATCCTCAAAGTTATTCTCAGAGGCATAAAAGTAATTCTCAGAGTTATCAAACTTGTTCTCAAAGTCATCAAAGTTATTCACAGAGTCATCAAAGTTAATCTAAGACATCATTTTTCATCAAAGATATTCTCTCTAAACCATCAATGTTCTTCTCTAAGACATAAAAGGTATTCTCTATGTCATCAAAAAGTTATTCTCTGAGCTAACAAAATACTACTCATGTTCTCAAAGACGTTCTCCAATTCATCAAAGTTGTTTCAAAGACATCAAAGTTAATCTCAGAGTTATCCAAAGATATTCTCATGTCCACAAAAGTTATTCACAGAGTCGTCAAAGTTAATCCAAGACATCTTCGTTCTTAAAAGTTATTCTCAGAGACATCTAAAGTTATTCTTTAAGACAACAAAGTCTTTCTCAGAGTCATCAAAGTTATTCTCAGAGTCACCTTTGTTATTCAAAGAAGCCTTCCGAGACATCCTCGTTCAACAAAAACTGTCCTCAGAGCCATCAAAAAGTTAAATACAGTCGTCAAAGTTATTCTCTAAGTATCTTTTCGTTCATCAGAGAAGCTTTCTAAGACATCTTTGTTCATCCAAGTTGTTCTCTAAGACATCAATCTTGTTCTCTAAGACATCAAAGATGTTCTCTAAATCATAAAGTTAATCTCTAAGTTACCTTCGTTCGTCAGAGAAACTTTCCAAAACATCTTTGTTCATCAAACTTGTTTTCAAAGTCATCAAAAGTTAATCTAAGACATCTTTTTTCATCAAAGTTATTTTCAGAGACATCTAAAGTTATTATGTAAGACATAAAAGTTATTCTCAGAGTCATCAAATGTTATTCTCGAAGTCATCAAAGATATTTTCAGAGACATCTAAAGTTAATTTCTATGTTATAAAAGTTATTCTCAGAGACATCTAAAGTTAATCTTGGTCATCAAAGCGATCTCTAATTCATCTTCGTTCTCCAAAGTTGTTCTCTAAGACACCTTCATTCATCAAAGAAACTCTCCTTCTTCCATCATGTTATTCTTTAAGACATCTTCAGTCATACAATTTTCGCTCCAAAATGTAACTAGTTCAGCTTTTCATACCAAACCTGCATTTCTGTTAAAACATATTTTCTTAGTTGCTTTACCCTAAAACTGTTCTCTGAACTACACTGTTCAAACCTACGTAACCTATCCTCTCCACCCAATGTTACTTAGTTAACGTAACGTTCCTAAACCTAGCTTTACCTATCCTAACATACCTTACCTTACCTTCCCTATCTTACCTAACTTTACCTATCCTAACATAACTTACCTTACCTTCCCTATCTTACCTAACTTTACCTATCCTAACATAACTTACCTTACCTTCCCTAACTTAACCTAACTTTACCTATCCTAACTTAACTTACCTAACTTATTCTGCTTAACATAACTTACCTTACCTTCCCTATCTTACCTAACTTTACCTATCCTATCCTAACCTAACTTGTCTTACCTAACTTAATCTTACTTTCCCAAACTGATGTATCCTAACTTATCTAGTCCAACCAGACATGATCTAACTTAAGTATTCCTTCTTGTCTTTGTGTTTCGTCAATCATTGTCTCATATTCATTTACTCATTTCAAGGGTTAATTTCTCAAATGGTCACTTATGCATTTCAAGTGCTATTTGTTAGAGATTGGATATTTAAGCATTTCAAAGAATTATAATTTCTCAAATGGACGTTTTTGCATTTCAAGTGCTATTTGCTAGAGATTGAATATTTAAGCATTTCAAAGAATTTTTGTTATATATGGGCATTTACTCATTTCAAGGGATAATTTCTCAAATGGACGTTTTTGCATTTCAAGTGTTATTTGTTTAAGATTGGGTATTTAACCATTTCAAAGGATTTTGTTATATATGGGAACTTACTCGTTTCAAGGGCTAATTTCTCAAATGGTCATTTTTGCAGATCAAGGGTTATTTGTTAAAGTTCATCAAGTTGCCCATAAGTTGTATTAGTAGGTTCTATCTTATGTTCTTATTCCCCAACCCTTTAACCTATCCTTTCAGATGTAGTTTGTTGAATATATTATCCTTTTCCTAACCTTTCAGATGTAGTTTGTTGAATATATTATCCTTTTCCTAACCTTTCAGATGTAGCTTTGTTTCTCCTTTTGTATATTTTTACCCAAACCATCTTTCCTTCTTTACTTTGATTCTCCTACTCCTTCTAACCCTCCTTTTCTATCTCTCTCCCTTATTCTCTCTCTTCCTCCCCTCTCTCTCCCTCATTTGCTCAAATGCTCTCTTGTTTCTCAAATTCAAGTCTTATTGCTCCCATTCTCACACCCTCATTCTCATTCACTTAGTTTTTCTTTTTCTCAATTCAAGTCTTATTGCTCCCATTCTCACACCCTCATTCTCATTCACTTAGTTTTTCTTTTTCTCAATTCAAGTCGTAGTGCTCCCATGCCCACACTCTCTCTCATTCTCTCTTCTTTGGTCCCATTTTCTTCCGCCCCCTCTCTCTTACTCCTTGCTCTTCTTTCATGCTCTCAATCCCTTGAGCTCTTGTTTCTCAATTTCAAGTCTTAGTAGATCTGATTCTTTACTATTGTAATTTTATTATTACTATGATAAAGAATGAACTTATATGTGAAAACAAAGTAAAGAAGGAAAGATGGTTAAGTGGGATGGTGGGTTTGGGTAAAATATACAAAAACAAGAAACAAAGCTACATCTGAAAGGTTAGGAAAAGGATAATATATTCAACAAACTACATCTGAAAGGTTAGGAAAAGGGTTGGGGAATAAGAACATAAGATAGAACCTACTAATACAACTTATGGGCAACTTGATGAACTTTAACAAATAACCCTTGATCTGCAAAAATGACCATTTGAGAAATTAGCCCTTGAAACGAGTAAGTTCCCATATATAACAAAATCCTTTGAAATGGTTAAATACCCAATCTTAAACAAATAACACTTGAAATGCAAAAACGTCCATTTGAGAAATTATCCCTTGAAATGAGTAAATGCCCATATATAACAAAAATTCTTTGAAATGCTTAAATATTCAATCTCTAGCAAATAGCACTTGAAATGCAAAAACGTCCATTTGAGAAATTATAATTCTTTGAAATGCTTAAATATCCAATCTCTAACAAATAGCACTTGAAATGCATAAGTGACCATTTGAGAAATTAACTAATGAAATGAGTAAATGAATATGAGACAATGATTGACGAAACACAAAGACAAGAAGGAATACTTAAGTTAGATCATGTCTGGTTGGACTAGATAAGTTAGGATACATCAGTTTGGGAAAGTAAGATTAAGTTAGGTAAGACAAGTTAGGTTAGGATAGGATAGGTAAAGTTAGGTAAGATAGGGAAGGTAAGGTAAGTTATGTTAAGCAGAATAAGTTAGGTAAGTTAAGTTAGGATAGGTAAAGTTAGGTTAAGTTAGGGAAGGTAAGGTAAGTTATGTTAGGATAGGTAAAGTTAGGTAAGATAGGGAAGGTAAGGTAAGTTATGTTAGGATAGGTAAAGTTAGGTAAGGTAAGGTAAGTTAAGTTAGGATAGGTAAAGTTAGGTTATGAAAGGCAAGTTAAGTTAGGATAGGTAAAGTTAGGTAAGATAGGGAAGGTAAGGTAAGTTAGGTTAGGATAGGTAAAGCTAGGTTTAGGAACGTTACGTTAACTAAGTAACATTGGGTGGAGAGGATAGGTTACGTAGGTTTGAACAGTGTAGTTCAGAGAACAGTTTTAGGGTAAAGCAACTAAGAAAATATGTTTTAACAGAAATGCAGGTTTGGTATGAAAAGCTGAACTAGTTACATTTTGGAGAGAAAATTTTATGACTGAAGATGTCTTAAAGAATAACATGATGGAAGAAGGAGAGTTTCTTTGATGAATGAAGGTGTCTTAGAGAACAACTTTGGAGAACGAAGATGAATTAGAGATCGCTTTGATGACTCTGAGAATAACTCTGGTCAACGAATATGGATTGGAAAGTTTCTCTAATGAACGAAGGTGAGTTAAGATTAACTTTTATGATTTAGAGAACATCTTTGGTAGCTCTGAGAAAGACTTTGTTGTCTTAGAGAATAACTTTCAGGACTTAGAGAATGTCTTTGATGAATGGAAGTGAGTTAGAGAATAACATATCATGACTGAGAATAACTTTTGATAACTCTTAGAACAACTTTGACGTCTCTTGGAATAACTTTTGTGGACATGAGAATATCTTTGGATAACTCTGAGATTAACTTTGATAGCTCTGGGAATAACTTTTATGATTTTGAGAACATCTTTGATGTCTTGGAGAACAACATTGATGTTTAGAGAACAACTTTGATGACCAAGATTAACTTTAGATGTCTCTGAGAATAACTTTATAACATAGAAATTAACTTTAGATGTCTCTGAAAATAACTTTGATGACCAAGATTAACTTTAGATGTCTCTGAGAATAACTTTATAACATAGAAATTAACTTTAGATGTCTCTGAAAATAACTTTGATGACTTCGAGAATAACATTTGATGACTCTGAGAATAACTTTTATGTCTTACATAATAACTTTAGATGTCTCTGAAAATAACTTTGATGAAAAAAGATGTCTTAGATTAACTTTTGATGACTTTGAAAACAAGTTGATGAACAAAGATGTTTTGGAAAGTTTCTCTGACGAACGAAGGTAACTTAGAGATTAACTTTTATGATTTAGAGAACATCTTTGATGTCTTAGAGAACAAGATTGATGTCTTAGAGAACAACTTGGATGAACAAAGATGTCTTAGAAAGCTTCTCTGATGAACGAAAAGATACTTAGAGAATAACTTTGACGACTGTATTTAACTTTTTGATGGCTCTGAGGACAGTTTTTGTTGAACGAGGATGTCTCAGAATGCTTCTTTGAATAACAAAGGGGACTCTGAGAAAAACTTTGATGACTCTGAGAAAGACTTTGTTGTCTTAAAGAATAACTTTAGATGTCTCTGAGAATAACTTTTATGAACGGAGATGTTTGAGATTAACTTTGATAGCTCAGAATAACTTTTGTGGACATGAGAATATCTTTGGATAACTCTGAGATTAACTTTGATGTCTTTGAAACAACTTTGATGTACGAGAGTGAGTTAGAGATTACCTTTGTTAACTCTGAGATTAACTTTGATGAACGAGAAAATACTTTTTGATGACTCCGAGAATAACTTTGATGAACAAAGATGTTTTGGAAAGTTTGTCTGAAGAACGAAGGTGACTCTGAGAATAACTTTTGTTAGCTCTTTGAATAACTTTTATGCCTCTGAGAATAACTTTGAGGATGCAAGTAAATTTTTTGAGTGTTTGAGAGTGTCTTTTGATATCTCGAAGAGTCCCATTGAAGTCTTAAAGGTTGTCTTTGATGTCTCAAAGGATGTCTTTGACTATATTTCTTACTTAACGACATATAGTTTTAGTTAGGAACAATGACGAATATGACTATTTTAGCGAAGTGAAAGGCTACTTTAGTTAAGAACAGTGTTGGAAAGAGGCTACACATGACTATTTCAGATGAGAGAAGTGATATTTCAGTTAAGAAATGACAAGGAAACATGATGAAGTAACTATTTTTAGTTGACCGATGAATACTTTTAGTTATGGAAAAAGACAAGACATGATGACAGTGACTATTTTTTGTGCTCCCCAAAGTATAATGTCAGTTAAGAACAGCGATGAAAGATATCTTTGGTTATTTTTTCTTACTTGACAAAACATAATTTTAGTTAAGCAAAAAGACAAAACATGATTAACATGGCTTTTTCTGTTGATTGATGGATAATTTTAGTTATGAAATGACAATGAAACATGAAGAACACGGTTATTTCTGATGACTGGGGAATAAGTTTAGTTAAGAACAGTGCTGGAAAGATTCCTTTGACAATTTTTCTTACTTAGCGACATATAATTTTAGTTACGAAAGTGTTGAAAAAGTTACATTTGACAATTTTCAGCTAAGAGAAAGGGTGTTTTAGTTAAGAACAGTGTTGAACGAGGTTATTTCTGACTATTTTTTAGTTGACTGGATAATAAGTTTAGTTGAGAAATGACGAAAGTGACTATGTTTTTAGTTGATTGGCGAAAGATTTTTAGTTAAGAAGTTACAAGAAAGGTTTGTCTTTGTAAATTTGGAACTGAATAAATTGTAGATTTGTTTAAGAATATGGCTGGTAGAACTATTAAGTTGACTACGAGAATTACTTTGACATAGTTTTTGCAAATAAAAACTTGGTGACTAAAATTGTTGAGGAAACTGTATTGCTGATGCTAATATTTGACAAAGAACTAGTTAGTGAATGGAAGAAACAAAGAACATAAAAAAATTGAGGTTAAGTAAGGGAATGAACACAGTGAACATATGGGGAACATGACAAAGAACACATGTAAGAAAAAGTTGATGAATACAGTGAACATGCTGGGAATATGAACTTACAGAGAACATGAAAACATGATAAGGAGAATAGGGATTACAAAGAATGAACAATGGACTTGTGAAGAACATGGAGAATATGACAAAGAATGTAGAAAACATGTAAGTGAAGGTGAAAAACGAAGTGATCTTGTGAGGAACATGAACTTGTAGAGGAACATGAATATTGACAAAGAACACAAAAAATATGGAAGTTAGCATGAATATTGAGTATAAAAGTTGTAAAGAGAACATGTGATGAACGTGAAAACATAGAAAATATGACTAGAATTTGTAGAGAAAGTAATGAGACTAAGAGAAAGATTACAGAAAAAATGGAGATACTTGTGAAAATATGAACTGAATGGGACTGTGAACATTTGAAGAACATGGAGTGAACATAGAAAACATGGACAAAATGTGAAGAACACAGCTGAATATAGAAAAAATATGCAAATACAGTATGATTATTGAAGGTTTTGATACGTTGGGGATTGATACGTTGGGGATGAGAAGGGTAAAGTAAATACTCTGATAAACAGATAGGCTGGAGAGGGACTTGATCGAATATATTTATGTCTGATGATCTAAGGCTGAGGAAATGGAGCTTGGTTAATGCCCCGATTAATTTTACTACGTTAGAAATACGGTGATCTTAAATCTCAGGGTGATTTAGTTGGAAAATAAAGAACTTGTACAAATGAACTAAGCTGGGGCACAAGAGTTGAAACTTGATAACTGAACTGGTTTTTTATTTACTATGTCTGAAAATGTAGTTGGGTGATTTGGACTGAGAGTAATGATTTTACAAAAGTGAGCTTGGACAGAGGACAAGAGCTAGTTTTATAATTGTTTACTTCATATTTACTATGTCTGAAATACAGAGGGTAAAAAATTTCAGGGAAATTGATGGTTTATTTACAAAGACTTGAGGGTGGAAGAGGGTGGGGGACGAGAGCTGGAGCTCGATAACTGACTTGATTTTATTTACTAACTTTGAAGTATGTCTGCTTTTAATTTTAGGGAAATTGATGGGTTATTTACAAAGATACGAAGGAGAACTAAGGCGGGGACGAGAGCTGGAGCTCGATAACTGACTTGATTTTATTTACGGTGTCTGAAATACAGAGGGTAGAAATTTCAGGGAAATTGGTGGTTTATTTACAAAGATATGAAAGAGAACTAAGGCGGAGGACAAGAGCTGGAGCTTGGTAACTGTTTTGATCTTATTTATGGTGTCTGAAATACAGAGGCTAAAAATCTCAGGGAATTTGGACTGTTACTAATGATTTTGTACAAATGAACTAAGCTGGGGACAAGAGCTAGAGTTTGATAATTGTTTGCATTTACTAAACTATGTCTGAAATACAGAGGGTAGAAATTTCAGGGAAATTGGACTGATACTAACGAAGATACGAGAGAGAGCTAAGGCGGAGGACAAGAGCTGGAGCTTGGTAACTAAATTACTGTATTGAACTACATTTGAAATATGATTATTTTTAAATTTTAGAGGGATTGGAATGATAGTATTCATTATACGACAGGGGACTAAGGTGGGGAACGTGAGCTAGAACTTGCTTACTAACATGATTTATTTGTGTAAAACTGACTTGCTTAATGAAAAGGAGCAAACATACTGACTTGCTTAATGAAAAGGAGCAAACATACGATGTTGGAAAATAGTTGAACTGAATGAAAGGAGAGAGAGAGAGAGAGGAGGGACGGTCCAGATATTATGAGAAGATAACATAAGATAAGAGGTCTGGCTGACCGGGCGTAAAGTAAACACAGGTGAGGCGACAGATTGCGAGGTAAGGGGGGGGAGGGAGGGGGTGTGATGTACGAAACCCTGAAAACAATGATTTACACAGGTGATTTTCTAAATTTATATGAATAACTAAGGCTTACATAGACGATTTTGTAAGTTGAAAACATGTAAAATATGTCCGTAGAGTTCTCCTGGAAGCCCTAAAGTGCTACACACGTTATTTGAATTTCTCCCATAAGGCTTTAACAAACTTCTAAGTCTCGGAAATTATTTTTCTCATAAGAAATCCTTACTTCTAAAATCTGCGACTGACAAAATTTACCTGAAAACCCTGGCTCCACACAGACGATATTTCTAAATTTACCTGAAACCCTTGGGGCGCACAGGGGATATTCTAAATTTACCTGAAAACCCTGGCGCCACACAGACGATATTTTCCCTGAAAAAAAAATATCGTCTGTGTGGCGCCAACCCTACTACTTACACACACACATACCACACTACCAGCGCTACACACACACACACCACACTACCAGCGCTACACACACACACACACACCACACTACCAGCGCTACACACACACACACACACACCACACTACCAGCGCTACACACACACACACACACCACACTACCAGCGCTACACACACACCACACTACCAGCGCTACACACACACACCACACTACCAGCGCTACACACACACACACCACACTACCAGCGCTACACACACACACCACACTACCAGCGCTACACACACACCACACTACCAGCGCTACACACACACACCACACTACCAGCGCTACACACACACACACCACACTACCAGCGCTACACACACACACACCACACTACCAGCGCTACACACACACACACCACACTACCAGCGCTACACACACACACACCACACTACCAGCGCTACACACACACACACACCACACTACCAGCGCTACACACACACCACACTACCAGCGCTACACACACACACCACACTACCAGCGCTACACACACACCACACTACCAGCGCTACACACACACCACACTACCAGCGCTACACACACACACACCACACTACCAGCGCTACACACACACACACCACACTACCAGCGCTACACACACACACACCACACTACCAGCGCTACACACACACACACACTACCAGCGCTACACACACACACCACACTACCAGCGCTACACACACACACACCACACTACCAGCGCTACACACACACACACCACACTACCAGCGCTACACACACACACACACCACACTACCAGTGCTACACACACACACCACACTACCATCGCTACACACCACATTCCACACCACACTACCAGCGCTACACACACACCACACTACCAGCGCTACACACACACACACACACCACACTACCAGCGCTACACACACACACACCACACTACCAGCGCTACACACACACACACCACACGACCAGCGCTACACACACACACACACCACACTACCAGCGCTACACACACACACACCACACTACCAGCGCTACACACACACCACACTACCAGCGCTACACACACACACACCACACTACCAGCGCTACACACACACCACACTACCAGCGCTACACACACACACACCACACTACCAGCGCTACACACACCACACTACCAGCGCTACACACACCACACTACCAGCGCTACACACACCACACTACCAGCGCTACACACACACCACACTACCAGCGCAACACACACACACCACACTACCAGCGCTACACACACACCACACTACCAGCGCTACACACACCACACTACCAGCGCTACACACACCACACTACCAGCGCTACACACACCACACTACCAGCGCTACACACACCACACTACCAGCGCTACACACACCACACTATCAGCGCTACACACACCACACTACCAGCGCTACACACACCACCAACACTACACACACACCACACTACCAGCGCTACACACACACCACACTACCAGCGCTACACACACCACACTACCAACACTACACACACACCACACTACCAGCGCTACACACACACACACCACACTACCAGCGCTACACACACACACACCACACTACCAGCGCTACACACACACACACCACACTACCAGCGCTACACACACCACACTACCAGCGCTACACACACACCACACTACCAGCGCTACACACACACCACACTACCAGCGCTACACACACACACCACACTACCAGCGCTACACACACACCACACTACCAGCGCTACACACACACCACACTACCAGCGCTACACACACACACCACACTACCAGCGCTACACACACACCACACTACCAGCGCTACACACACACACACCACACTACCAGCGCTACACACACACCACACTACCAGCGCTACACACACACCACACTACCAGCGCTACACACACACCACACTACCAGCGCTACACACACACACACCACACTACCAGCGCTACACACACACACACCACACTACCAGCGCTACACACACACACACCACACTACCAGCGCTACACACACACCACACTACCAGCGCTACACACACCACACTACCAGCGCTACACACACACCACACTACCAGCGCTACACACACCACACTACCAGCGCTACACACACCACACTACCAGCGCTACACACACCACACTACCAGCGCTACACACACACAACACTACACACACACCACACTACCAGCGCTACACACACACCACACTACCAGCGCTACACACACCACACTACCAAGCGCTACACACACACACCACACTACCAGCGCTACACACACACACACCACACTACCAGCGCTACACACACACACCACACTACCAGCGCTACACACACACACCACACTACCAGCGCTACACACACCACACTACCAGCGCTACACACACACCACACTACCAGCGCTACACACACCACACTACCAGCGCTACACACACCACACTACCAGCGCTACACACACCACACTACCAGCGCTACACACACACCACACTACCAGCGCTACACACACCACACTACCAGCGCTACACACACACCACACTACCAGCGCTACACACACACACACCACACTACCAGCGCTACACACACACCACACTACCAGCGCTACACACACCACACTACCAGCGCTACACACACACCACACTACCAGCGCTACACACACACACACCACACTACCAGCGCTACACACACACACACCACACTACCAGCGCTACACACACCACACTACCAGCGCTACACACACCACACTACCAGCGCTACACACACACACACACTACCAGCGCTACACACACACCACACTACCAGCGCTACACACACACCACACTACCAGCGCTACACACACACACCACACTACCAGCGCTACAACACACACCACACTACCAGCGCTACACACACCACACTACCAGCGCTACACACACACCACACTACCAGCGCTACACACACACACCACACTACCAGCGCTACACACACACACCACACTACCAGCGCTACACACACACACACCACACTACCAGCGCTACACACACACACACCACACTACCAGCGCTACACACACACCACACTACCAGCGCTACACACACACACCACACTACCAGCGCTACACACACACCACACTACCAGCGCTACACACACACACACCACACTACCAGCGCTACACACACACCACACTACCAGCGCTACACACACACACCACACTACCAGCGCTACACACACACACCACACTACCAGCGCTACACACACACACACCACACTACCAGCGCTACACACACACACCACACTACCAGCGCTACACACACACCACACTACCAGCGCTACACACACACCACACTACCAGCGCTACACACACACACCACACTACCAGCGCTACACACACACACCACACTACCAGCGCTACACACACACCACACTACCAGCGCTACACACACACACACACCACACTACCAGCGCTACACACACACACACCACACTACCAGCGCTACACACACACACCACACTACCAGCGCTACACACACACACCACACTACCAGCGCTACACACACACCACACTACCAGCGCTACACACACACCACACTACCAGCGCTACACACACACACACCACACTACCAGCGCTACACACACACACACCACACTACCAGCGCTACACACACACCACACTACCAGCGCTACACACACACACACCACACTACCAGCGCTACACACACACACACCACACTACCAGCGCTACACACAATCCACCACCACATGGGGGCCTCGCGGTTGAGTGGACAGCGCTCGGTAGTCGTAGTCCTAAGGGCCCGGGTTCGATTCCCGGCCGAGGCGGAAAAACCGACAGTTTCTTTCACTCTGATGCACTGTTCACCTAGCAGTAAATAGCTACCTGGGAGTTATGCAGCTGCTTTCTCGGTATGTGTATGTGTGTGTTTTAGAGAGAAATATATGTAGTCATTGTGAGCTGGGTGTAGTAGATGTAATAGAGGAAAATACGTTGGCAATCGACTTGAGAATGGTCCAGGACGGACCGAAACGTCGTCGTCCCTTCAACTTTTAGTGTGTGGTCTGGTCAAAAATACGTTGGTAAGTAAGGCGGGGTCCAGGTGCTAATAGCTCGAGTCTGCAGAGACAAATAGTAAATACATTCCAGGTTACCAGCGCTACAGAGTAAGGTAGCGCCCACTCGGAGCGGGGTGCGGGCCTTGGTCACTCTTCGCGCACACCGTCAATAAAGTCAAAGACAGTGGCAGTTGGCTGTGCCGTGGTAATCCATATTGCGGCACTTACCCTTATCACCAGCGACACTGGTGGTGGGTGCTGAACTGTGTCATGAACACCTGGTTTCTTCCAGAGGTGTGTGTGTGTGTGTGTGTGTAATTACCTAGGTGTAGTTACAGGATGAGAGCGACGCTCGTGGTGTCCCGTCTCCCCAATACTCTTTGTCATATACCGCTTTGAAATTACTGACGGTTTTGATCCACTGACTACTGATGGCCCACCATATTCTCAAGTAACTTGTTCCAATCATCTACCACTATGCAAAAGAAAACTTTCTAATATTTTTCGGCACCTTTGTTTCCTTAGCTTGAATCTGTGTCCTCTTGTTCTTAAAGTTGCTGGGTTCAGGAATTCATCTTTGTCAATTTGGTCGATTCCTGTTATTATTTTGTCAGTGGTAATCATATCACCTCTTTTTCTTCTTCTAGTTTTGGCATATTTAACGCTTCTAGCCTCTCCGACCTCTTACAAATTACATAGTTTTTCGCTTGTTTGGTCTCCGAATGTATGATAGAACTGATGAGTTGGCGAAGACTTTTGCTCGTAAAGAGGGAATTGATTACCAACTTGGACTGCCTCTGAGCAGCCTGAGGGCAATAATATTCCGGGAACATCAACTAAACTTCGGAGACTTGAGGCAAAGTGAAGTTCACACCAGTTGCTCCATTTATCATCATTCTATTATGCAGGAAGTACCGCACGTCTATGGGTCTTGGATAAACCTGTCCTCTTAAAAATAACGTCGCTTTTGGCCGTTTGCCCGTTTGGCCGAAAGTGGACATAATTTGAAATTGAAAAAAATGAAAATTTGGGATTTTTTTTTCAGCAACAGTAAGTTAAGGGTCCTCTGATGGGTTAGGTGGACAGGAAATTCTCATAAAGTTTCAAAACGTGATGAAAAACGTTAATTGAATGTTTCCTCTCCTAACCTAACCAAGTAAGCCGGACGACTCAAACAGAAAACGGGACAGCACGTCACTTTTGTGAGTCGATTTCATTTCAGATTACGTCCACTTTTGGCCATAGCGCGCATACGAGCCAAAAGTGACGTTATTTTTAAGAGGACGGGTTACATCCAATAAGGTTAGCAGACTTCTAGATGTTACCGCTGCTAGACTTAGGCTCGGCTACAAGTACCTCTAGGAGTTTGTAACATTTGCTGATGTAGATCTGACTAACTGTAAACTCTGTCAGCGGAACTAGTTGCATACATTGCGACATTATATAATGGAATGTGAAAAAATCGCGGAATTCAGAGATAACACCATCAATGGTGTCCAAGAAATGTATAAGTACTTCATTCATAATGATGTGCTGCCTGAACACTTAGCGACGTATCCAAAATTTGCTTACTGTAAGTAATGCTGCACATGACTGTAAATCTGCCGCCCAGTTGGGTGGGTGTGCAGCAAGACTAGTAACTGTGTGATTCACCATAGATGTAAAGTGCCTTGTATAGAGACTGTTGTGAGCCTCTTGTTGAATCACTTGTGATACGTGTATTTGTGTAGGTGATTGAATATGTATGTGTATGTGTATATATTTATATGTACATGTATGTATGAGTATGTGTACATGTATATATAACATTAATAATTGTGTAACTAGCGTCAAAATATTGTTATTTGCTTAGCTAAACGAACTAGAGGGTTCAGTTCCTGAAGCGATTATGTGCCTCTGTAATCCTTTACACCACCGCCCACGGGATGAGTATGGGGTGCACAATAAAGAAAAAAATTGAATTGCCCGTATGGCCGAAAATAGACGTAATTTGAAAATTTAAGATAATTAAAAATAAGTCTTGTATTTTTTTTATCCAAAACAAAAAGGGTCCTGTGGTAGGTTAGGAGGGCAGGAGTCCTGTATCAAAACGTCATGAAAACAGTTACTTGAAAGTTTCCTCTCCTAACATAACAGAGTAAGCCAGAGGACTCAAAACAGAAAACGGAACAGTACGTCACTTTCATGAGCCGATTTAATTTCAAATTACGTTGATTTGATTGTTGCCGCCGAAGGCGGCTAGTTTATTGTGCACCCCATACTCATCCTGTGAGCGATAGCGCAAAAGCATTACAGAGGGCACAAAAGGTCTTTATCAGACCTCATCTTAGATTATTGCATAAACAATTTCATCTATCCTTCACACCTTATAGTTACAATGTCAGCTAGTTACAAAGAAAGTGCTATTACCGTCCATTTTTGGCCATCCGGGCGAACAGTCTCCGTGGTGTAGTGTACCGCTCTCCGTGGTGCAGTGGTAAGACACTCGGCTGGCGTTCCGCGAGCGCTTTGTCATGGGTTCCTATCCTGGCCGGGGAGGATTTACTGGGCGCAAATCCTTAACTGTAGCCTCTGTTTAACGCAACAGTAAAATGTGTACTTGGTTGTAAAAACGATTCCTTCGCGGCGGGGCCCGCCAAACACACACCGAAACTACGACGTTGGTACAACGTTCGAACAAGTTTTAACACCTCCTAACCAGTTATAACAACCAATATAGCAAGTTGTAACAACGTTCTAATACGTCATAAACACGTTAAGCCAAGATGTAACAACTTTATTACAAGTTGTAACAAGCGGAAAATAGAGACAGTTTCGGTTTGTGTTTCCAGGGGGGTCGTATTCCAGGGACCTGCCCGAAACGCTACGCGTACTAGTGGCTGTACAAGAATGTAACAACTCTTGTATATATCCAAAAAACAAAAACAAAAAAAACAAGCGAAAAGCGACGTAGAGGACGGGTTGCTCCTCGTAAACATGTCTTTGCACCTTTTCCCAGTTTATTGACGTTCTTCTTGAGATATGGGCACCATAAAACTCCTGCATATTCCACTTTTGGTCTCAAAAAAGTAATGAAGAGTTTGTGTAGTATTTCACCATCCATGTAATTAAAAACAAATCTGAAGTCAGAAAGCGACCCATACGCGTCTTTCACAAAGTTCTCATGTGTTCCTCTGGTGACAGCTTACTCTCCGATACCACCGATCTCGTTCTTTAATTCCTTTCCACATAATGTTCAAGTGTGCGTGCTCTATTTTCTCCGATTACACATTCCATAACATGGCATTTATTCACACTGAATTTCATTTACCACATGTCACTCCAAGAGGGTGTGTGTGTGTGTGCGTGTGTAGTTTACTAGTTGTGTTTTTACGGGGGTTGAGCTTTGCTCTTTCGGCCCGCCTCTCAACTGTCAATCAACTGTCTTTCGGCCCGCCTCTCAACTGTCAATCAACTGTTTACTAACTACTTTTTTTTTTTTTTTTTTTTTTTTTTTTTTCCACACCACACACACACACCCCAGGAAGCAGCCCGTGACAGCTGACTAACTCCCAGGTACCTATTTACTGCTAGGTAACAGGGGCACTTAGGGTGAAAGAAACTTTGCCCATTTGTTTCTGCCTCGTGCGGGAATCGAACCCGCGCCACAGAATTACGAGTCCTGCGCGCTATCCACCAGGCTACGAGGCCCCCTGTGTGTGTGTGTGTGTGTGTGTGTGTGTGTGTGTGTGTGTGTGTGTGTGTGTGTGTGTGTGTGTGTGCGTGCGCGCTGCTGGTGGTACACAACTAACAGCAGTGCACGCTGCAGATGTATCACCGTCAAGCATATTCCTGCAACAGTATTGCTGGCCTGGTTCTAAACAACATAAGCGTCTCCCCCACACAACACGTTCCTCCTCTTATTTACCGGCTACGAAAATGCATTTTAATTTCACTAATTCAAGTTTCATGCAAGAGCTGTTTCGTTATCAGCCGTGTGATAATGTCAGCGTCTTGACGTAATGGATCTGTGGCATGTTTGGTGTTGTGTAATCAGTCCATTATTCCCCCCCTCATCATCCACCAGCCTCACTGGTGTCTAATTCATGCCACTGTCTTCTCTCGCTTACTGCTCTTCAGTTATTTCCAAGATCACTATATTTCTCCTGCCATAAACTTGTTATTAATTTGTTAAGGATAGTTAAGTCCCTCCACTACACGTGGCCAGCGTCCCCTCCACTACACGTGGCCAGCGTCCCCTCCACAACACGTGGCCAGCGTCCCCTCCACTACACGTGGCCAGCGTCCCCTCCACAACACGTGGCCAGCGTCCCCTCCACTACACGTGGCCAGCGTCCCCTCCACAACACGTGGCCAGCGTCCCCTCCACTACACGTAACCAGCGTCCCCTCCACAACACGTGGCCAGCGTCCCCTCCACTACACGTGGCCAGCGTCCCCTCCACTACACGTGGCCAGCGTCCCCTCCACAACACATGGCCAGCGTCCCCTCCACTACACGTGGCCAGCGTCCCCTCCACTACACGTGGCCAGCGTCCCCTCCACAACACGTGGCCAGCGTCCCCTCCACTACACGTGGCCAGCGTCCCCTCCACTACACGTGGCCAGCGTCCCCTCCACAACACGTGGCCAGCGTCCCCTCCACTACACGTGGCCAGCGTCCCCTCCACTACACGTGGCCAGCGTCCCCTCCACAACACATGGCCAGCGTCCCCTCCACTACACGTGGCCAGCGTCCCCTCCACTACACGTGGCCAGCGTCCCCTCCACAACACGTGGCCAGCGTCCCCTCCACAACACGTGGCCAGCGTCCCCTCCACAACACGTGGCCAGCGTCCCCTCCACTACACGTGGCCAGCGTCCCCTCCACATACAAGTGTCCAGGAAACATCTTAAATCGTTAAGCATGTAAAGTGCCGCTAAAAGTAACTATGGTCATAAAGATTATATAAAATGATCATTCCTAAATAATGGAAGGAGGAAAAGTGAGACGAAGAAGCTGGGGAGCAGCACAGGAAGAATGTGGCGATGCTCAGTGTGCTCACACTTCTCACCTCGATATTTAATGAAAGGAGAAAATGTTCCGTTAATTCTCCTGGCTGACTTTACAGGCAGCTGTAAAGCTTTATTTGAGTCGATGCTTCGTTAATGCTCCAAGCCTACTTTTCAGGCGGCTTTAAAGCTTAATGGGCGTCGATGCTCGGGTAATAGTGCATGCAATATCAGGTCATGACGCATTCCGCTGTTAGGAGTAGGCATCCATCAGTCGCAGGAGACTATGGAGTTGCGCTCTGCTTGTCTGTCTGGAGTGGCCTCTCCAGGGGTGCAAAGCCAGGGTAGGTAGATATGGAGGAGAAGCTGTTACCCATGCAGCAAGTCCCCCCTCTCCACGGCGCCGAAACTCTGCAATGGAAAGGCAAACGCCAATACGATTGGTTCCAGCGCCGTCGCAGGAACTGTCAGAACGAGGTTGAAGGCAACAACGAACTGCCCCCAGGGGCTCCAACTCCGGAGTTGACCTCGAAGTTGGTGAAAGAAGGCACAGGGACTCCAGACCCGGAGACCGCCGTGGTCGGGGCCGGAGAAGAACCACCCCAGCAAGGGTATGAACGACCCCAGCCTCCTGCAGCAGAGCCTGGGGGACCGCCCGAGACCCAGGAGGTGGACGTCCCGGTCCCGCACCTACGGGTCCCAGACAGAGATCGTCACAGCCCCCTCTCACCCGAGGCCGGCTTCCTTCAAGACCAAGCAGAGGGAAGAGTAATAATTATTAATTAATTATATTATTATTATTATAATTATTATAATAATAATTATTGTACAGTATAGTATAATTGTTGTGCGGTACAGTATAACGGTACTCTAAATAAGTACTCTAAAATGCTACATAAATTCCTTAAACATCTGTGTATTCGTCGCGAAAACAGCGTGATGTCACTTACATGTCCCCAGGATACAGCGTGACGTCACTTACATGTACCCAGGATACAGCGTGACGTCACTTACATGTCCCCAGGATATAGCGTGACGTCACTTACATGTCCCCAGGATATAGCGTGACGTCACTTGCATGTCCCCAGGAAACAGCGTGACGTCACTTACATGTCCCCAGGAAACAGCGTGACGTTACTTACATGTCCCCAGGATATAGCGTGACGTTACTTACATGTCCCCAGGAAACAGCGTGACGTCACTTACATGTCCCCAGGAAACAGCGTGACGTCACTTACATGTCCCCAGGATATAGCGTGACGTCACTTACATGTCCCCAGAATATAGCGTGACGTCACTTACATGCCCCCAGGATACAGCGTGACGTCACTTACATGTCCCCAGGATATAGCGTGACGTTACTTACATGTCCCCAGGAAACAGCGTGACGTCACTTACATGTCCCCCAGGATATAGCGTGACGTCACTTACATGTCCCCCAGGATATAGCGTGACGTTACTTACATGTCCCCAGGATATAGCGTGACGTCACTTACATGTCCCCAGGATATAGCGTGACGTCACTTACATGTCCCCAGGAAACAGCGTGACGTCACTTACATGTCCCCAGGATATAGCGTGACGTCACTTACATGTCCCCAGGAAACAGCGTGACGTCTCTTACTTGTCCCCAGGAAACAGCGTGACGTCACTTACATATCCCCAGGATATAGCGTGACGTCACTTACATGTCCCCAGGATATAGCGTGACGTCACTTACATGTCCCCAGGATACAGCGTGACGTCACTTACATGTCCCCAGGAAACAGCGTGACGTCACTTACATGTCCCCAGGAAACAGCGTGACGTCTCATACATGTCCCCAGGAAACAGCGTGACGTCACTTACATGTCCCCAGGATACAGCGTGACGTCACTTACATGTCCCCAGGATACAGCGTGACGTTACTTACATGTCCCCAGGATACTGCGTGACGTCACTTACATGTCCCCAGGATACAGCGTGACGTCACTTACATGTCCCCAGGATATAGCGTGACGTCACTTACATGTCCCCCAGGATATAGCGTGACGTTACTTACATGTCCCCAGGAAACAGCGTGACGTCACTTACATGTCCCCAGGAAACAGCGTGACGTCTCATACATGTCCCCAGGATACAGCGTGACGTCAGGCAGCAAAATCACACTCTGGGTGCTATATGTATTCTCGATGTCATTAACTCGCTAACTTACTTAAAAATTAATCTGACCTAACCAAGGCTATTCTACCACAACATAACTTATTCCATAAACGTATTCAAACGTAACTTTACCTATCCTAAAAAACATCTTAATTTAACAGTTACAAAATAACCCAACACAATCATTTTTGGTCACAAAATTACAGACAGTTGTAGGCAGATATGCCTACAACTTTATATATTTACATATTGAGCTAGGATTGTTGATTGATGAATATATACACTATTATAAATATATTGGATAATCCTGACGCATTTTAAAATGTGTTTCTAACGCCTGCTTCAAACCCCATGAACTGAACAAACCTGGATCACAGAGGCAAGGTAATTATCAGGAGAAAGAACTAAGCCGTTACTAGTATATAGCACTTGGAAAGGATGAGGATAAAGGATTTCGGATGGGACAGTGGAAAGGAATGCTACCCAATCACTTGAACTGTCGGGGATCGAACGTCGACCTGCATAAAGTGAGAACGTTGTTCCACCGACCAGTCCTAGTCAAGAATTCACTTGAATTCTTTATTTGGACTGGATTTTGTGCATTCTTTGAAGGGAAGGGAATTATCAGGAGACAGCGCCAAGCCATTACGACTATATAGCACTGGGAAGGGATCTGGATAAGGATTAGAGATAGAACGGGAAAGGGGGGGGGGATGGTGCCCAACCACTTGGACGGTCGGGGATTGAGCACCGACCTACATGGTTGCATGGATCAAAGAATGAACAAAAATGAGTCTTCGACGGTCTTGTCAAATCGAAATTATTTTTTTTTGGTGCTTGTAACGCGTTATGTCGAGCACCGTTCCTCGTTATGACCTCATATCCCAGTTCCTGGTACGCATGTCTAAACGCTCACAGGATGAGTATGGGGTGCACAATAAACTAACCGCCTCCGGCGGCAATAATCAACAAATCAAATCAAGGCCTTGGTCTTGTAATCAACGCTGCTAGAACTAAGATATTTAACAGACAAATTGGTAATCGCAAAAGTGGACCACGAAAACTTACGATAGATAACATACCAATCGACTATGTCTCTTCTTTCAAATACCTTGGTCTCTTTCCCTTGTACTTCAACTCCAGTCAATAAGTTACACCAACAACGTAGAGACAGACTCAAGGTTCTCAGAACTGTAGTGGGGTATAGCCCTAAACACGATGTTAATATTAGAATAGCAAAAATTATGTACTTAGTATATATAAGGTCTCTGATAGACTATCGTGCACCAGCTTTAGTCCTGCAAAATGATAAAAGTATTGATAGACTGGAAAAAATGCAAAATGGAAGCACTGAGAATTATACTTGGGTGTCCTATAACTAACAAAGTTCTCAATGTGCTGAAGGAATTAAATATACCTAGCATTAAAGATATAATATTTGAAATCTTAAGATGGGACTAAAGCTTCTGCGTGATAACAAAAGCAACATTGTGTCAGTTGAACTGTTACAAAACATACGCAATGGAACCAGCGAGTCTGAATGGATTCAAAGAACAGCCACTCATATTAAAATGATGGGACTGCACGATGCATGTACAGATGAAAGAGTACAGCACTTCCTTCCATCCTGGCAGATAGTACCTTTTGACATCCTGACCCCTGCATACCCCACCAAGAAACTAATCACAAACAACCCTCATGCTCAGCTTGCTGTTAAGCACCCTAGAACACATTCACAATATACAAGCTGAAAACAACATAGCACAGACCATATACACTGACGAATCACTCAATACAGCTACAGGGAGGGCAGGAAGTGCTGTTATTGCTCATCAGCCCGATGGCAGCACAATTCAAAGGAATATAAAAGTTAGAAACTGGGCATCCACAATGCAAGCTGTGTTGGTAGCAATACTTTGGTTGGTAGCACTCGAAATTATTCACAACACTGAAGTAGACAGCTTAATTATTTCCGACACCCTTTCCTCATTACTAACAATAAACAGTTTTGCAATCAAGTAATAATGTGCTAATGTATATATATATATATATATATATATATATATATATATATATATATATATATATATATATATATATACATATATATATATGTGTGTGTGTGTGTGTGTGTATATCACGAAAATAAACACGTGATTAAAAATGTGATAATGTCAGACCACGGAGGAAAAATGAAACAGGAATTTCCTTAAGTACTTTCGTATATTAATACATCTTCAGAAGGAGTGATCTGACGTGGTCAGATCTTGATCCGTGGTCTGACATTGTCATATATATATATATATATATATATATATATATATATATATATATATATATATATATATATATATATATATATACATAGATATGTAAGCATACTTAACAAGGGGGGGTAAACATAAAAATGTTGTGGATTCCTTCTCACATTGGCCTGTAGGAACAGGATAAAGTTGACGCCCTTACTAAGGTTGCAGCAAATAAAGACAGTGTTGAACGGAATCTTGAGTTATTAAATAGGTCCCTTAAAGATGTTGAAGGGAGAGTGAGTGTTGATGGAACGGTCAGTGTTGAACTGACTGAACCCTGCAAGACTCCACTGGTGACGCTTCGCCAATCTGAGACTTCACCACTCCCAGTGACTCGCTGTCTTCTGTTGCTTAGGTACTCCCTTATCCAGTGGAGTACCTTCCCTTTCACTCCTGCCTGCATCTCCAACTTTTGCCCTAGTCTCTTGTGTGGTACTGTGTCAAAGACTTTCTGGCAATCCACAAATGTGCAGTCTGCCCACCCTTCTCTTTCTTGTCTGATTTTTGTTGCCTGGTCGTAGAATTCAATTAATCCTGTGAGGCAGGACTTGCCATCCCTGAACCCCATGCTAATGTTGTGTTACAAAGTTCTTTCGTTCTAGATGTTCCACTAGTTTTCTTCACAATCTTTTCCACCAATTTGCTTGGTATGTAAGTTAGTGACACTGGCCTGTAGTTCAGTGCCTCCTGTCTATCCTTCTTCTTGTATATCGGAATTACATTAGCCGTCTTCCAAATTTTTGTCAGTTCACCTGTTACCAGTGATTTGTTATACACCATGGAGAGTGACAGGCACAGTGCGTCTGTACCTTCCTTTAGTATCCAGGGTGAGATTCCATCCGGGCCTAATAGCCTTTGTCACATCTAACTCTAGCAAAAGCTTCCTTACATCCCCACTGGTATTCCCAAACTCTTCTAGTGGTGCCTGGTTAACTATTCCCTCTCGTATTTCTGGAACTCTGAGTGTGCTTGTGCTTATGTGCGTGTGTGTGTGTGTGTGCCTGTGCTTATGTGCGTGTGTGTGTGTGTGTGTGTGCCTGTGCTTATGTGCGTGTGTGAGTGTGCCTGTGCTTATGTGCGTGTGTGTGTGTGTGTGCCTGTGCTTATGTGCGTGTGTGTGTGTGTGTGCCTGTGCTTATGTGCGTGTGTGAGTGTGCCTGTGCTTATGTGCGTGTGTGTGTGTGTGTGCCTGTGCTTATGTGCGTGTGTGAGTGTGCCTGTGCTTATGTGCGTGTGTGTGTGTGTGTGTGCCTGTGCCTATGTGCGTGTGTGTGTGTGTGCCTGTGCTTATGTGCGTGTGTGTGCCTGTGCTTATGTGCGTGTGTGTGTGTGTGCCTGTGCTTATGTGCGTGTGTGAGTGTGCCTGCGCCTGTGTGTGAGTGTGCCTGCGCCTGTGTGTGAGTGTGAGTGTGCCTGCGCCTGTGCTTGTGTGAGTGTGCCTGCGCCTGTGTGTGAGTGTGCCTGCGCCTGTGCTTGTGTGAGTGAGTGTGCCTGTGCTTGTGTGAGTGAGTGCGCCTGTGCTTGTGGAGTGTGCCTGCGCCTGTGCTTGTGCATGTGAGTATGCCTGCACTTGTGCTTACCTAATTGTGCTTGCGGAGGTTGAGCTCTGGCTCTTTGGTCCCGCCTCTCAACCGTCAATCAACTGGTGTACAGGTTACTGAGCTTACTGGGTTCTATCATATCTACACTTGAAGCTGTGTATGGAGTCAGCCTCCACCACATCACTGCCTAATGCATTCCATTTGTCTACTACTCTGACACTGAAAAAATTCTTTCTAACGTCTCTATGGCTCATTTGGGCACTCAACTTCCATCTGTGTCCCCTAGTGCGGGTGCCCCTTGTGTTAAAAAGTCTGTCTTTATCTACCCTATCAATTCCTCTGAGAATCTTGTATGTGGTGATCATGTCCCCTCTAACTCTTCTGTCTCCCAGTGACGTGAGGTTTAATTCCCGTAGTCTCTCCTCGTAGCTCATACCCCTCAGTTCTGGTACTAGTCTGGTGGCAAACCTTTGAACCTTTTCCAGTTTAGTCTTATGCTTGACTGATGTGTACTTGTGCGTGTGTGTGAGTGTGCCTGCGCCTGTGCTTGTGTGTGTGTGAGTGTGCCTGCGCCTGTGCTTGTGTGTGTGTGAGTGTGCCTGCGCCTGTGCTTGTGTGTGTGTGTGCCTGCGCCTGTGCTTGTGTGTGTGTGAGTGTGCCTGCGCCTGTGCTTGTGTGTGTGAGTGTGCCTGCGCCTGTGCTTGTGTGTGTGAGTGTGCCTGCGCCTGTGCTTGTGTGTGTGTGAGTGTGCCTGCGCCTGTGCTTGTGTGTGTGAGTGTGCCTGCGCCTGTGCTTGTGTGTGTGAGTGTGCCTGCGCCTGTGCTTGTGTGTGTGAGTGTGCCTGCGCCTGTGCTTGTGCATGTGAGTGTGCCTGCGCCTGTGCTTGTGCATGTGAGTGTGCCTGTGGCTGTGTGTGTGTGCATGTGAGTGTGCCTGCGCCTGTGTGCGTGTGCGTGTGCCCGCGCCTGTGCTTGTGTGTGTGTGTGTGAGTGTGCCTGCGCCTGTGCTTGTGCGTGTGTGTGTGAGTGTGCCTGCGCCTGTGCTTGTGCGTGTGTGTGTGAGTGTGCCTGCGCCTGTGCTTGTGCATGTGAGTGTGCCTGCGCCTGTGCTTGTGCGCCTGTGTGCGTGTGCCCGCGCCTGTGCTTGTGTGTGCGTGTGCGTGTGCCCGCGCCTGTGCTTGTGTGTGTGTGTGCGTGTGCGTGTGCCCGCGCCTGTCATCCCATGTACATATGCGTGTGTTGCCAGGGGTTGTGGCCAGTGTTTATATGACGTCATCGATGACGTCGCCGCCCAGCTGATGAATTATTCAGCCAATCAATATTCCGCGCCCGTGACCAAAGCAACATACCCACTCCCCTAGAGCTCCCTCCCCCAATCCCAGCAGGCATCCAACTTATCTTCAGTGTGTAATCCCTCCCCTTCCCCTCTTCCCCCAGCCCGTCCTCATAAGGTTACACCACCACTCCCCTGCATTACGCCCCCCCCTACCCTCCCCACCCCCCACACATTACGCTCCCTCCCCCCCCCTCCTCTCACCAGACATGCAGTGGTCGGACACCTCAGTAATAAATATATTCTCAGAAGAAGGTATTTTGAAGATTAGATCTTCAGTTTCAACCTTTTATTACTCAAGCAGAAATTATTCGCCAGGTGGACAAGCAGGTCACCATGTCCTACCTGTTTGTTAATTATTTTAATAGTTTCTGCAGTTTGTTTAGACATGTACAAATATAAAAGTATAGTCAAGTGGAACAAATATATGAAATAAATTAGTACGTAAATTTGATGAAATAAGTAAAGATGTGGTTGTGCCCCGAGGACATCAGGGTACACTGAGGGCTCCACATGACATTGTTGTTGATCCACGGCTGTAGGGCAG
This sequence comes from Procambarus clarkii, assembly GCF_040958095.1. NCBI lineage: Eukaryota > Metazoa > Arthropoda > Malacostraca > Decapoda > Cambaridae > Procambarus > Procambarus clarkii. The sequence goes on from NC_091209.1 coordinate 22,594,157, forward strand.
CGATGCCCACGCCCTCTACCCACGGCTGTAGGGCAGCGATGCCCACGCCCTCTACCCACGGGTGTAGGGCAGCGATGCCCACGCCCTCTACCCACGGCTGTAGGGCAGCGATGCCCACGCCCTCTACCCACGGGTGTAGGGCAGCGATGCCCACGCCCTCTACCCACGGCTGTAGGGCAGCGATGCCCACGCCCTCTACCCACGGGTGTAGGGCAGCGATGCCCACGCCCTCTACCCACGGCTGTAGGGCAGCGATGCCCACGCCCTCTACCCACGGGTGTAGGGCAGCGATGCCCAGGCCCTCTACCCACGGGTGTAGGGCAGCGATGCCCACGCCCTCTACCCACGGGTGTAGGGCAGCGATGCCCACGCCCTCTACCCACGGCTGTAGGGCAGCGATGCCCACGCCCTCTACCCACGGCTGTAGGGCAGCGATGCCCAGGCCCTCTACCCACGGCTGTAGGGCAGCGATGCCCACGCCCTCTACCCACGGGTGTAGGGCAGCGATGCCCAGGCCCTCTACCCACGGCTGTAGGGCAGCGATGCCCACGCCCTCTACCCAAGGCTGTAGGGCAGCGATGCCCAGGCCCTCTACCCACGGGTGTAGGGCAGCGATGCCCACGCCCTCTACCCACGGGTGTAGGGCAGCGATGCCCACGCCCTCTACCCACGGCTGTAGGGCAGCGATGCCCACGCCCTCTACCCACGGGTGTAGGGCAGCGATGCCCACGCCCTCTACCCAAGGCTGTAGGGCAGCGATGCCCACGCCCTCTACCCACGGCTGTAGGGCAGCGATGCCCACGCCCTCTACCCACGGCTGTAGGGCAGCGATGCCCAGGTCCTCTACCCACGGGTGTAGGGCAGCGATGCCCACGCCCTCTACCCACGGGTGTAGGGCAGCGATGCCCAGGCCCTCTACCCACGGGTGTAGGGCAGCGATGCCCACGCCCTCTACCCACGGCTGTAGGGCAGCGATGCCCACGCCCTCTACCCACGGCTGTAGGGCAGCGATGCCCAGGTCCTCTACCCACGGGTGTAGGGCAGCGATGCCCACGCCCTCTACCCACGGCTGTAGGGCAGCGATGCCCACGCCCTCTACCCACGGCTGTAGGGCAGCGATGCCCACGCCCTCTACCCACGGGTGTAGGGCAGCGATGCCCACGCCCTCTACCCACGGCTGTAGGGCAGCGATGCCCAGGTCCTCTACCCACGGCTGTAGGGCAGCGATGCCCACGCCCTCTACCCACGGCTGTAGGGCAGCGATGCCCACGCCCTCTACCCACGGCTGTAGGGCAGCGATGCCCAGGTCCTCTACCCACGGCTGTAGGGCAGCGATGCCCACGCCCTCTACCCACGGCTGTAGGGCAGCGATGCCCACGCCCTCTACCCACGGCTGTAGGGCAGCGATGCCCAGGCCCTCTACCCACGGCTGTAGGGCAGCGATGCCCACGCCCTCTACCCACGGCTGTAGGGCAGCGATGCCCAGGCCCTCTACCCACGGGTGTAGGGCAGCGATGCCCACGCCCTCTACCCAAGGCTGTAGGGCAGCGATGCCCACGCCCTCTACCCACGGCTGTAGGGCAGCGATGCCCACGCCCTCTACCCACGGCTGTAGGGCAGCGATGCCCACGCCCTCTACCCACGGGTGTAGGGCAGCGATGCCCACGCCCTCTACCCACGGGTGTAGGGCAGCGATGCCCACGCCCTCTACCCAAGGCTGTAGGGCAGCGATGCCCACGCCCTCTACCCACGGCTGTAGGGCAGCGATGCCCAGGCCCTCTACCCACGGCTGTAGGGCAGCGATGCCCACGCCCTCTACCCAAGGCTGTAGGGCAGCGATGCCCAGGCCCTCTACCCAAGGCTGTAGGGCAGCGATGCCCACGCCCTCTACCCACGGCTGTAGGGCAGCGATGCCCAGGCCCTCTACCCAATAGGTATTTAATAGAGTATTTATATTTCAGAGATTAGTACTTGGGAAGGAATTGACTGAAAGCTGTGATTACAATAAATACGTTTATTTAATAAATGTATAGCTAATAAACAGGGAGCTTTCGTTACCTTAATAGTGTCACTTTAGCAAAGGTAAACAATAGCATAACTCATAAGGGAACTCTTCCCCATGGAGCTAGTATACTGACACCACTACCTGTCTCCCCTTCTTGAAGAGGTAAAAAAATAAGATAACCTGAACACTCGCGATTCACTCTCTCTCTCTCGTTACAACATTGCACTAAGATAATCAATAGACTAACATGTTCACTTGTATATTGATAGTCCCGCATACAATAATCACAATGAACAACTCTGGTCAATAAGACCATAAATGTGTAGGATTAAGATAATCGGTCACCAAGACCATAAATGTGTAGGATTAAGATAATCGGTCACCAAGACCATAAATGTGTAGGATTAAGATAATCGGTCACCAAGACCATAAATGTGTAGGATTAAGATAATCGGTCACCAAGACCATAAATGTGTAGGATTAAGATAATCGGTCACCAAGACCATAAATGTGTAGGATTAAGATAATCGGTCACCAAGACCATAAATGTATAGGATTAAGATAATCCTTAACACCTGTGCAATTGTCTGGGTGTTATCACACTGGGTTAACGGCCTGACAATGCTACGTTACCTCAGTCGTTCACCTGTGTCGTGTAATGGGCGCTAACACAGATATACTTGACTGGCTGGTCAACCCAGGGTCAACACAGATATACTTGACTGGCTGGTCAACCCAGGGTCAACACAGATATACTTGACTGGCTGGTCAACCCAGGGTCAACACAGATATACTTGACTGGATGGTCAACCCAGGGTCAACACAGATATACTTGACTGGATAGTCAACCCAGGGTCAACACAGATATACTTGAGTGGATGGTCAACCCAGGGTCAACACAGATATACTTGACTGGCTGGTCAACCCAGGGTCAACACAGATATACTTGACTGGATGGTCAACCCAGGGTCAACACAGATATACTTGACTGGCTGGTCAACCCAGGGTCAACACAGATATACTTGACTGGATGGTCAACCCAGGGTCAACACAGATATACTTGAGTGGATGGTCAACCCAGGGTCAACACAGATATACTTGACTGGCTGGTCAACCCGGGGTCAACACAAGACAACAATAGCGAAATGAAGAGAAGGACCACTTTTTACTGGCCGGCCTCATCACTCAACATCTCATTCATACCCGCTAATTGGACGGTGAGCCTCGATAATCCTTTGATGTAGCGAAACCCGGCACAATGGTGGCGGTCTCCTCTTGTTATCCTTCTTCACTGGCCGCACGTGGCATCCACGTTCTAGGTTACTGGTATGTGTACAGCAGTGCACACTGCAAGCGACGCTACAGGGCGGGCATACTGGAAACAATGGACGGAGTGAGACGCATGGTGGCTCATTAATAACGACAGCTTAGCAAGCAGCAACAGTGCGGCAATCATGTGCCCAGTCACACCATAGAACACTGGACACGGAGCCACAGATGAAAGTCTTCTCTTCACAAAAATCGTCAACAAGTCAAGATTAAACTGTAAATTTGCTCCTCGTAATAATGTTATCAGTAGCTATGTCACACAAATGACTTGTACTGTTAAGTGATTCCATGGCATTCCACTTGATACGGTCTGTTATTCCTACTTTACTTTATCACCTGGTGTATCAAAGTTCGTACTTATCACACTTAAATTCTTCACTTTTCACCATTTTGCTTCGATTAGACATTCACTTCGTGATTCTGACGTGGCGCACGGCGGCAATCTGAGTTCGAGTATTAGTGAGAAATATTATGGAGTTACTGGGACGCACAGTAACTTAACTTGGCCGAGTTCTTCCAGTCGCTCTTCATATCCTATTACTCGCAATTCTGGGAAGAGCCTCGTCGCAAACTTTTGAACCTTTTCCAGTTTCCTTGTGTGTTTATTTAGGTGGGGACTCCATGATGGGACAGCATACTCTAAGACTGGTGTCACGAAGACAGTGTAAAGTACTCTAAATGCCTCCTTAGGTTCCTAAATAATGATCTAACTTTTGCTAGCGCAGAGTACGCTGCTGACGTTATCCTATATACATGTGCCTCTGGAGTTAGGCTCGGTGTTACGCCTAAACCCAGATCTCTTTCTCGAGTCGTTACAGGTAGATAGTTTTCCTTCATTGTGTACTGTCCCTTTTGTCTCCTGTCCACTTTGACTGGACAGTAGAACGACGGTCTCGCTTCATGTAGGTCGGCGTTCAATCCCCGACCGTCCAAGTAGTTGGGCACCATTCCACCCCCGCTCCCGTCCCAACCCAAATCCTTATCCTGGTCCCCTTTCAAGTGCTATAAAGTCGTAATAGCTTGGCGCTTTCCCCCGATAATTAAAACAAAAATTGTCTCCAGTCACGTGTTCCCATTTCCATCATTTTACACTTGCTTGTGTTGAGCTCTAGTAACCATTTCTCCGATCATCTCTGCAACTTGTTCAAGTCCTCTTGGAGGATCCTACAATCCTCATCTGTCACAACTCGTCTCATTAATTTCCCGTCATCTACAGACATCGACATATAAGACTCAACTCCCGTAAACATGTCATTTACCTATATTAGAAATAGTATTGGGCCCATCACCGATCCTTGAGGTCCTCCACTCGTTACTGTTTGCCAGTACGACTTCTCGCCTCTTACTGTTACTCTCTGGCTCCTGCCTGTCCCGCCTCTCATCTGTCAGTCAACTGGTGTACAGGTTCCTGAGCCTACTGGGCTCTATCTGAGCCATAGCTATCTGATAGCTAGAGCTATCCATAGCTCTATCTGATAGCCATAGCTATCTGAGCCTACTGGGCGTGTGTGTGTCAGTGTGTGTGTGTGTGTGTGTGTGTGTGTGTGTGTGTGTGTGTGTGTGTGTGTGTGTGTGTGTGTGTGTGTGTATGTGTGTGTGTGTGTGTGTGTGTGTGTGTGTGTCAGTGTGTGTGTGTGTGTGTGTGTGTGTGTGTGTGTGTGTGTGTGTGTGTGTGTGTGTGTCAGTGTGTGCATGCGAGTGTTTCAGGCCGAGGAGCTTCCACTGAAAGATCTGTCGAACGATCTATTGCCAAATGTTACACTCAGTCGTGTATTTCATCGGCTTGTAGTTAGTCTTCTCCGCGATGTTACTGATAACATACTGCTATACCTTCATTAGACAGTCGAGTCCATGTCTTTGACTCAAGCAATTTTCTCAGAAGTGCCTAAGACTTACGTCCTTTTGCCGAGAGCTTGGCCCCCGCCTTGTGGCCAGCTGTGTGGTCTAGAGTAGCAGCGTTACTTGTCAATACTGAGTCAATACACACCCTGAAGGTCGATGGTACCAATGAATTTTTCACGGACGATCCTTAATACCCGGCTCATATATTGGGAGTCAACATAGTTATTTAATTATGAGGAAACCATCGACGGGTTTGTCATATTATTCAACTTCCAGCAATTATATTCTAAATTAATAAATACTATTAAATGGATTAGGTTAACACCTCCAAAGGATACCTGATTAATAACCAGGCCGTGATTCATACGTTAGGCTGCGAGCAGCCGCGTCCAACAGCCTGGTTGACCAGTCCAGCAACGAGGAGGCCTCGTCAAGGACCGGGCCGCGGGGACGCTAAGCCCCGGAACTAACACAAGGTATACAGGTATGCTAGGGTTGGGCTGGCTAGGTAAGGTAAGGATGGAGTCCAATATTTCGTGATAAACAGCTTTAAGCCTTAGTGTTGTTTCATTGCTCAGAATCTTCAACAATTTATATCAACCATCCATCACTACATTGGTAAAAAAAATAAAGCTTCTGTCTAGACCTTTTCTTCTGGTGTTTGTAGCTATGACTATATAGTTATGTTGCCTCTGGTATAAAAATAACTTCCTTATTTGTTTTATCGTCTAGTGTGTGTGTGTGTGTGTGTGTGTGTGTGTGTGTGTGTGTGTGTGTGTGTGTGTGTGTGTGTGTGTGTGTGTGTGTGTGTGTGTAACGCACAACTCCCACCCTACCCATCAACATTGGTGTTCCCCAGGGCAGCATACTTGGCCCTCTCCTCATTTCTCATGACTACTACTACATCTCCTCATTTCTCATCTACTACTACTTTCTCATGACCTTCCACATGCCTCTCAACACCTCAAACCAATTTTATTTGCTGATGACACAACCTTCATTTTTTACAGTCCTGACCCCCTTGCTGTAAGTGTCACAGTGAATACTGAACTAAATAAAGTCATCTTTGGCTAACTGCTAACAAACTCACCCTTAACACTGACAAAACCTTTTATATTATGTTTGATAATAAATCCTCAGATCAAATTAATCTAAGAATAAACAATATCCAAATTAGTAACAAAGTTGATGGTAAATTCCTTAGTGTCCTCATCGATAACAAGCTGAATTTCCCGGGACACATTCAACATATAGCAAAAAAAGTTTATAAAACTGTTGGCATTCTTTCTAAGATCAGATATTATGTACCTCGCCCTGCCCTGGTGACGCTCTATTACTCTCTCATCTATTCTTATCTAAACTATGGTATTTGTGCTTGGGGTTCTACTACCCAAAATCATTTACGTACTCTAATTACTCAACACAAACCTGCTATTAGAACAATATATAACTCTGGCCCCAGACAGCACTCGGTACCCTTACTCAAATCTCTGAATATGTTAAATATTAAGTCACAGCACATACTCTCGTGTGTACTCTCTATATTTAAAACTTTAAACTGTAATGTCAATCCTGACCTTAAAAGCTTCCTAGAAGGTTGTAACAGAACCCATGAGCACCACACCAGAAACAAATACCTTATTGATATTCCAAGAGTACGACTTAATCAAACTAGAAATGCTCTACAAATCAAGGGACCCAGAATGTGGAATGACCTTCCCAATCATGTCTAAGGCTGTACCTCTCTCAACCAGTTTAAGATAAAAACTAAGTACTACCTAATAAACTCCATGTAACCTTCCTCACCCCTAAATGTCAACCCATGTCTTACCATTTTAAACAATGCTGTCTGTTGACCAATTTGTATAAATGCTATTTTCTGCTATGTTTCCCCCGCTTGTTTATATATTCCTTTTTTCAACTTAATTTATACTTTAAGCTCAATTACTATTAAGTTTTTGTCTAAGTGATTTTCCCCCCCAACCTTGGCCGGAACGCTATGAGTATTAGTGGGTTTAGGTATTGTATGTACTAGCTCCATCTTTAAATCCAACATTATGTGGACAAGGTCTAGAGACAAGGGATATAAGCTTCAGGCTGCACAATGAAACTGCCATAGGCAATTTTATAGCTGCTGCTGCTAATGTCACCTGGGAGTCCGAATTAGGTAACATAGGGGACATCAACCTAGCAGTGCAATCATTTCTTCAAAAAACTCTCAGCCTTTATAACACCCACTGCCCTATGCTAACGAAACAAGTCAGAACTAAAAAGCTAAACAATCCTTGGCTTACAAAGGGAATACTTAAATCCATTAATAAAAAAACATGACCTTGAGAAGAAGTATAGGTTTGGAATCGTCTCCAAAGAATTCTCAAAGAATTACTCATCATTCCTATCTAAAATAATTAGAAGAGCCAAAACTAAATACTACGAAGTTAAATTTACCCAAACAAAGGGCAACATTAAGAAACATGGAGCACAATTTCACAAATATTGGGACCAAAGAAGAGTTTAAATAACAAACCAATACTGCTGTCCAATAACGATGGTGAGCGTGCAGCCTCTGATACTGCCATTGAGTTCAATAGGTTCTTCTCTTCCATTGGGTCATCCCTTGCAAATGATATTCCATCTTCCAGTACTGATGTTCAGGACTATCTTACAGCCCACTGTCCACAGTCTCTGTACCTAACGCCTGCAAATTCCACTGATGTAAATGAGGTAATCCTTTCCCTTAAAACCAAGTCTAATGCCCTTGAGGAGAAAAAACATCTAAACCTAAATCTAGATCTGAATAAAAAATCTAAATCTAATATGTACTTTTACCTGAATAAATATTTTTATTTTTAAAACTCTAACAATGAACATACCCGTCTCCAACAGCCCACTCATCTATCACCACCATCTCCAACAGCCCACTCATGTATCACCACCATCTCCAACAGCCCACTCATGTATCACCACCATCTCCAACAGCCCACTCATCTATCACCACCATCTCCAACAGCCCACTCATGTATCACCACCATCTCCAACAGCCCACTCATCTATCACCACCATCTCCAACAGCCCACTCATCTATCACCACCAACTCCAACAACCCACTCATCTATCACCACCATCTCCAACAGCCCACTCATCTATCACCACCATCTCCAACAGCCCACTCATCTATCACCACCACCTCCAACAGCCCACTCATCTATCACCACCATCTCCAACAGCCCACTCATCTATCACCACCATCTCCAACAGCCCACTCATCCATCACCACCATCTCCAACAGCCCACTCATCCATCACCACCATCTCCAACAGCCCACTCATGTATCACCACCATCTCCAACAGCCCACTCATCTATCACCACCATCTCCAACAGCCCACTCATCTATCACCACCATCTCCAACAGCCCACTCATGTATCACCACCATCTCCAACAGCCCACTCATGTATCACCACCATCTCCAACAGCCCACTCATCTATCACCACCATCTCCAACAGAAATGTTGGTGTGGAGCGGAACATGAAGGATGGATGACGAGGATGAGGTGGATTGGGCAGTAGACAGGCGGCCACAACCACCACCACCACCACCACTCTGGCCACTACCCCACCACCACCACCAGCAGTCTGGCCACTACCCCATCACCACCACCACTACCACCAGCAGTCTGGCCACTACTCCACCACCACCACCTCGCAACAACCACGATCAGTTTCTGGCCTTGATCGCTTCCTTCAGTGAAGCTTGGCGTGAGTACTAGTGTCTTCTGTCTTGTCTTGTATTGTGAGTGACTTGTGTTGCCTCCAAGAATATCTCAAAGCTCCTTGCATATTTTCAAGCTCCGTAATTGTGTATGAAAGATCCATCACCGTAGTTGAGATCCAGCGGGTGTCGAAGAATGTCGCACACACAAACATTACCTGAATCCTGCACTCTGCAACACTCGCCGAATGTCGCACTCTGCAACACTGGTTGATACTATTAGTATCAGCCAGTGTTGCAGATACGTATACTGTTAGTGGGTCAGGTGAATACAGATGGATCAAACAATGGGTATAGAATAAGGGATAAAGGAGAAAGGAGTAGAATACGGCGAAAATAGAGTACGAAACACATTCAATCACTATGTGTTTCGTACACATAATCACTATGTGTTCGAAACACATAGTGATTAATCAGATGTAGTGGGCGTGGCATGTTGGGCAGTGTCGTCTATGTTAGCATCTTCACATTCTGGTCTTGTTCTTACTCTCATGGTGGGTAGAGGGAATAGTTCCGTAATTTGGGTATTTATGTATAACCTATGGTAGGTTGGGTATAACCTATGGTAGGTTGGGTATAACCTATGGTAGGTTGGGTATAACCTATGGTAGGTTGGGTATAACCTATGGTAGGTTGGGTATAACCTATGGTAGGTTGGGTATAACCTATGGTAGGTTGGGTATAACCTATGGTAGGTTGGGTATAACCTATGGTAGGTTGGGTATAACCTATGGTAGGTTGGGTATAACCTATGGTAGGTTGGGTATAACCTATGGTAGGTTGGGTATAACCTATGGTAGGTTGGGTATAACCTATGGTAGGTTGGGTATAACCTATGGTAGGTTGGGTATAACCTATGGTAGGTTGGGTATAACCTATGGTAGGTTGGGTATAACCTATGGTAGGTTGGGTATAACCTACCATAAATACCCAAATTACGGAACTATTCACTCTACCCACCATGAGAGTAAGAACAAGACCAGAATGTGAAGATGCCAACATAGACGACACTGCTCAACATACAAATTATATACTGTATATAGGGGTGGTAGGAGAGGAAAAGATTTAAGAGTTCATGCTCTTAGATTTCTTCTTGAAGGCTGTGGGTCCCTACAATTGCTCCAGAGGTGGTTATATATATATATATATATATATATATATATATATATATATATATATATATATATATATATATATATATATATAACCATACATCTTTGTATGTAGATAGGAGCTGCAACTGGTATGTACAGGACGCCTTAACCTTATATATATATATATATATATATATATATATATATATATATATATATATATATATATATATATATATATATATATATATATAATATAATACTAGTATATTTTGGTAGCAGTCTTTCTTGTAAACATATGTTGTTGAATATGACCGAATGGGCAAGAATTTAATGATTCTAACAAGAAACTTCTCAATATTTCTTACGTTTTTCTTCACTGTCGAAGGTAATTGGAAAATTAACTCTCCAGAGTTCATTTTCAAATTTTATTTATGGTCTGACGCCTAGAGGCGTTTTGTAAGAACACTTCTTACATTTTCAAAGACAATTTTTTTACATACTCAGATCGTGCTCATATTAGTTTTTGGGTGACATGATAAGAAACAAATCAATGGGAAAAGACAGAACATGAAACAATGGATATATACAATGGTATATAACCATGGGTATACATTTGTCTTCTTGTTTCTGTGCTAGTTCGGGGTCTTGAAGTGGGTAGAATGTAATTACGTATTAATTGGCTGTTGATTGCTGGTTTTGACTTTTTGATGTGTAAGACCTCGCTGATGTCGAGTCTCCTGCTGTCGCTGTATCTATCGATAATTTCTGTGTTGCTTGTTAAGATTTCTCTGGTGATGGTCTGGTTGTGTGAGGAGATTATATGTTCCTTGATGGAGCCCTGTTGTTTATGCATTGTTAATTGCCTAGAAAAAGACGTTGTTGTCTTGCTTATATACTGAGATCTTTGGGGCTCACAGTCCCCAAGCGGGCATGTGAAGGCATAGACGATGTTGGTTTCTTTCAAGGCGTTCTGTTTGGTGTCTGGAGAGTTCTTCATTAGTAGGTTGGCTGTTTTCTTGTTTTTGTAGTAAATTGTTAATTGTATCTTCTGATTTTTGTCTGTGGGGATAACGTTCCTATTAATAATATCTTTCAGGACACTTTCTTCTGTTTTGTGAGCTGTCAAAAAGAAGTTCCTGTAAAACAGTCTAATAGGAGGTGCCTGCAGTATATGGCGTGTTTCAAGTCCATGTCAACTGTAGGTACGTTGACGACATTGTTATGCAGGTACCTGATGTCAGATGTTTGCAGCAGCTGAAGGAGGCATTCGAGCAAAATTCGGTGTTATGTTTCACTTATGAGATGGAGAGTGATGGGAAGCTGCCCTTTATAGATGTAACAGTCACGGAAAGGAATGGTGGCTTCCACACTGCAGTCTACACTAAGGAAACTAACATAGGAATGTGCCTTAATGCCAATAGTGACTGCCCAGACAGTTACAAGAGGAGTGTTATCAATGCTTACATCGACTGGGCTCTCACTCACAGCTCTGGTTGGAAGCAGGTCGATGAAAAACTCTGTAAAGTAAAGCAGGTCCAAGGCAACAATGGCTTCTCTAAAAGTTATGTTGAAGACGACATCAAAAGAACAGTGAAACGCCATGCAACTTTTTTTCGACGGCTCACAAAATCGAGGAAATTGTCATGATAGATATTAATAATGGGAACGTTATCGCCAGAGACAAAAATCAGAAGATACAATTGACAATTTGCTGCAAAAACAAGAAAACGGCCAACCTACTCATGAAGAACTTCCGAGATACCAAACAGAACGCCTTGAAAGAGACCAACGTCGTCTATGCCTTCACATGCCCGCTTGGGGACTGTAAGCCCCAAAGAACTCGGTATATAAGCAAGACAACAACGTCTCTTTTTAGGCGATTAACCATGCTCAAACAACAGGGCTCCATCAAGGAACATATAATTTCTTCACAACCAGACCATCACCAAAGAAATCTTAATAAGCAACACAGAAAGCATCGATAAATACGGCGATAGCAGGAGACTCGACATCAGCACATCACTACACATCAAAAAGTCAACACCAGCAATCAACAGCCAATTAATGCACAACTATATTCTACCCACTTCAAGACCTCGAACCAACATAGAAGCACAACCACTTCAAGACCTCGAACCAACATAGAAGCAGCAAGAGGAGGTATGGACCAATAGGCCTTCTGCAGTTACTAACATTCTCATGTTTTCATATTCAATTTATATCCATTGTTTCGTGTTCTGTCTTAGCTTTGTCACCCCACCCAAAACTTTTGTGCCATATCATCTCCCAAGACCTCACCTCACCTCACCCAAATATAAGTATGATGAATTTTATGTGTAAATGAAGTCTTTGAAAATGTAATAAGCATTACGAAACGCGTTCAGGCGTCAGACCAGAAATAAAGAATTAATTTTGGAGAGTTAATTTTTAAATTACCCTCAACAGTGAAGAAAAACATAAGAAATATTGAGAAGATTCGTGTTAGAATTATTAATCATACTCTTTCGGTCATTTTCAACAACATATATATATATATATATATATATATATATATATATATATATATATATATATATATATATATATATATATATATATATATGTCGTACCTAGTAGCCAGAGCGCACTTCTCAGCCTACTATGCAAGGCCCGATTTGCCTAATAAGCCAAGTTTTTCTGAATTAACATATTTTCTCTAATTTTTTTCTTATGAAATGATAAAGCTACCCATTTCATTATGTATGAGGTCAATTTTTTATTATTGGAGTTAAAATTAACGTAGATATATGGCCGAACCTAACCAACCCTACCTAACCTAACCTAACCTATCTTTATAGGTTAGGTTAGGTTAGGTAAAGTAGCCGAAAACGTTAGGTTAGGTTAGGTTAGGTAGGTTAGGTAGTCGAAAAACAATTAATTCATAAAAACTTGGCTTATTAGGCAATTAGGCTTATTTATATATACATATATACACACACATATATATATATATATATATATATATATATATATATATATATATATATATATATATATATATATATAATATAAAAAATATATTCCTTCTGCAGCGGTGTATTTGCTCGTACATCTGGAAAGATGGCGTCACCTGAGACGGTGAAGGTTATTGTACGATGTCGACCTATGAACAAGCGAGAGAAGGATCTGGGTTGCGAGGTAAGATAATCACACTTTTTCTAGTAAAAGCAATTCAATTTCTTTCTTTATTATGCATCCCATACTCATCCCGTGGGCAGTGGTGTAAAGGATTACAGAGGCACATAATCGGATCAGGAACTGAACCCTCTAGTTCGTTTAGCTAAGCAAATAACAATATTTTGACGCTGGTTTCAAAATTATTAATGTTATATGTACATGTACACATACTCATACATACATGTACACACACACACACACACACACACACACACACACACACACACACACACACACACACACACACACACACACACACACACACACACACACATAACACACATAACACACATAATATATATATATATATATATATATATATATATATATATATATATATATATATATACATACATATACATATTTAATCACCCACACAAATACCCACATCAATAATCTTTTGTGTCACAAGTGATTCAACAAGAAGCTCACAACAGTCACTATACAAGGCACTATACATCTATGATGAGTCCACGGGAGACATATCCCGTCAGGTAGGGTCGCACCTCCACAGATCTCCAGTATCATCTATTGATACTGGTAATGGCTCAAAAGGGCCACCACTTACGGGCTATTCATGCCCGTGCCACCTTTTGGGTGGCTTAATCTTTATCATTCAATCTATGATGAGTCACACAATTACTAGTCTTGCTGCACACCCATCCAACTGGGCGGCAGCTTTACAGTCATGTGCTCCACACCCACCCAACTGGGCGGCAGCTTTACAGTCATGTGCTCCACACCCACCCAACTGGGCGGCAGCTTTACAGTCATGTGCTCCACACCCACCCAACTGGGCGGCAGCTTTACAGTCATGTGCTCCACACCCACCCAACTGGGCGGCAGCTTTACAGTCATGTGCTCCACACCCACCCAACTGGGCGGCAGCTTTACAGCCATGTACATGCATTACTTACAGTAAGCAAATTTTGGATACTTCGCTAAGATTTCGGGCAGCACATCATTATGAATGAAGTACTTACACATTTCTTGGACACTATTAATGGTGTTATCTTGAAATTCCGCGATAAAAGCGCCAGACAACACTGCATCCGGCTCTCTTGATTTGGTGGAACAGCAAGTAAAATATCACCATGCCTTACACGGTGCTGTGAATTTGGGATGTAACAACATTCAGATTCTTTATTCTGGTAAAGGTACATACATTGCAGATGAGTTACAAACATAATGTTGGATTTAAAGAAAGAGCTAGTACATACAATACCTAAAGCCACTAGTACGCATAGCGTTTTGGGCAAGGTGAGGGGGGAAAAACACTTAGATTAAAACTGAATACTAATTAAGATTAAAGTATAAATTGTGTTGAAAAATAAAAAATAAAGAAAGGGGAGGAACATGGTAGAAAATAGCAAATATACTATTTGGTCAACAAACAGCATATTGTTTAAAATAGTATGACATTGTTTAAAATAGTAAGACATGGGATGACATTTAGGGGTAAGGTAGGTTACATGGAGTTAATTAGGTAGAACTTAGTTTTTATCTTAAACTGGTTGGGAGAGGTACAGTCTTTGAGATGATTGGGAAGGTCATTCCACATTCTGGGTCCCTTGATTTGTAACACATTTCTAGTTTGATTAATTCGTACTCTTGGAATATCAAATAGGTATTGGTTCCTGGTGTTGTGCCCATGGGTTCTGTTACAACCTTCTAAGAAGCTTTTAAGGTCAGGATTGACATTACATTTCAGCGTTTTATATATATAAAATACATATGAGAGGATCTGCAGTGACTTAATATCTAACATATTCAGAGATTTGAGTAAGGGTAGGGGGGAGAAGGGAGGGCTTGGTGGGTGGGAGAGGAAGTAGGGCTTGTGGGGGCCGGGAGAGGAGGGGCGGGTTGCGGGGTGGGAGAGAAGGGAGGACTTGGGTGGGGGGAGAAGGGGGAGAAGGGAAGGGCTGGCAGGGGTTGGGGCAGGTAAGGCTTTTATTGGGTCGAAGGTGGGGGTGATGCTCCTCCCACTGGGGTTGTTGAACTGCCTGTGGAGGGTTCCCCACTCCCCTCTGGGATTGTAGGGTTCAGAGCTATGGTTCCCTAATACCTTTCTCTCACCCTGCACTCCTTCCTCACTGCAGCTGCCCTCATTCTCTTGTTTTTTGTCATATTCCTCGGCAGGAATACCGTTTTGAACTTTGGCATATTGAATAGTTTGCTCTTCCTTGCTAAAATGGCCTCGTTTGTCTTCTCGCTTGTGACTACAGTACCTCTTTTATCAATTGGTCTCCTTGTGGCCAAGCCTGAAAACCTTTTCTATATTTTGTTCTTCCCTCTCCATCTATACTCCTTTAAGGATCTCTTTAACTGTGGCTTTGTCCTTATCTCTCCACTCCACTGGACTGGCCCCTATTTGTTCGCAAACGTCCACAACTAACTCTGCGGATGTGCGAAACGGACGGCCGTGACGTCCAAAATTAAAATATTTGTTAAAATTTTATTTGTTTCCAATCATTATGGGACTAGCTTTAAAATGCACGCCTTTAGATTGCAAATCATTTGATACCAGAATGAATGACATAGCATGAAAATGGAGGTGAGAAAACTGAACAGTGTATACACATTTTATTGTGGATGGGCAGATGGTGCTCGCTCATGGGATATACGCTCAGCAGACTTTCTAGTTTGCTGTCGGTAGTGTGCCTGTTTATTTTTATCTGATATGTGTATATCACTTTAGAAAATTCTTTTGCGAACAAATGGATACCAAAATGAACGATGTAACACGAAAATTGATGGGGTAACGCTCACGGATAACACTCGGCCGATTTTCGGGTTTGCTTCGGGTGACATGCCAGGCTTTTTGACCTTGTATGCATAAACCCCTTTAGAAAATTCTATTGCGAACAATTTGATACCAAATTGAACAATGTAACACGAAAATTGACATGAGAAAACTGAAGAGAGTATACACATTTTAGTGGTTGTGCACTCACAGGCAAACCTGTGAAACACAATTTGCCATCCCTGAACCCATGCTGGTGGTGTGTTAAACAATCCCTTCTCTTCAGATGTGCTACCAGCTTTTTTCTCACAATCTTATCTATCCCTTTTGTATGGTATACAATTTAAGGACACCGGCCAGTAGTTTAAGGCCTCCTGCCATTCGCCCTTTATGTATATTGGGGCTATGTTAGCTTCCTTCCAACTCTGTGGTTGATCTGTTTCCAGTGACTTGTTATCCACCATAGATAGTGGCATGCAAAGTGCTTCTACCCCCCCCCCCTCTTTTAGCATCCATGGTGAGATTCCATCAGGTCCAACAGCCTTAGTCACATCTAGATTGAGCAGATACCTCCTAACCCCATCTCTGGTAATTCCCTCTGCCGATGATGTTGATGAAAATTAAGCCACCCAAGAGGTGGCACGGGCATGAATAGCCCGTAAGTGGTAAAAAAAAATTTCTCTTTATTCTGAGTTTGCATTTAACCATCAAGCTGTTATCGCGGGGGAGGATACTGCTTCACAGTCTTTATGAGGGTGTCCAGCTGCTGGACACCTTTGTTGACCAGGAGAGTGGCTGTGTTGATGGCTTCAGGGTGACCACTGCATGATTCAGGAACTCTTAAAGCTCTTCTAAGGTCATTGGTTGCTTCACATTCCAGAAGATAGTGAAGTAATGGCTTTTCTGTGACAGTTTGGCAGAAGATGCACTCTCTCTGTCGGGGTTCACCAATCTCCCAGTTGCATCTGTAACCTAGACGTAGTCTATATAACCTAACTGCTATTTCCCTGTGGATTCCTTTTGGGATATTTAACTTTTCTAATTTGGTAGCCTGAAGATACCATGTTGCAGATGGCGAACCTTCAGATATTCTCTGGTGCAGGTAGGCTTTGTTGAGATGTGAGAGTTTTTTGGTGATGATGTTTTTTATGTTCTCTAGGCTGGGTTGAATTGTTTTTTTCTGACCAGGGGGAGAAAGATACTGGCAGTATGGGGCGTTAAAGTTTATTGAGGATTAAATTCTGCAGAACATGTAAATATATAAAGTTCAAATATAAAGTAAGTAATTATATAAAGTCTATATTAAACACGGTTTATATTATAGACTTATAACAAGTTGATATTATATTAAACTTAATATTGAACATGTAAATATATAAAGTAAATATATAACGTTTATATCAAAATATATAAAGTAAATATATAAAGTAAGAATTAACAGTAACAATTCCAAGTCCGAGGACTAGATTTAACTTAAGGTACACCCGTAGTAAGTATGAGACCTTAGCCTATAGTGACATGGAAACTAATTCTGCAGAAACCTAAAGGTTAACTGGTACTAGAATTAAGGCCGAGTGCAAATGTGTAGTAATTATATAACACTAGGATATAACAGGCAGGACACAAAGAATAACTAATAAGTGAGAGACCACATAACACGTAATGTACCCGGCCAAGAGGCCGTAAAAGACCTAATGGATAAGGAGAAGGGGGTGTGACTACAAGTAGGGCTTACTAGCACCTAGACTGGGCAAAGTATTAGCTGCGGACAGCGGGACACTTGGGGACCGGCGCTGCACCCCCCTTCCCACATGCAGTGGGGAGACAATCGGGACAACTGTGCAAAGCATGACGGGGGTACAAAAGCAGCCGCTTGCAAAGGGGGGGAAGGTGGGGTTTTGCGAGGGCAGCGGCGAGGGCGGGCGGAGTGAGGCAGAGCCCCATTGTGCGCCCGTATTTATACGGCCCCAAACTGCCCGCGCAACGCCGCGGGACGCGCTGCGCAATTGTTTCTTTCTCCCCCGCCAGAAAAATCCCCGCTTGTGAAGCAGTGACCATATGTATCACTGGATGACGAGTTGCCAATTTAGCAATTTCGTCAGCTTTTTCATTTAATGGGATTCCAATATGGGATGGGATCCAGTTTAAAGTTATGTTGAGTCCTTTGCCTTTAGCGACTGCTCCAAGATACAAAATGGTGGTAATTATTTCCACATTATCTTTCCACTGTTTTTGTCCTAGTATTTGAAGTGCAGCTTTTGAGTCTGTGTGTATAATTGCATTTTGAGTGTGAAGATGTGGGTGGCTCCTGCTACTGCTATGCTATACATTTGCTCTTCTATTATGCGCCTTAGGATTGTCGGATCATAGGCAGCCTTTTTCTTTGGGAGACTTTCTATTACTATTTTGAAAGTAGGCTCTTCCCACGGCGCGGAAGGAGTGTAATTTGGGTGTGGATGATCACCCTCTCTATCAAGAATCATGTTTTTTAAATGTAGTCTGTTTAGGACTTTTCCTGCCCTTGTAACCCAAGAGTTTCCATTGTTTTGGCCTAGTCCAACCACCAAGACCTGCCGTACTGGGATTGGATCAGAAGAAATAATTATCTTACTGACAATTGTAGCTGTCCTTTGTGATATTCTTTCTTGTAGAGAGGGCAAACCCGTCTCCAGTCTAAGAGTTTCAAGCCTGGTCCACATGGGGGCTCCCAGTGCCGCTCTCATAGCATTGTTTTGGGCAACTTCAAGCTTTTTCCACTGTTGGTGTGATAGATTTGTGAGTGCAGGTGCGGCATAATCGATCACTGATCTGACTGCCTGTACATAGTATGTGCGAAGGACTTGCAGATTGGCTCCTCCAGAAAGGGAGGTTAGCGACCTGAGAATTGCCGCCGCAGTTCGCTCTCAAGTAAGTGACCTCAGCATTAAAATTCATGTGTGTGTCCAGGATGATTCCTAGATACTGATAGGTGTCGACCCATTCACTTGGTTGACCCTGTACTGTGAGTTGGATGTTGGGCTTCGCTATTTTTATGGGCATGGCCTTTGACTTTGAGGGGTTGAGTTTGATCCCAATCTGTTTTGCCTCTTTACTGATGCAGTCTAAGCATTTGGGTGCAAGGCGCGCTCCCTCTGCCGAGAGAGAGAGAGAGAGAAAGATTAAGCCACCCAAAAGGTGGCATGGGCATAAATAGCCCATAAGTGGTGGCCCTTTTGAGCCATTTCCAGTATCGATAGATGATACTGAAGATCTGTGGAGGTGCGACTGCACCCTGCGTGACGGGAGATGTCTCCCTCCCTCTGCCCTTTATATAGGCCCCCATTGCGCTGCGCACGTCGCGCCGCAGAACGCGCTGTGCAACTGTCTTCTCCTTCATCAGAAAATCCTCCACATTCCTGTTTAATGCAGTGGTCACTTCTGTTGTTCTGTTGCTAATGTATGCTGTTCCATCCAACATGTAGTTGTTCCGAACCATAATGGAAACTGACACAACTATGGGATGGGTTAACCCAAGTATCGCGTTTTCAAAAGGGTCGCCCATAATAGAATAAACCAAAATTATTTATTAGTCAGAAGAAAGACAGAGACGCGATCTATATATAAAACCTCTACCAGACAAATATTTTAAGTAAAACCGAAGCTCTAGTCATTTAAGTTTTTCATGCCCGAAACGCTTTGCGTAATAGTGGCTTTAGGCATTGTATGTACTAGCTCTATCTATAAGTCCACCAATCTTTGTAAAAATTTCTTGTATGTATGTACCTTACCTAAATAAACATTATTATTATTATTATTATTATTTGTAGTTGTATAATAGTGGCAGTTTTCATCGCTCGTCGAGCTCGAAATCCGCAGTATTCATCTCAGAACAATGCCTATTTCAAGCTCTATCTACAAATCCAACATTCTGTTTGTAACTCATTTTGTATGTATGTATCTTTACCTGAATAACCATTATTATTATTTTATTAAACATTGTTATTAATATTATTATATAGTGGTGGATGACTAAGCATATGGACCGTTGCAGTGCGTGGTGGTGATGGATGGCCTGGTGTGCGGAC
This sequence comes from Procambarus clarkii, assembly GCF_040958095.1. NCBI lineage: Eukaryota > Metazoa > Arthropoda > Malacostraca > Decapoda > Cambaridae > Procambarus > Procambarus clarkii. The sequence goes on from NC_091209.1 coordinate 22,614,224, forward strand.
TCGTCAACCCGGAGGACAAGGGCACTGGGCCCAAGAACTTCACCTTCGACGGGGCCTACTTCACCGACTCCACCACCGAGGGCATCTATAATGATGTCGCCTTTCCGCTAGTCGAGGTAAGATGTGTGTGTACTCGCCTATTTTTATTCACGAGTTGTGCTTGCGGGGGTTGAGCTCTGGCTCTTTGGTCCCACCTCTCAACTGTCAGTCAACTATGTGCTTTACCTATACCTACAATTATACACATATACCTATGTGCTTTAATATACCTACAATTTTCTCTCATCTTTTATTTTTTTCTTGCTATGTAACTGTTATCATTTTTATAAATTTTGCAAGTATTTACCTACTTAAAATTTTCTTAGATTAAGGACCTGCCCGAAATGCTGCGCGTACTAGTGGCTTTACAAGAATGTAATTACTATGCTATGTATCCTCACAATCCCAATGAGGGAGCCGGTCGGCCGAGTGGACAGCACACTGGACTTGTGGTCCCGGGTTCGATCCCATGCGCCGGCGAGAAACAATGGGCAGAGTTTCTTTCACCCTATGCCCCTGTTACCTAGCAGTAAAATAGGTACCTGGGTATTAGTCAGCTGTCACGGGCTGCTTCCTGGGGGTGGAGGCCAGGTCAAGGACCGGGCCGCGTGGACACTAAAGCCCCGAAATCATCTCGAGATAACTCAAGATAACCTCAAGTACCTTCTTGTATATATATAAATAAATAAATAAATAAACTGGTGTACAGATTCCTGAGCCTACTGGGCTCTACCATATCTACATTTGAAACTGTGTATGGAGTCTGCCTCCACCACATCACTGCTTATTGCATTCCATCTGTTAACTACTCTGACACTGAAAAAGTTCTTTCTAATGTCCCTATGGCTCATTTGGGTACTCAGTTTTCACATGTGTCCCCTTGTTCGCGTATCCCCCGTATTAAGCAATTTATCTTTATACCCTGTCGATTCCTCTTAGAATTTTGTAGGTAGTGATCATGTCTTCCTGAGCTCTCATGTCTTCCAGTGACGTGAGGAGCATTTCACGCAGTCTTTCCTTGTAACTCATGCCTCTTAGTTCTGGGACTAGCCTAGTGGTAGACCTCTGAACTTTTTCCAGCTTAATCCTGTGCTTGACAATGTATGGGCTCCATGCTAGGGCTGTATACTTCAGGATTGGTCTTACATATGTGGTATACAAGGTTCTGTATGATTCGTTACACAGGTTCCTGAAGGCAGTTCTGATGGTAGCCAGCTTTGCATATGCTGCAGATGTTAGTCTTTTTATGTGGACTTCAGGAGACAGGTTTGGCGTGATATCAATACCTAGATCTTTCTCTCTGTTTCGTGATGGACTTCATCTCCCATTTGGTATCCTGTGTCTGGCCTCTTGTTTCCACTGCCTAATTTTTTTTACCTTACATTTACTCGGGTTGGACTTCAGTAGCCCGAGACCAACAATGGCCTTGTTGGACCATTCATTCAGTTTATCTTGGTCATCTTGTAGCCTCATACTATCTTCCTCTGTCTTAATCCTCCTTATAATTTTTGCATCATCAGCAAACAATGAGAGGAACGAGTCTATACCCTCAGGGAGATCATTTACATATAACAGAAAGAGTATAGGTCCAAGGACTGAACCCTGTGGAACTCCACTGGTGACATCTAGCCAATTTGAGACCTCGCCTCTCATAGTGACTCACTGTCTTCTGTTGCTTAGGTACTCCCTTATCCAATGGAATACCTTCCTTTTCACACCTGCCTGCATCTCCAGCTTGTGCACCAGTCTCTTGTGTGGTACTGTGTCAAAGGCTTTCTGGCAATCCAAAAATATGTAGTCTGGCCACCCCTCTCTTTCTTGCTTGGTCATAGAATTCAATTAATCCTGTGAGGCATGACTTGCCATCACTGAACCCATGCTGATGTTGTGTTACAAAGTTCTTTCACTCCAGATGTTCCACCAAATTTTTTTGCACAATTTTGCCATCAACTTGCATTGTATGCAAGTTAGGGACACTGGCCTGTAGTTCAGTGCCTCTTGCCTATCCCCCTTCTTGTATATCGGGACTACATTAGTCATCTTCCAAATTTTTGGCAGCTCACCTGTTACCAGTATAACAAATACTAGTGTATTTGTTATACACTATAAAGAGTTGCAGGCACAGTGCTCCTGCTCCTTCTTTTAGTATCCATGGTGAGATTCCATCCGGGCCTATAGCCTTTGTCACATCCAACTCTAGCAGAAGCTTCCTTACCTCCCTACTGGTAATCCCAAACTCCTCTAGTGGTGCCTGGTTATCTATTTCCTCTCATATCTCTGAAACTTCTCCTTGTTCTAATGTGAAAACCTCCTGAAATTTCTTATTGAGTTTCTTGCACACTTTCTTGTCGTTTGTAGTGAATCTGTCTGTCCCCCATCCTCAGTTTCATTACCGGTTCCTTCATTGTTGCTTCTCTCCTGATGTGGCTGTGCAGCAATTTAGGTTGAGTCTTTGCCTTGCTTGCTATGTCATTTTCGTATTACCCTTCTGTCTCTCTTCTCACCTTCACGAATTCATTCCTGGCACTCTGGTATCTTTCTCTGCTTTCAAGTGTCCTGTTATTTCTATAGTTTCTCCACACCCTTGTACTTTGTTGCTTTGCTAGATAACATCTCTGATTAAACCATGGGTTTCTCGTCTTCATTTCGTTTTTTTTCCTTTTGGACTGGGACAAACTTGTCTGCTGCCTCCTTACACTTCTGCGTGATGTAGTCCATCATGTCTTGGGCCGTCTTTTCTCTGAGCTCTGCTTCTCAAGTTATATCTGTTAGGAATTTTCTTATCTCCTCATAGTTTTCCGTTCAAAACGCCAGTCTTTTGTTTTCTGGTCCCTTCCTTGAGTACGTGAACCCCTTCTTCGACAAGATACTCGAATGTCAGTACACTGTGATCGCTCATTCCTACTGGGGCTTTGTTACCGATTTCCCATATGTCGGAGTCGTTCAGAGTGAAGACTAAATCGAGTCTAGCTGGTTCATCGTTGCCTCTGATTCTTGTGGGTCCCTTGACATGCTGGCTTAGAAAGTTTTTTGTTGCCACCTCCAATAGTTTAGCTTTCCATGTTTCCTCACCTCCATGCGGTTCCTTGTTCTCCCAGTCTCTCCTTCTGTGATTGAAGTCCCCCATGATGAGCAGATGGGATCTATTTCTACAGGCACCAGATGCTGCCCTCTGAATTATAGTGTTAATTATAGTGTTCATGTTTTTATTGTCATACTTTTGCTTGGGTCTTCTTTTTATTTATTTATTTATTTATTTATATATATGCAAGAAAGTACATTGGGTTTGTAAGAATACATAGCATGGTGCTAATATTCTTGTAAAGCCACTAGTACGCGCAGGGTTTCGGGCAGGTCCTTAATCTAACATATAATTTTAAGTAAGTGAATTCTAGCAAAATTTATAAAGTGATAACGGGTACATTGCAAGAACAAAAATGAGATGAGACCTTCTGTCATTTGGTGGAAGGTTATATAACACTGCTACTACTACTCATGGTCCTCCCATCATCATGGTGCCTGTAATGTAGTCTCTGAACCCCTTGCAGCCCAGGATAACCATCTCCTTGAAGCTCCATTCCTTTCTCATTAGTAGGGCCACTTCGCTCCTCCCCGTCCCTCCCTCTCTTTCCTTATTACAGTGTAGTCCTGGGGAACATCACATTTGTTATGATTCCTGAGAGTTTTGTTTCCATGAGTCTAAATACATCCGGGTTCACTTCTTGTGCTCTTTCCCTTAGTTCACTTGCCTTGCTTGTAATCCCATCTATGTTTGAGTACATCACCTTGAAGCTGAGTCTTCTGTCCATCCTAAGTTTCTGTTGATTCCACTGACATAGGGAAACTGGGAGGGTCCAGGATGGGAGGCCCTGGGAAGGGGGACCTGGAAGATTTAGGGTGTGAGCGGGCTGGGAGGGTCTGGGATGGAAAGGGTGGTGGAAAAGGGAGGGCTAGGGGGAGTGGGAGAGGAGGGGGGCTTGGGGGGTGGGAGAGGAGGATGGGTTTGGGGGGGTGAGAAGGAAGGGCTTATAGGGGGATGGGCGAGAAGGGAGGGCATAGGGGAGTGGGGGAGATGGGAGGGCTTATGTGGGTGGGAAATAAGGGAGGGCTTGGGGGAGTGGGAGAAGGGTGGCCATGAAGGAGAAGGGAGGGCTTTGGGAGGGGGGGGGGGAGGGGAGAAGGGAGGGCTTGGGGAGGGGAGAAGGGAGGGCATTTGTGGGGGAGAATTTTTAGAAGGGAGGGCTTGGGGATTGGGGAAGAAGGGAGCCCTTGGGGAGAGGGGATAGTGTGGCCTAATTGGGCACTTAGTGGGGGCTGGAAGGGGTTGGGGCAGGGAGGACTTCTATTGGGTGGAAGGTGAGCCATCCTGGTCATTGGACCGGGTGCTCCCTTTTCTCTCTTCTCCTCGGTTTGTTGTGGCCCTTCACTTCAAGATTGTTTTGCGAAAACTCTTTTCCTGTTGGCATTGACCTCTGGGGTTGTGTTGGGGAGGTTTCTGCTCTTTTGGTCCTGGTGGTAGATTTGTTCGTTTGCAGCCATCTTCTTTTCTGGCGAAGAATAAGACTGCTGCTTTCCAGAGGGGTCTTTGGGTTGTTGATGCTTGGTTGGTTCGGCTGGGGGGGCCATCATGTGTTGTGTCCGGTTACGGCTATTACCTGTGCGCCACAGCCACGGTGGCCGGGAACGTGCTTTGGGTTGACCTGGTTTCCCTCCTTGTGTGTCTTTTGAGGGGAGCCAAGCTCTGGCTTGTGGTCTCCTGTAGGCCTAGAACTCCATTTGCTTTGACTGATGCCAGGGTCTAATATTAGCCCAGATAGCTCCGGGGAGCCTCCAGGTCTCACCCAGAAAATGGCATTTCATTACACTCAATTTTTTTTTTTTTATTATTGCTGCTTCTACCTGTTTTGTAACTCTCAGTGAATGGTGGCTTTTGACTCCAAGGTCCTTTTTTTCATCAATCTGCTGTAATGTAATGTTATTAATTTAGTAGTTATGGTCTGGGTTGCAATGCACCATATGCAAGGTCTTGCATTTGTCAATATTTAAAAGCATTTGCCAGTCTCCTGACCATTTGTCCATCTAACACCATCTGACCATCTAACACTTATTCCATCATAGCTTCTTTCCCTCACCTTGTGATTGCCCTCATTATTTTCCTATCTGCCCCTCTCGCTTGCTCCATTATTGTTTCTTGCCCTCACCAGCTGCTTCCCTAGTAATTGTCTATTTGACATACCTGTCTCTTACGTCTTAACTGTCTCACCTTCATCATTGCTCACTGGTCTCACGTGGATCATCCAACCCATACTCATGTTTAGATAGTAGTTTTTGTAACTATGTATACCATAGTACTGTACAAATATTTACACACTAAGCAATTAGATAATATAATTTGGTACTGTTCACTTTATAATCCAAAAAATAAAGCTAAAAAACTCATTATTCTTAGGCCTAGTAAAGCACACACATGTATTATATTAGGCCTCATATAGCATGTATTAGGCCTAGGAAGGTTTGGTTAGGTTAGTTTAGGTTGTATTTGCAATATGAATACAAAACCTTTTCCAGTTTGTCTAAATTCAATAGTACAGTTTTCTATTTTCTCATTGTGTTGTACATCGGTATATGTACTATGGTCCTCATCATTACTATAAGTACAACCAAAACAGGAGGATGGGCTGGATCATCTGTCTCACCCTTCTTACCTTTCTCACTTGTCCACAGAGTGTGTTAGAGGGGTACAACGGAACGGTGTTCGCCTACGGCCAGACAGGGTGTGGGAAGTCCTTCACCATGCAGGGAGTGGTAGACCCTGCCACACAGCGTGGTATCATACCCAGGTACGCATCAGTGTCAGACTCCACAATGCCGCATGGTATCATACCTAGGTAGGTATCAGTGCCAGACCCTGCCATGCAGCATAGCATCCTATGCAGATAGGCACCAGTGCCAGACCCTGCCATGCAGCATGGCATCCTACCCAGGTAGGCACCAGTGCCAGACCCCATAATGCAGCATAGCATCATATCAAAGTAAAAACCAGTGAAAACGCTAAATGAGTTTGAGTATATAGCACTTTGGGGGGATGTAAGGATATGGAGCTGGGGTAGTAGCAAGTGGAGAATGAACAGTGCCAAACCACTTGGACTACTGGGGATTGAACGCCAATCCTGCAAGATGTAACTCCTTAATCTGCACCAAACAGTCCAAGAGGAGAAATGTCAAGTGCAGTTTATCGAAGAAAAATGCAAAACCTCATCCCATCCTCCTAATAGTACTTAAGATAGTACTATTAGATAATAGATAGTACTTATACTAAGTACATGTATATGTTTGACAGTACCACTATGTAGTAATGAACCACCAATAAAGTACTTTTTGTACTAATAATTTTATTTAGTCCAGAAGAAATAAAGCTAAAAGCCAAACTTAATATTCCTAGGCCTAGTGTAGCACATACATGTATCATATCAGGCCTAAGATAGCATGTATTTGGCCTAGGATTACTAGGAGAGGTTACGTTAGATCTTATATTTATGTTGCTGTTAAAAATGTTTGCCAAAATTGAATAATAACAACTAAGCAAAGAAATGTAGACCACAGAGTCTATCACAGATTAAGAAAGTAATTAGAAATAGAGCAATGCAGATGATGTACAGTGACCACAACACAACAGTTGCAAGATCTGCTGGTTGGTACAAGAATTCAACCAACTACGAACCACTTATTTTGATGAAAGGGAGCAGTAGAACAACAGAAGTACACTTACATCGCATCAGGCCTGGATACCCATGTGCATGGGAAATAGGCTTACAGGTTCCAGAAGATGAGAGGAAATGTCAGCTCTGGAGAAATGCCCGACAGACCACTGGAACATTATCTAACACAGTGTACAGTTACAAACCCAATAAGATTTCAACTTAGATGCAACAGGCCAGAAGAAGTTGTTAAACACATTGGACAAAATCTTACTGAAGCGACCATACGAGTCATAAATACTCATACTCTGCCTAAGTAAAACAGAAACAAGCAACACTTAGTGGGCCAACCAGAGGCTTAGGGCCTGTGCAGGAATTTCCCTGCAAGAAAAAAAAAGTGCCCCCCCCTCCCCTGAGAGGGGGAAGGGGGAACCCACTTAGGCAAGCCAGTAGCTTACCACTCCAGTTCTTGATTGATGTGCACTCGGGTCACATGTTACCTCTGGCCTCACTTTCCTTCCTCGATTTTGCCCTGTGTGTCTGTGTCAGCTCCGTGGGGCGGTTGTGGTGGCCAGGTGTTCTTCTCTACGCAAGGCTGCATGCGTTTAGGGCTAGCTTCCCTAAACGTCCTGTAAGTACTACTCTTGCGTGTTCAGGGTTCTCTTCCCTGGGGCGTTCAGGATTCGAGACGTTCAGGTCTCCGTCGATTGGCATAGGCCTTGCCCTTGGAGTTGGGCGAGGATTGTGGGGCTTTCTGTCTTGCCTTGGATAGGAAGTGATTGTTGCTGGGTGGGGTGCACTGTGATTGGCGCAGCCTGCACACATGCAGTGGCCGTGATTCTCTCTGGCCTCCAGTTTGCTTGTTTGTGGGATTTTGGGGGTTATGTTTTATTTCTTGTTTGGTTGGAGGTCTGCCTAGCTTCCAATTAAATTCGGTTAGGTTGTGTTTGGTGGTCCTACTCTGGTACCCTTGAGGTTTCATGACTGCTGAGGGGTCAGTTTGCCTGTCATTACACAGGGTTCAACTGGCTTTGCTAATCTAGCACCTGGGTTCCCCATAGGGTTACTCTCCCTTGCGTGCCCTGGAAAATCGCCTGAGGCTCGGGTTGACCGAGAACATAATTTCCTAGTCCTCTCTCTCTCTCTCTCTCGCCTTGTGTGAGGTCGAAGGTTATTTGTTACCCGTCTCAGGGGTGACGATTGTCCATAATGTACTGCCTCCGTCATGCTGTCTGTTGGGTTGGTGACACCTTTGAACTGAAGTCCTGTGGGATTTCTTCTCCGCTTTTACTCCTGTTTACCCATTCTTTATCTTAGGAGTCAGGCAGTGGCTGCATTGCATGCTAAGTTTTCATTGTTGCAACGTACCTATTTGGAAGCCCCAGAGCTGCCTCGCTTGGGTTTTAGGGGTCCAGGATTTGGGGGGCGTTGGTCGATTCGACCTTGGTTCCGTCTGCGCTCCCACTTGGACATGGTTCACCCTGCTCCTCCCTCCCCCGGCCTCTGGCTTCAGAATGTCTGAAGGCTTCGAAGTCGGGGCGGGGTTTAGTTCAAGAAGAGGCTCAGGTGGCTTCAGTTTTTTTTCCTTCCAAGTCGGGTGCGGACTTGGAAGGGAAAAACCCATTTAGACCATTTTCCGGCCAAGGCTTTTGGTTCAACCCGGCAGACTTCCTTCTCTGCAGCCTTTCTCCTGGACTCCGCCTTTTCTTTAGGAGTGATAGGTGTGGGTTTATCGCCATTTACACGGTAATTACCTAAGTGTAATTACCAAAGTATAGTTACAAGATGAGAGCTACGCTCGTGGTGTCCCGTCTTCCCAGCACTCTTTGTCATATAACGCTTTGAAATTACTGATAGCTTTGGCCTCCACCACCTTCTCACCTAACTTGTTTCAACCATCTACCACTCTGCTTACAAAAGTGAATTTTCTTATACCAGTATTTCTCAGGCAGCTTTGTTTCATTAATTTCAATCTATGACCTCTTCTTGAAGTTCCGGGTTTCAGGAATTCTTCCCTATCAATTTTATCGATTCCTGTTATTATTTTGTACGTAGTGATCATATCGCCTCTTTTTCTTCTATCTTCTAGTTTTTGCATATTTAATGCCTCTAACCTCTCCTCATAGCTCTTGTCCTTCAGTTCTGGGAGCCACATGTGGCATGTCATTGCACCTTTTCCAGTTTGTTGATGTGCTTCTTAAGATATGGGCACCATACAACTGCTGCATATTCCAGCTTTGGTCTAACAAAAAGTCATGAACAATTTCTTTAGTATTTCTCCATTCATGTATTTAAAAGCAATTCTGAAGTTAGAAAGGGTAGCATAGGCTCCTCGCACAATGTTCTTAATGTGGTCCTCAGGTGACAGTTTTCCGTCTAGAACCATCCCTAGATCCCTTTCTTTGTCAGAATTCCTTAAAGATTTCTCACATAATTTATAGGTTGTGTGGGATCTATATTCTCCAATTCCACTTTCCATAACATGGCATTTATTCACAGTAAATTCCATTTGCCAAGTGTTGCTCCATATACTTATTTTGTCCAGGTCTTCTAGAAGGGCATGACAATCATCTAGGTTTCTTATCTTCCCTATTATCTTAGCATCATCAGCAAACATGTTCATATAATTCTGTATTCCAACTGGTAGATCGTTTATGTAGACAATGAACATTACCGGTGCAAGAACTGAACCCTGTTGAACTCCACTCGTGACATTCCTCCAATCCAATACCTTGCCTCTGATTATGGCCCTCATTTTTCTGTCAGTTAGGAAATTTTTCATCTATATTATAAGCTTACCTGTCACCCCTCCAATATGTTTCAGTTTCCAGAACAACCTCTTATGTTGAACTCTGTCGAAAGCCTTTTTTAGGTCCAGATAGATGCAGTCAACCCAACCATCTCTTTCCTGTAAAATCTCTGTGGCTTCTTCTTGAGGTTATCTTGAGATGATTTCGGGGCTTTAGTGTCCCCGCGGCCCGGTCCTCGACCAGGCCTCCACCCCCAGGAAGCAGCCTGTGACAGCTGACTAACTCCCAGGTACCTATTTTACTGCTAGGTAACAGGAGCATAGGGTGTAAGAAACTCTGCCCATTGTTTCTCGCCGGCGCCTGGGATCGAACCCAGGACCACAGGATCACAAGTCCAGTGTGCTGTCTGCTCGGCCGACCGGCTCCCTTGATCATAGAAACTGAGTAAGTTTGTTACACAGGATCTTCCAGATCGAAAACCATACTGCCTGTCTGATATTACAGTACAGTATATCGTTTTTCTCCAGGTGTTCTACCCATTTAGTTTTAATTATTTTTTCCAATATTTTGACTATTACACTTGTCAATGATACAGGTCTATAATTAAGGGGGTCTTCCCTGCTGCCACTTTTGTAGATTGGAACTATGTTAGCCTTTTTCCACACATCAGCTACAACTCCTGTAAACAGGGATGTCTGAAAAATCAGTTGAAGTGGAATGCTGAGCACAGGTGCACATTCTTTCAGAACCCATGGTGAAACTCCATCTGGACCAACTGCTTTGTTCTTACTTAGCTCCTTGAGCATTTTTTCCACTTCGTCTCTAGACACCACTACTGTATGTGCTCTATGTTGTTCTCTGGAATTCTAATTGTCTGGTTCCCTGAAGATTTAATTTTGTACAAACACACTTTGGAACTTTTTATTTAATGTTTCACTCATTTCCTTTTCATTTTCCGTGAATCTATTTCCCATTTTCAAGCTATGAATATTATCCTTTACCTGCAATTTGTTGTTAATGAATTTATAGAATAGACCTAGTTTTGTTTTACATTTGTCTGCAATCCCTTTTTCAAAATTTCTTTCTGCCTCTCTCCTCACTGCCGTGTAGTTGTTTCTCGCATCTTTGTATCGCTGGTATGTTTACCAGCGATGCAAACCCCATACCAGCGTTTGTATCGCTGGTATGGGGTTTGGCCTCTTCCTATGCTGATTCCATTTTTGTCTTTTGGTCTCTGGCCCTCTCGCAATTTCTGTTAAACCAATCCTGTTTCCTAGTTCTGCATCTCTGTTTTGGTATAAATTTTTTTGTACCTTTATCATATATTTCACAAAACTTGACATACATCTCATTTACTTCCTTGCCTAGCATCAAGTCTATCCAATTATACTCTCTAAAAAATTTTCTAAGGTCACCATAATGTCCTCTTCTGAAGTCAGGTTTTTCAACTGCTTCAACCTCCTTATTTTCTTCCAGATTATAACGCATTGCATACTTTATTCCCCAAAAGACATGGTCACTTTTACCCAAGGGAGGAAGGTATTGAATGTCAAATATCTCTTCCTCCTTCCTGGTAAATATCAAATCTAGCATGGAGGGAACGTCCCCTTCCCTTATCCTCGTAGCTTGTTTAACATGTTGATACAAGAATGTTTCCACGATGAGGTCTACAAATCTACCGGTCCAAAAATCCTCTGTTCTAGTTTTATATGCTTCCCAGTCTATGGATTTCAAGTTGAAGTCGCCGACTTTCAGCAGTCGTGAAATATCGTTATCTGCTTTTGCCATAATCTCTCTCATTGTTGCTATAAGACCCTCTCGTTTACTATCTAGCTCCTCCTTTGACCATGTGCTGCTTGGTGGTGAACTGTATACATTTATGATTATTAGTTTATCATCCTCATGGCAGATCTCTAATGCTATTACGTCAACTTCTTGTGGATTGGCAATCATTATTTCGTTCACCTTTAGGTGTTCTTTCACCAGCACAGCAACGCCACCGCCTTTTCTAATTTTTCTGTCCCGTCTCCAAATTGAGTAGCCCCTTGGGAATATGACCTCATTTAAAATAACGTCTTCAAGTTTTGTCTCCGTGAGTGCAACAATATATGCTAGCAAGTACGGTATATTTAGATGAGTTTGGGTGAGTATTGGAGCTGCTTTGTATGATCCAACAAACCTTTTGCCGTTACCTTTATTCTTATGTTTTTAAATAACCTGTTTTCATTCATTTTGAAACCCCTCTAATAAGTCCTGGTTTATCTTGAAATTCCTGAAAGTATCACATATGGCTGAATATTGAACTTCAAATGACTCATTTCTTGTATCCCGTAGGGCATTCGAGCACATCTTCGAGGTGATCCAGACGACAGAGAACATGAAGTACCTGGTTTTGGCCTCCTACCTCGAGATCTACAATGAGGAAATTCGTGACCTCCTCGGAACAGATGTTAAGAAGAAGCTCGACCTTAAGGAGCACCCTGACAAGGGTGTCTATGTCCAAGGTACATGCTAATCGAGGAATACCTGAATTTGCGAATCAGCGGTGAATGATAGTGAAATAAAACTCATGCTGACCTTTGTTAAGATTAAATTATTTAGTAAGCCAAAGTTACTTACCATAGATAAGAAGAAAGAAATGCTGTAGCTCAGACCTACAAGTTCATGCCAGGCAGGAACACTGCAGGAGGCCTATGAGTCTATGTAGTAAGGTCATGTTTACCCTCAATTGCATGTGTGTATTCGTACTATAAGAGAGAGAGAGTGTATTTGTTTGTCTGCCTGTACAAAGTTGGAGGCAAGATGCTTGGGGCTAGCTGCACCCAAATTATGAATGGTGTGAGGTATGGGATGAACATAGGCCACAATTCATAAGGAACAGCCTGCCAGGGTCACATTCAGATCCTCACAATGATTTTTGCCTGCTAGCTTGTCGGCTAAATGCTTTTAAAAATATTTCAAAGGCATTTTTTTCTGTGGGAAGCCCCTTCGGCTTCCTGGAGCTATCGAGCTAATATGCAATACATTAGATCAGGGCGTATTCTCTCAGTACTCACTTCCCCCTTCAGAGCAGGAGAGATTGCTGAAATAGAGGGAATACAGAGAACATATACAGCACGCATAGATGAGATAAAACACCTAAATTATTGGGATCGTCTCAAAGCTCTTCAAGTGTACTCTCTAGAAAGGAGATGAGAGAGATACCAAATAATATACACATGGAAAATACTGGAGGGCTAGGTCCCAAATCTATACAGTAAAATAACAACGTACTGGAGTGAACGATATGGAAGAAAATGCAGGATTGAACCAGTGAAAAGCAGAGGTGCCATAGACACAATCAGAGAACACTGTATAAACATCAGAGGTCCGCGGTTGTTCAACGTCCTCCCAGCGACTATAAGAAATATTGCCGGAACAACCGTGGACATCTTCAAGAGGAAACTGGACTGTCTTCTAAGAGAAGTTCCGGATCAGCCAGGCTGTGGTGGGTGTGTGGACCTGCGGGCCGCTCCAAGCAACAGCCTGGTGGACCAAACTCTCACAAAGTCGAGCCTGGCCTCGGGCCGTGCTTGGGGAGTAGAACTACTCCCAGAACCCCATCAAGGAGGTAAGTCAATGAAGTTCAGCCTATCATGGACCACAAGCCAGAACCCTGGCCCCTTTAGAGAGGCACAGGGAGCAATGGCTCCTGGAAACCCCCCCTGTGTTTGGGGGTTTTCCTTATCTGCCATTGACTGGGGTTAGGCACCCAGAAAAGTAGGCATAACAAAACAGACCTCACATGGTAAGAAAATTGCAACTGAAAACCGAATAGAGAGGGTTGCAACCTCTCAGAGGTTGCAACCGAACAGAGAGGAATTGTAACTGAACTCCCTCAAATCTTGAGGAAACATGCAATCAGGCAAATGTCACACCTCGCTGCCGCACTGCTCGTCCGCGCAGCTCTCCCCTCTCTGGGAGGGGGGAGATCCGGACCTCCCACGCCGGCTACCCAGCGACTCCAGTTCGTTGGTTAATGCAATCCGGGGTGGTCGTCAACACTCGCCTCGGTTTCTTGCCAGTGTTTTGACTTAGTGGCATCCTCTGCTGTTCATGGTGTGGTGGCCAGGTGGACTTAAGTGAATCAGTGCTGCATGCACTTAGGGCAGCCTTCTCTAAATTCCCTGTGAGTACTACCCTTGGGTGTTAGGATTATCTTTCCTGGTGCCTTCGGGATGCCATTTCTGTAGCGGTTTATGCTGCTTGGCATTTACCCTGCCCTTGGGGGCTGGCTGGGATTTAGTGGCCATTGTTTGGCCTTGAGTAGGGAGTGGTATTGTTGCTGGTTGGGGCATTAAGATGTTGCACAGCCAGCTTACCTGTGTAGCAGCCGGTTCCTGTTTCCTCTGGGGTTGTTGTACTTTTGCGGAGTTTTTCTTTTATTTTTGTTTTCTTTGCCTGGTGGTACCAAATATTGATACCAAATTTGATACAATTTGATACAAAATGAACGACGTAGCACGAGAATTGAGGTGAGAAAATTTTAAAAGAGTACACATATGTTAGTGTAGTTGCACGCTCACAGGTAACACTCGGCCGATTTTTGGGCTTGGTGCGGGTGGCATGCTGGGCTTTTTTTACCTTATGCAGTATGCATATATCCCTATACAGAATTCTATTGTGAGCAATTTGATACAAAAATGAATGATGTACCACAAAAATTAATGAGAAACTTTAAAAGAGATAAATTTTAGTGCGGGCGTGCGGTCACGGGAAACAATTGGCCCACCTTGGGGTGGGCTGGGGCACGCACGATGGGTCGCTCAGTGTTAATTGTTGAGGAAGGGACATTCTGTACTGCCTCCTCCTCCCCTGAAGAAATTTCCTCAGCTGCCTCTTGTTACTGCTGCTTGTGAAAAGGCTAGGAGTTCTTCCGTGGTCAGTTCTTTGCTGTGTTCCTCCACCAACTCACAATACTCACAACACTGAATGCCATTTCTTTTTCTAAATTTCTCAAACCATTCCCTGCTTGCCTTAAACACTTTCATATCTGCATCACTTGTTCCAGGGGTTTTCTTCATAAGATTTTTGTGCAATTTCCTTGCTTTTTCGCAAATGATGGCCTCTGAAACGTTATTACCTGCTAACTCCTTGTTGTGTATCCAAGTTAATAACAACTTTTACACATCCTCAAGTGTTTGTGTTCTTTGTTACGTGATTGTTGATATGTCTTTGGCCAATTTAGCATTCATAATGTCTTTTTTTTTTTTTAGCAATTACAGTGCATATCATTGACATAGATTTGTTGTACTGCTTAGCTAGTTCAACAACCCGTGTACCATTTGCATGTTTACAAATGAGCTCTTGTTTTTGCTCTATGGTCATCCTCACATGTGTTTTCTTAGGTTGAACCTTACTACTGACTTTCTTGGGACCCATTGCGTGATATATAATCATTACTTTTATGTTCAAAACCCCAGAAAACCGAAAAACAATTACAATTACAATTCTTTACAAAGAATTCAAGTGTGATTGTCACTAAGCGGGAGGCACTGGTTAACTGAAGCGGGGTCGCCCATACATATATCAACAAACTATGTTACTCAAAGCAAAGCTTGTAAACTGATTCAAATTTTACAAAGAAATTGGGCTCGTAACCCGAAAAGTTTGTAAATTGGGGCATTCATAAGCCGAGGTGTCACTATAGTATATTGTTTCATTGGCCTTCTGCTAGGTCCCCCGTGATTGTACATGTCGCAGGAGTTTCAGTGTTTTGATCATCCCCCCTTGTTAGCTTTTGGGTCTAACCGCTTAGCAACATGTTGCCAGGGCTTCCTGTAGTAGTCAGCCTACAGGCCCTGGAAAACCCTGTCGGGGCTCGGTGGACCTATGGATGCATCTTCCAAGTTTCAGCTCGCCTCGTGCGAGTTTGAAGGTTGCTGTGTGCCCTTGACTCTGGGTGACGGTCACCACTTTTGCCTTGTCATGCTGCCTCTTAGGTCAACGACACCTTTGACCTGGAGTCTGGCAAGTCATTTCTCTGCTTGTTCTCCAATTTAACCATTCCTATGACATTGATATTCGGGTACAGGTGGCATCCGCGTTGCATGCTAGGTTTAGGTTGCTGCAGCTCTCTAGGTTGATTGCCCACCTAGATGCCCTGAGGCTGCCCCATTTTGGTTAAAGGGACTCGGACTTGGGGGTGTTATTCGCTTTGACTTTGGTTTCATCTGCGCTCCCTTGTCCTTCCCCTGTCCCTCTTCCCCCCCTTCCTCTTCCCCCCCCCCCTTCCTACTTCCTGCTTCCGGCTCCCAAACGTCTCAGGGTTTCGGAGTTGGGGTGGGGTTTAGTTGGTAATGAGACTCTTGCTGCTTCAGGGCCTGCCCCATCCGGGTTGGGGACAGAGGCATTCGAGCCTGCTCCTCCTGCTGAGGCTTCTAGGTCCTACCAGCAGACCTCCTTCTTTGCTGCCTTTCTCCTGGACTCTTCATTTTTTTAGGGGTGGAGGGCGTGGAAGACGGCTCTGCCCTGGAGCCTCTGTTAGGGGATCTTAGGGCCTGGGGGGGGGGAGTTGGCTTGCAGTTCTAGGGCTGCTGGCCCCTGCTTGAGGTTTGTGCCTTCTGGGCGGGTTTTTTTTTCCCTTCCTTCCTCCCGTCTGCTTTATTTTTCTCTCTCTCTCTCTCTGTCTCTCTCTGTCTCTCTCTGTCTCTCTCTGTCTCTCTCTCTCTCTGTCTCTCTCTCTCTGTCTCTCTCTCTCTGTCTCTCTGTCTCTGTCTCTCTCTCTCTGTCTCTCTCTGTCTCTCTCTCTGTCTCTCTCTGTCTCTCTCTCTCTGTCTCTGTCTCTCTCTGTCTCTGTCTATCTCTGTCTCTGTCTCTGTCTCTCTCTGTCTCTGTCTCTCTGTCTCTGTCTCTGTCTCTCTCTGTCTCTGTCTCTCTCTGTCTCTGTCTCTCTCTGTCTCTGTCTCTCTCTCTCTGTCTCTCTCTCTCTGTCTCTATCTGTCTCTCTCTCTCTGTCTCTCTCTGTCTCTCTCTGTCTCTCTCTCTGTCTCTCTCTCTGTCTCTCTCTGTCTCTCTCTCTGTCTCTGTCTCTCTCTCTGTCTCTCTCTCTCTCTCTCTCTCTCTGTCTCTCTCTCTCTCTGTCTCTCTCTCTCTGTCTCTCTCTCTCTGTC
>NC_091209.1:23011361-23046361 GCF_040958095.1 Procambarus clarkii
GCAGACTGCATATTTCTGAACTGCCAAAAAGCCTTTGGCAGTGCCTACAATACCTCACAGGAGTTCACTATACAAACTTGAGAGGCAGGCGGGAGCAAGGGGAAACGACCTAACATATGTGAGGAATTACTAAACAGGAAGAAGCTAGAGAGTAGCAGTAACGGCCGAGATGTCAGACCTACGAACCGTAACGAGTGGAGTACCTCAAGAATCGGTGCTAGGACCAATTCTATTTCTAACATACGTCAATGACATGGCTAGAGAAGTTAAGTGTTTAGGTTAAGTTAAGTTAAGTGTTAAGTGTCGATGTTTGCGGATGACCCGAAATTAAAGAGAAGAGTTGTGACAGATGAGGACTGCAGGATCTTCCAAGAGGACTTAAACTTAAACAAGTTGCAGAGATGGTCGGAGAAATGACTACTGGAGTTCAACACGAGAACGCGCCAGAGAACATCCTACCACCAACACTCACCAGAGAACATCCTACCACCAACACCCACCAGAGAACATCCCGCCACCAACACCTACCAGAGAACATCCTACCACCAACACCCACCAGAGAACAACCTACCACCAACACTCACCAGAGAACATCCCGCCACCATCACCCACCTGAGAACATCCCGCCACCAACACTCACCAGAGAACATCCCGCCACCAACACCTACCAGAGAACATCCTACCACCAACACCCACCAGAGAACAACCTACCACCAACACTCACCAGAGAACATCCCGCCACAACACCCACCAGAGAACATCCCGCCACCAACACCCACCAGAGAACAACCTACCACCAACACTCACCAGAGAACATCCCGCCACCAACACTCACCAGAGAACATCCCGCCACCAACACCCACCAGAGAACATCCTACCACCAACACTCACCAGAGAACATCCCGCCACCAACACCCACCAGAGAACATCCTACCACCAACACTCACCAGAGAACATCCCGCCACCAACACCCACCAGAGAACAACCTACCACCAACACTCACCAGAGAACATCGCGCCACCAACACCCACCAGAGAACATCCTACCACCAACACCCACCAGAGAACATCCTACCACCAACACTCACCAGAGAACAACCTACCACCAACACTCACCAGAGAACATCCCGCCACCAACACCCACCAGAGAACATCCTACCACCAACACCCACCAGAGAACATCCCGCCACAACACCCACCAGAGAACAACCTACCACCAACACTCACCAGAGAACATCCCGCCACAACACCCACCAGAGAACATCCTACCACCAACACTCACCAGAGAACATCCTACCACCAACACTCACCAGAGAACATCCCGCCACCAACACCTACCAGAGAACATCCTACCACCAACTCCCACCAGAGAACATCCTACCACCAACACCCACCAGAGAACAACCTACCACCAACACCCACCAGAGAACATCCTACCACCAACACCCACCAGAGAACATCCAACCACCAACACTCACCAGAGAACATTCTACCACCAACACTCACCAGAGAACAACCTACCACCAACACTCACCAGAGAACATCCTACCACCAACACCCACCAGAGAACATCCTACCACCAACACCCACCAGAGAACATCCTACCACCAACACCTACCAGAGAACATCCTACCACCAACACCCACCAGAGAACATCCTACCACCAACACCCACCAGAGAACAACCTACCACCAACACCCACCAGAGAACATCCTACCACCAACACCCACCAGAGAACATCCAACCACCAACAACCACCAGAGAACATTCTACCACCAACACCCACCAGAGAACATCCTACCACCAACACCTACCAGAGAACATCCTACCACCAACACCCACCAGAGAACATCCTACCACCAACACCCACCAGAGAACAACCTACCACCAACACCCACCAGAGAACATCCTACCACCAACACCCACCAGAGAACATCCCGCCACAACACCCACCAGAGAACATCCTACCACCAACACTCACCAGAGAACAACCTACCACCAACACTCACCAGAGAACATCCTGCCACCAACACCCACCAGAGAACATCCTACCACCAACACCCACCAGAGAACATCCTACCACCAACATCCACCAGAGAACATCCTACCACCAACACTCACCAGAGAACATCCCGCCACAACACCCACCAGAGAACATCCTACCACCAACACTCACCAGAGAACAACCTACCACCAACACTCACCAGAGAACTTCCTACCACCAACACTCACCAGAGAACAACCTACCACCAACACTCACCAGAGAACATCCCGCCACCAACACCTACCAGAGAACATCCTACCACCAACACCCACCAGAGAACATCCTACCACCAACATCCACCAGAGAACATCCTACCACCAACACCTACCAGAGAACATCCTACCACCAACACCTACCAGAGAACATCCTACCACCAACACCCACCAGAGAACATCCTACCACCAACACCCACCAGAGAACATCCTACCACCAACACCCACCAGAGAACATCCAACCACCAACAACCACCAGAGAACATTCTACCACCAACACCCACCAGAGAACATCCTACCACCAACACCCACCAGAGAACATCCTACCACCAACACCCACCAGAGAACATCCTACCACCAACACCCACCAGAGAACATCCTACCACCAACACCCACCAGAGAACATCCAACCACCAACAACCACCAGAGAACATTCTACCACCAACACCCACCAGAGAACATCCAACCACCAACAACCGCCAGAGAATATTCTACCACCAACACCCACCAGAGAACATCCTACCACCAACACCCACCAGAGAACAACCTACCACCAACACTCACCAGAGAACATCCCGCCACAACACCCACCAGAGAACATCCTACCACCAACACTCACCAGAGAACAACCTACCACCAACACTCACCAGAGAACATCCTACCACCAACACTCACCAGAGAACAACCTACCACCAACACTCACCAGAGAACATCCCGCCACCAACACCTACCAGAGAACATCCTACCACCAACACCCACCAGAGAACATCCTACCACCAACATCCACCAGAGAACATCCTACCACCAACACCTACCAGAGAACATCCTACCACCAACACCCACCAGAGAACATCCTACCACCAACACTCACCAGAGAACATCCCGCCACCAACACCTACCAGAGAACATCCTACCACCAACACCCACCAGAGAACATCCTACCACCAACACCCACCAGAGAACATCCTACCACCAACACCTACCAGAGAACATCCTACCACCAACACCCACCAGAGAACATCCTACCACCAACACCCACCAGAGAACATCCCGCCACCAACACCTACCAGAGAACATCCTACCACCAACACCCACCAGAGAACATCCCGCCACCAACACCCACCAGAGAACATCCCGCCACCAACACCCACCAGAGAACATCCCGCCACCAACACCCACCAGAGAACATCCTACCACCAACACCCACCAGAGAACATCCCGCCACCAACACCCACCAGAGAACATCCTACCACCATCACCCACCAGAGAACATCCAACCACCAACACCTCGTTCCAAAAAAAAAAATTAATGAAAAGTGTTTGGAAAATTAAAAATAAGTTTGTAAATTAATTAGTGAACATTAACTAATCAGTAAAACAGGAGCAGCGGACCCGGGTCTTGGTAATTAATGTTTAACGGAGCCTTGAACCTCTGGACTAAAGAGACTGGCAATAACCAACATGGTGTAGCGGACACTACAGAAGGAAATGGAATTTGTATTGTAAATAAATAAAGCATTTAACCGCGCTATGAATAAGCGGTGAAACTACTGTGAAGATACGAATAAAATCTCGCGGAAAATTAACACCGTACAGCAAAAATCCACAGCAAAACGCAATCAAATCCACAGCAAAATTAATGCTAATTCATAACTAATTCTATATATAAATGTAATAATTTCCCCTGTAAATTAATGTAAATATAATGTCCGTTTTTTGTAAATCATTTAAAGAAAAATAAGTATAACATTCAGGGGTTTTAAAGATCATGTTCTGTGATAATCAAACACTTGTTCAGAGAGAATTATAATGTAGTATTGCTTTGTAAAACTTATGTTATATAACCGAGTGAACACAGAACAGTAATATGTTATTGGAGCCCCACCAGCCAGCAGGCAGGTGGGGGCCGAGGGGCGCCCCTCGCCCGAGTCCGGCCACCATCAGTCTTACCCCCGTGGGCCGGGCCGAGGACCTCGGCCACGCCGGCTGCTGCTAATTACCCGGCCTCTCTAATTAACCCGGGGGAGCTTCCGGGGCGACATTAGTCACCGCGGACCGCCCTAATGATCCTTGTTAGAACTTGAGGTGATGGCGCAGCATATTCTGTTGTCTGGGTGGAGACTGGTGGCGGCCCGGTGATGGTGGTGGTGGTGGTGGCGGCCCGGTGATGGTGGTGGTGGTGGTGGCGGCCCGGTGATGGTGGTGGTGGTGGTGGCGGCCCGGTGATGGTGGTGGAGACTGGTGGCGGCCCGGTGATGGTGGTGGTGGTGGTGGCGGCCCGGTGATGGTGGTGGAGACTGGTGGCGGCCCGGTGATGGTGGTGGTGGTGGTGGCGGCCCGGTGATGGTGGTGGTGGTGGTGGCGGCCCGGTGATGGTGGTGGTGGTGGTGGTTATCTTGAGGTTATCTTGAGATGATTTCGGGGCTTTAGTGTCCCCGCGGCCCGGTCCGCGACCAGGCCTCCACCCCCAGGAAGCAGCCCGTGACAGCTGATTAACACCCAGGTACCTATTTTACTGCTAGATAACAGGGGCATAGGGTGAAAGAAACTCTGCCCATTGTTTCTCGCCGGCGCCCGGGATCGAACCCGGGATCACAGGATCACAAGTCCAGCGTGCTGTCCGCTCGGCCGACCGGTGGTGGACACACTGTCAGTCCGGAAGGCATCATCACCATCATCGTAACAGTCCAGGGTGTCCACTGTGGTGTCCACATGTTCTCTAGCGAGTGAACACGCGGCTCACTTACAACATGGCGCCGCATGTTCACTTACAACATGGCGCCGCATGTTCACTTACAACATGGCGCCGCATGTTCACTTACAACATGGCGCCGCATGTTCACTTACAACATGGCGCCGCATGTTCACTTACAACATGGCGCCAAATGTTCACTTACATCATCATCTCGCATACCTCGTGAGCGATTCCGGTCAGGGTTCGAGCCTTGGACAAGAAGTGACGATTGGGCACTAATCCTTATACACACCTGCTCCTGTTAACCGCGTGTTAACAGGAACAAGACAAGACAAGTTTTTTTTTTTTTTATTATTTTCTACCACAGACGTGGCCACACATTTACAATGCTAACCAGCATATATACATTTTCTTCTGTCCTCCATGGACAGGGTTAGAGAAGTGTTAAACATACAGTTCAAGGGTTTATTGAACACTCAACCACAGAAGGTGATTCGGTGTTTTAAAATGCTAAGCTAATCTACATACGTAAATACGTAAATACGTAGATGGGAAAATCTACTGCTCCTGGAGAGGATGGTATTACTTGCAGTCTACTGAGATTAGTCTCACACGTACCAGGTAATCCACTATTAGTGTTGTACAGAATGAGTTTACGTGAAGGAGTATTACCTGATGCTTGGACAAAGAGTGTCATTGTTCCTATCCCCAAACCACACTCAGATAATTATAGACCCATATCTTTAACATCGTGTGTTTGTAAAGTGCTTGAACGTATTGTTCTTAACCGACTCATGTATCGTATACAGGGGCACCTGTCACCCCAACTGTTTGGATTTATGCCTGGGCTCAGTACACAACACTGTTTTGCTGAGTACTTCGCACATATTGAAGCTTCCCCTCAGTCTTCATCGACCTAGCAGCAGCTTTTGATACAGCAAACAGAGAAATCATACTGGAACAGCTTGCCGAGCTGGGAATACAAGGAAAATTACTGAAATGGATAAAGGGCTATTTGTCTAATCGAACAGCATATGTTTTGTTTAATGGTGTCAAAAGCACAGAGAGCAAACACTTTGAACTGGGAACTCCACAAGGAGGGGTCCTCAGCCCCTTGTTGTTCAACGTTCTGATGCATAAACTTATTAAAGATCTTCCAACTAATAATGAAGACACTGTCATTTGTTATGCTGATGATATATGTTTACAGGCTGCCTCCGAGCCTAGAATGCAAGTTCTGCTCGACGCTTTTGCTACTAGAGCTGAGGAATGTGGCCTCCTTATCTCTGTACAGAAAACTCGTGCCCTCATTCCATGTGGTATTCCACCACCCAATTATCATATAGATGGGCGAGCACTTGAGAACTGCGAGTCTTACAGATACCTTGGTGTCCCCATTAACGACCCTGGGTACCTTTCTTCTCTCAAGAGGAGACTTTGGGAGAGATTAAAGCCCTTGCGGGTCCTTGTTGGTGTCAATCATGGGCTTAACGTGAGATTTGCTAGAATGTTTTATGTATCATTTATACGCTCTGTGATTGACTACAATGCTCTACATCTCACACTGTATACTGACAAAGAGCTGAAATCTCTTGAAACCTTGCAAAATGAAGCTATGCGTCTCATCTTTGGGGCTCCAAAGTCCACGAGAATAGTTAACATGAGAGCAGAATTAAAATTACCTACCATAAGTGAGAGAATCTTGTCTATTAGCACAGTTTTCGGCGTGAAGGCATTGAGTAGATCTAGACAACACATGAAGTTTCAAGCTAAACTTTCTAATATGCTACACTCACCTGAGGTCTATAGAAGAAGAACGAAATCTGATTATGTATATTGGTTCTACAAGGTAGCCAACTCCATCAAAATATTAAATATGTACCCAACTCGACTAATGATTAATCAGCCAATTACTCCATGGGATAACTGGGATCTATCAGTTGATTTTGTAAATGCGCCCAAGAAAGATAGTGTGCACTCTACATTATTAAAACAGTTAACACTGAAAAGCATCACTGAAAGTACTCAGAGTATGGGTAACGATGTTTATCAGTGCTATACCGACGGCTCTGTAGAAGAAGGTGGACGATGTACCGGATGTGCATGTAACATATTTGAACAATCTTCTCTCGTACATACAGCAATGAAGCGCGTCAGGACAAATAGGCGAGTACACACACACACACCAACCGACACACATACACAGACTCAAATATAAAATGTTAATAAAAATACACATATACAAATAATAATTTATTTAAATGAAGGGTAAGCCGGTACAAGTAAATAAACAATGAGTTCACACAATGTGCTCTTACAAGGTTCTTGGGGCTCTGGTTCACACCTCTTCGTTCTTCTTTACATAAACCTTAAACACACTGCCTCCACCAAACGCATATGGATTAAAAGCGACTGGCCGTATTCTGGCCCTTTTCCTTATGTGATTATCAGGAGAAAGTTTTACGGCTTTATTGTTAAACTGAATGTTTTTCCTCAGTACAGAAGAGCCTTCGTCACTCAGCCATTTTATACCACTGTAACATGAAGTTTGGTCACGAAATTGACCCACCTTGGCGTTGGCTTTTATGCCGCAGAAGCTAAGGTGACGTCCCATATTGACAGGACTCGCTGCGTCCAAGTTGTGAGCCGTGCAGTACTCCATGTACTTCACTTTAAGGGATCTTTGACTTATAAGATAATTCTTTTTGTCCATTTCTGGCACCTCCATTTTGACGACGTGTGTGGTCAAGAACTCTACGAAGCTCTCCTTTCCTTTGTACTTCTTCGGGTAGAGAGCGTACTGGTTGTCATTGCTGGCGCCACTGGCGCCACTGGCGCCACTGGCTCCTCCATCACCTGTAGCGCCGCTCGTATTTTCTTCAAAGTTAAAGAAGCCAAGGTCGAAATCTTCCAAGAAGTTTTCATCGTCGAAGTCCTCGACATCCGAGAAGAATTCGTTGGTAAACATCCTTCCGTTGACTGATGATTATTGACACAATTATTCAGAGACTCGCAAACACTCGTGTTATATATATACAAGATAACAACAATATAGTTAAGGTAAGAGACAAGAGTAACCTGTGATGAACTTCTTGTCTATATGACAAGTTCATAACCCAGGTCCAGAGATCACAGGTACAGGTGTATACCAGTGGTATAAGATACAGGTGTATACCAGTGGTATAAGATACAGGTGTACACCAGTGGTATAAGATATAGGTGTATACCAGTGGTATAAGATACAGGTGTATACCAGTGGTATAAGATACAGGTGTATACCAGTGGTATAAGATACAGGTGTATACCAATGGTATAAGATACAGGTATTACTGGAGTTAATATACTTGGCTATACCGATGATAGGTTATGTACAGTAGTGGTGGGTTGAGGTATATAATTATCATAGGCAGCCACCAAGCCTGTCTTTGTGTAGAGTAGATGTAGTGAGTAGAGGTAGATGTGGTGAGTAGAGAAACATGTGGTGAGTAGGGGTAGATGTGGTGAGTAGAGGTAGATGTGGTGAGTAGAGGTATATGTGGTATGTAGATGTGTTGTGTAGAGGTGCATGTGGTGAGTAGAGGTACATGTGGTGAGTAGAGGTAGATGTGGTGAGTAGAGGTAGATGTGGTATGTAGATGTGTTGTGTAGAGGTGCATGTGGTGAGTAGAGGTACATGTGGTGAGTAGAGGTAGATGTGGTGAGTAGAGGTAGATGTGGTGAGTAGAGGTAGATGTGGTGAGTAGAGGTATATGTGGTGAGGTAGAGGTAGATGTGGTGAGTAGAGGTATATGTGGTGAGTAGAGGTATATGTGGTGAGTAGAGGTAGATGTGGTGAGTAGAGGTAGATGTGATGAGTATAGGTAGATGTGGTGAGTAGAGGTAGATGTGGTGAGCAGCGGAAGATGTGATGTGTAGAGGAAGATGTGGCGAGTAGAGGTAGATGTGGTGTATAGAGGTAGATGAAGGTCATGGGTAGTGTAGTTACTGTGATGAAGGTCGTGGGTAGTGTTGATGGTTACTGTGATGAAGGTTGAGGGTAGTGTAGTTACTGTGATGAAGGTCGTGGGTAGTGTTGGTGGTTGCTGTGATGAAGGTCGTGGGTAGTGTAGTTACTGTGATGAAGGTCGTGGGTAGTGTTGATGGTTACTGTGATGAAGGTCGTGGGTAGTGTAGTTACTGTGATGAAGGTCGTGGGTAGTGTTGATTGTTACTGTGATGAAGGTCGTGCGTAGTGTAGTTACTGTGATGAAGGTAGTGGGTAGTGTTGATGGTTACTGTGATGAAGGTCGTGGGTAGTGTTGGTGGTTACTGTGATGAAGGTCGTGGGTAGTGTTGATGGTTACTGTGATGAAGGTCGTGGGTAGTGTTGATGGTTACTGTGATGAAGGTCGTGGGTAGTGTTGATGGTGACTGTGATGAAGGTCGTGGGTAGTGTTGATGGTTACTGTGATGAAGGTCATGGGTAGTGTAGTTACTGTGATGAAGGTCGTGGGTAGTGTAGATGGTTACTGTGATGAAGGTCGTGGGTAGTGTTGATGGTTACTGTGATGAAGGTCGTGGGTAGTGTAGATGGTTACTGTGATGAAGGTCGTGGGAAGTGTAGATGGTTACTGTGATGAAGGTCGTGGGTAGTGTTGGTGGTTACTGTGATGAAGGTCGTGGGTAGTGAAGTTACTGTGATGAAGGTCGTGGGTAGTGTTGATGGTTACTGTGATGAAGGTCGTGGGTAGTGTAGTTACTGTGATGAAGGTCGTGGGTAGTGTTGATGGTTACTGTGATGAAGGTCGTGGGTAGTGTTGGTGGTTACTGTGATGAAGGTCGTGGGTAGTGTAGTTACTGTGATGAAGGTCGTGGGTAGTGTTGATGGTTATAGTGATGAAGGTCGTGGGTAGTGTTGATGGTTACTGTGATGAAGGTCGTGGGTAGTGTTGATGGTTATAGTGATGAAGGTCGTGGGTAGTGTAGTTACTGTGATGAAGGTCGTGGGTTGTGTTGATGGTTACTGTGATGAAGGTCGTGGGTAGTGTTGATGGTTACTGTGATGAAGGTCGTGGGTAGTGTTGGTGGTTACTGTGATGAAGGTCGTGGGTAGTGTTGGTGGTTACTGTGATGAAGGTCGTGGGTAGTGTTGATGGTTACTGTGATGAAGGTCGTGGGTAGTGTTGGTGGTTACTGTGATGAAGGTCGTGGGTAGTGTTGGTGGTTACTGTGATGAAGGTCGTGGGTAGTGTAGATGGTTACTGTGATGAAGGTCGTGGGTAGTGTAGATGGTTACTGTGATGAAGGTCGTGGGTAGTGTTGGTGGTTACTGTGATGAAGGTCGTGGGTAGTGTAGTTACTGTGATGAAGGTCGTGGGTAGTGTTGGTGGTTACTGTGATGAAGGTCGTGGGTTATTTTGATGGTTACTGTGATGAAGGTCGTGGGTAGTGTTGGTGGTTACTGTGATGAAGGTCGTGGGTAGTGTAGTTACTGTGATGAAGGTCGTGGGTAGTGTAGATGGTTACTGTGATGAAGGTCGTGGGTAGTGTTGGTGGTTACTGTGATGAAGGTCGTGGGTAGCGTAGATGGTTACTGTGATGAAGGTCGTGGGTAGTGTTGGTGGTTACTGTGATGAAGGTCGTGGGTAGTGTAGATGGTTACTGTGATGAAGGTCGTGGGTAGTGTTGGTGGTTACTGTGATGAAGGTCGTGGGTAGTGTTGGTGGTTACTGTGATGAAGGTCGTTGGTAGTGTACATGGTTACTGTGATGAAGGTCGTGGGTAGCGTTGGTGGTTACTGTGATGAAGGTCGTGGGTAGTGTTGATGGTTACTGTGATGAAGGTCGTGGGTAGTGTAGATGGTTACTGTGATGAAGGTCGTGGGTTGTTTTGATGGTTACTGTGATGAAGGTCGTGGGTAGTGTTGGTGGTTACTGTGATGAAGGTCGTGGGTAGTGTAGTTACTGTGATGAAGGTCGTGGGTAGTGTAGATGGTTACTGTGATGAAGGTCGTGGGAAGTGTAAATGGTTACTGTGATGAAGGTCGTGGGTAGTGTTGGTGGTTACTGTGATGAAGGTCGTGGGTAGTGAAGTTACTGTGATGAAGGTCGTGGGTAGTGTTGATGGTTACTGTGATGAAGGTCGTGGGTAGTGTAGTTACTGTGATGAAGGTCGTGGGTAGTGTTGATGGTTACTGTGATGAAGGTCGTGGGTAGTGTTGGTGGTTACTGTGATGAAGGTCGTGGGTAGTGTAGTTACTGTGATGAAGGTCGTGGGTAGTGTTGATGGTTATAGTGATGAAGGTCGTGGGTAGTGTTGATGGTTACTGTGATGAAGGTCGTGGGTAGTGTTGATGGTTATAGTGATGAAGGTCGTGGGTAGTGTTGATGGTTATAGTGATGAAGGTCGTGGGTAGTGTTGTTACTGTGATGAAGGTCGTGGGTTGTGTTGATGGTTACTGTGATGAAGGTCGTGGGTAGTGTTGATGATTACTGTGATGAAGGTCGTGGGTAGTGTTGGTGGTTACTGTGATGAAGGTCGTGGGTAGTGTTGGTGGTTACTGTGATGAAGGTCGTGGGTAGTGTTGATGGTTACTGTGATGAAGGTCGTGGGTAGTGTTGGTGGTTACTGTGATGAAGGTCGTGGGTAGTGTTGGTGGTTACTGTGATGAAGGTCGTGGGTAGTGTAGATGGTTACTGTGATGAAGGTCGTGGGTAGTGTAGATGGTTACTGTGATGAAGGTCGTGGGTAGTGTTAGTGGTTACTGTGATGAAGGTTGTGGGTAGTGTAGTTACTGTGATGAAGGTCGTGGGTAGTGTTGGTGGTTACTGTGATGAAGGTCGTGGGTTATTTTGATGGTTACTGTGATGAAGGTCGTGGGTAGTGTTGGTGGTTACTGTGATGAAGGTCGTGGGTAGTGTTGGTAGTTACTGTGATGAAGGTCGTGGGTAGTGTAGATGGTTACTGTGATGAAGGTCGTGGGTAGTGTTGGTGGTTACTGTGATGAAGGTCGTGGGTAGCGTAGATGGTTACTGTGATGAAGGTCGTGGGTAGTGTTGGTGGTTACTGTGATGAAGGTCGTGGGTAGTGTAGATGGTTACTGTGATGAAGGTCGTGGGTAGTGTTGGTGGTTACTGTGATGAAGGTCGTGGGTAGTGTTGGTGGTTACTGTGATGAAGGTCGTTGGTAGTGTACATGGTTACTGTGATGAAGGTCGTGGGTAGCGTTGGTGGTTACTGTGATGAAGGTCGTGGGTAGTGTTGATGGTTACTGTGATGAAGGTCGTGGGTAGTGTAGATGGTTACTGTGATGAAGGTCGTGGGTTGTTTTGATGGTTACTGTGATGAAGGTCGTGGGTAGTGTTGGTGGTTACTGTGATGAAGGTCGTGGGTAGTGTTGGTGGTTACTGTGATGAAGGTCGTGGGTAGTGTAGATGGTTACTGTGATGAAGGTCGTGGGTAGTGTTGGTGGTTACTGTGATGAAGGTCGTGGGTAGTGTAGTTACTGTGATGAAGGTCGTGGGTAGTGTAGATGGTTACTGTGATGAAGGTCGTGGGTAGTGTTGGTGGTTACTGTGATAAAATCTTCAGGACTGTCAGGACGCGCGATATGAAGCCCACATTTTACAAGGACCAGCCCGTCCTCCACATAGCACGTCGCATTGTGACGTATACTCCACCTGCGGCCAAAAACTGTCGTACTAGAAAATGGCAGCAGCTCGCAAAATTTACACACTGTCCCGTTTTCTGTTTTAGGTCCTCTGGTAGGTTAGGATAAGGGCACTTTAGTACGACAGTTTCCTGACGTTGGGAACGCTAGCTAAATTGGGCTCAAGAAATAGGCTTTATTAAATTAATAATCCTTCCACAAATGATACTGTTCTAGAGTCTGCCTAAAGTCACTACATTGTGAATCATATTTTCCCTCCGATATTACGCAGGAAACAATTACTTAATGTTAAACTGCGCCAATACCTAAATTGCCCTTATCCTAACCTACCAGATGACCCAAAACAGAAAACGGGACAGTTTGTCAATTTCGCGAGCCGCTGCCATTTACTAGTACGACAGTTTTTAGCCGCAGGTGGAGTATACGTCAAGATGCGACGTGCTAATAGAAGGACGGGTGCCCAGGAAAACCATCTTAAACCAAGGTTTACTTAACTCGGCAAAGGATTTATTTTGAGGCTAGCAGTTGTATTGTATTGTATTCTGTATTTTTTTTTATTGGAATGAATAACTATTCCAAAAAACTGTATAATGGCGCTCTTTGTCAACTACATTTGAAAATGAACCACAAGACAAGGTTGAAGCCGAGCAGCGGGAAGCCTTGCTAACAAGAGTCAGGTGCCGTCTGCTCAAAATAACATCGCGGGGGTAAAATGGGGGAAAGAGTCATTAACTTGGACATCGTTAGCGGCCGCCAGAACCAGAGGATATAACAACAACCACCACCATCATTATGGAGTTCCAACCCTCTTGTCAACACCACAGTGGTTCTGTTTGATCTCAATACTGAGGTCTCTTTCCAGGAAGACTCGGCTGGCCAGCCATTGTCTTGTTTTCGTCAGGCCAAACTATCCCCGACAACATTGCCCCTTCAAGGTTTGCTTGTCTTAGCATCTCTGGGATAACATCCCAGAGGCGGAGGGAAGGTTGGGGGTGGAGGGAAGGTTGGGGGTGGAGGGAAGGTTGGGGGTGGAGGGTAGGTAGGGGTTGGGGTGGAGGGAAGGTAGGGGTTGGGGTGGAGGGAAGGTAGGGGTTGGGGTGGAGGGAAGGTAGGGGTTGGGGTGGAGGGAAGGTAGGGGTTGGGGGTGGAGGGAAGGTAGGGGTTGGGGTGGAGGGAAGGTTGGGGGTGGAGGGAAGGTTGGGGGTGGAGGGTAGGTAGGGGTTGGGGTGGAGGGAAGGTAGGGGTTGGGGTGGAGGGAAGGTAGGGGTTGGGGTGGAGGGAAGGTAGGGGTTGGGGTGGAGGGAAAGTAGGGATTGGGGTGGAGGGAAGGTAGGGGTTGGGGCGGAGGGAAGGTCGGGGTTGGGGTGGAGGGAAGGTAGGGGGTTGGGGTGGAGGGAAGGTAGGGGTTGGGGTGGAGGGAAGGTAGGGGTTGGGGTGGAGGGAAGGTAGGGGTTGGGGTGGAGGGAAAGTAGGGATTGGGGTGGAGGGAAGGTAGGGGTTGGGGCGGAGGGAAGGTTGGGGGTGGAGGGTAGGTAGGGGTTGGGGTGGAGGGAAGGTTGGGGTTGGGGTGGAGGGAAGGTAGGGGTTGGGGGTGGAGGGATGGTAGGAGTTAAGGTGGAGGGAAGGAAGGGGTTGGAGTGGAGGGAAAGTAGGGGTTGGGGTGGAGGGAAGGTAGGGGTTGGGGCGGAGGGAAGGTAGGGGTTGGGGTGGAGGGAAGGTAGGGGTTGGGGTGGAGGGAAGGTAGGGGTTGGGGGTGGAGGGAAGGTAGGGGTTGGGGTGGAGGGAAGGTAGGGGTTGGGGTGGAGGGAAGGTAGGGGTTGGGGTGGAGGGAAGGTAGGGGTTGGGGTGGAGGGAAGGTAGGGGTTGGGGTGGAGGGAAGGTAGGGGTTGGGGTGGAGGGAAGGTTGGGGTTGGGGTGGAGGGAAGGTAGGGGTTGGGGCGGAGGGAAGGTTGGGGTTGGGGTGGAGGGAAGGTAGGGGTTGGGGGTGGAGGGATGGTAGGAGTTAAGGTGGAGGGAAGGAAGGGGTTGGAGTGGAGGGAAAGTAGGGGTTGGGGTGGAGGGAAGGTAGGGGTTGGGGCGGAGGGAAGGTTGGGGGTGGAGGGTAGGTAGGGGTTGGGGTGGAGGGAAGGTTGGGGTTGGGGTGGAGGGAAGGTAGGGGTTGGGGGTGGAGGGATGGTAGGAGTTAAGGTGGAGGGAAGGAAGGGGTTGGAGTGGAGGGAAAGTAGGGGTTGGGGTGGAGGGAAGGTAGGGGTTGGGGCGGAGGGAAGGTAGGGGTTGGGGTGGAGGGAAGGTAGGGGTTGGGGTGGAGGGAAGGTAGGGGTTGGGGTGGAGGGAAGGTAGGGGTTGGGGTGGAAGGAAGGTAGGGGTTGGGGTGGAAGGAAGGTAGGGGTTGGGGTGGAAGGAAGGTAGGGGTTGGGGTGGAGGGAAGGTAGGGGTTGGGGTGGAAGGAAGGTAGGGGTTGGGGTGGAAGGAAGGTAGGGGTTGGGGTGGAGGGAAGGTAGGGGTTGGGGTGGAAGGAAGGTAGGGGTTGGGGTGGAGGGAAGGTAGGGGTTGGGGTGGAAGGAAGGTAGGGGTTGGGGTGGAAGGAAGGTAGGGGTTGGGGTGGAAGGAAGGTAGGGGTTGGGGTGGAGGGAAGGTAGGGGTTGGGGTGGAAGGAAGGTAGGGGTTGGGGTGGAAGGAAGGTAGGGGTTGGGGTGGAGGGAAGGTAGGGGTTGGGGTGGAAGGAAGGTAGGGGTTGGGGTGGAGGGAAGGTAGGGGTTGGGGTGGAGGGAAGGTAGGGGTTGGGGTGGAAGGAAGGTAGGGGTTGGGGTGGAAGGAAGGTAGGGGTTGGGGTGGAGGGAAGGTAGGGGTTGGGGTGGAAGGAAGGTAGGGGTTGGGGTGGAGGGAAGGTAGGGGTTGGGGTGGAAGGAAGGTAGGGGTTGGGGTGGAGGGAAGGTAGGGGTTGGGGTGGAAGGAAGGTAGGGGTTGGGGTGGAAGGAAGGTAGGGGTTGGGGTGGAGGGAAGGTAGGGGTTGGGGTGGAAGGAAGGTAGGGGTTGGGGTGGAAGGAAGGTAGGGGTTGGGGTGGAAGGAAGGTAGGGGTTGGGGTGGAGGGTAGGTAGGGGTTGGGGTGGAAGGAAGGTAGGGGTTGGGGTGGAAGGAAGGTAGGGGTTGGGGTGGAGGGAAGGTAGGGGTTGGGGTGGAAGGAAGGTAGGGGTTGGGGTGGAAGGAAGGTAGGGGTTGGGGTGGAAGGAAGGTAGGGGTTGGGGTGGAGGGAAGGTAGGGGTTGGGGTGGAGGGAAGGTAGGGGTTGGGGTGGAGGGAAGGTAGGGGTTGGGGTGGAAGGAAGGTAGGGGTTGGGGTGGAGGGAAGGTAGGGGTTGGGGTGGAAGGAAGGTAGGGGTTGGGGTGGAGGGTAGGTAGGGGTTGGGGTGGAAGGAAGGTAGGGGTTGGGGTGGAAGGAAGGTAGGGGTTGGGGTGGAAGGAAGGTAGGGGTTGGGGTGGAGGGAAGGTAGGGGTTGGGGTGGAAGGAAGGTAGGGGTTGGGGTGGAGGGAAGGTAGGGGTTGGGGTGGAAGGAAGGTAGGGGTTGGGGTGGAGGGAAGGTAGGGGTTGGGGTGGAGGGAAGGTAGGGGTTGGGGTGGAGGGAAGGTAGGGGTTGGGGTGGAGGGAAGGTAGGGGTTGGGGTGGAGGGAAGGTAGGGGTTGGGGTGGAGGGAAGGGAGGGATAAGAGACTTCCTGCGTTACTTTACTCCATGTTAGTCTTCGGTAATGGATGCGATTTGTATTTCTGACGACCAAAATCCGAGCTATAGCCAGGTTGCTGTGCGTCGCGAAATAGTGCAGAAGCCTAGCATCTAGAGGGCTCCAGGTGGACTAGCCTAACATCTAGGGCTCTAGGTGGACTAGCATCTAGGGCTCAAGGTGGACTAGCATCTAGGGCTCTAGGCGCCCTATAGTCTAGCATCTAGGGTTCTAGGTGGACTAGCCTAATATCTAGGGCTCTAGGCTGACTACTCTAGCATCTAGGGCTGTAAGCGGACTAGTCTAGCATCTGGGGCTCTAGGTGGACTTTAAAGAGCGATTATAGAGTGTCTTTTGCTCTATATCTTCCAGTTATTGAGAGCTATGTGCCAGTCAGGTCCGCCAATCCGTCGAAAATTTCTGTCTGTGCGAAAACTATCGTTTCATTTCTGTTTATATTAATATGCTTTTATTTTATAACGTGCTACACGGTTATTAAATAAATTGGCTTGTTGTGAATAAGTTGTAACAGAATCACCGATAACTGGGCCGGAAATGCACGCGCCCTAATGGTCTTCAAACAACACAATGAAAGCCAGTGTTGATTGTGTACTGGGGAGTCGTACAATGAAAGCCAGTGTTGATTGTGTACTGGGGAGTCATACAATGAAAGCTAGTGTTGATTGTGTACTGGGGAGTCATACAATGAAAGCCAGTGTTGATTGTGTACTGGGGAGTCATACAATGAAAGCCAGTGTTGATTGTGTACTGGGGAGTCATACAGTGAAAGCCAGTGTTGATTGTGTACTGGGGGAGTCATACAATGAAAGCCAGTGTTGATTGTGTAGTGGGGAGTCATACAATGAAAGCCAGTGTTGATTGTGTAGTGGGGAGTCATACAATGAAAGCCAGTGTTGATTGTGTACTGGGGAGTCATACAATGAAAGCCAGTGTTGATTGTGCAGTGGGGAGTCATACAATGAAAGCCAGTGTTGATTGTGTACTGGGGAGTCATACAATGAAAGCCAGTGTTGATTGTGTACTGGGGAGTCATACAATGAAAGCCAGTGTTGATTGTGTACTGGGGAGTCATACAATGAAAGGGGGTTTGCCCCTTCTTGAACCCTTTGTTCACACAAAAAAGGGTTCATTTTCAAAATGTAGTTGACAAAGAGCGCCATTATACAGTTTTTTGGAATAGTTATTCATTCCAATAAAAAAAAATACAGAATACAATACAATACAACTGCTAGCCTCAAAATATACAACTGCTAGCCTCAAAATAAATCCTTTGCCGAGTTAAGTAAACCTTGGTTTAAGATGGTTTTCCTGGGCACCCGTCCTTCTATTAGCACGTCGCATCTTGACGTATACTTCACCTGCGGCTAAAAACTGTCGTACTAGTAAATGGCAGCGGCTCGCGAAATTGACAAACTGTCCCGTTTTCTGTTTTGGGTCATCTGGTAGGTTAGGAAAAGGGCAATTTAGGTATTGGCGCAGTTTAACATTCAGTAATTGTTTCCTGCGTAATATCGGAGGGAAAATATGATTCACAATGTAGTGACTTTAGGCAGACTCTAGAACAGTATCATTTGTGGAAGGATTATTAATTTAATAAAGCCTATTTCTTGAGCCCAATTTAGCTAGCGTTCCCAACGTCAGGAAACTGTCGTACTAAAGTGCCCTTATCCTAACCTACCAGAGGACCTAAAACAGAAAACGGGACAGTGTGTAAATTTTGCAAGCTGCTGCCATTTTCTAGTACGACAGTTTTTGGCCGCAGGTGCAGTGTACGTCACAATGCGACGTGCTATGTGGAGGACGGGCTGGTCCTTGTAAAATGTGGGCTTCATATCGCGCGTCCTGACAGTCCTGAAGATTTTATCACAGTAACCACCAACACAACCCACGACCTTCATCACAGTAACCATCTACACTACCCACGACCTTCATCACAGTAACCATCAACACTACCCACGACCTTCATCACAGTAACCATCAACACTACCCACGACCTTCATCACAGTAACCACCAACACTACCCACGACCTTCATCACAGTAACCATCTATACTACCCACGACCTTCATCACAGTAACTACACTACCCATGACCTTCATCACAGTAACCACCAACACTACCCACGACCTTCATCACAGTAACTATCAAAACAACCCACGACCTTCATCACAGTAACCATCTACACTACCCACGACCTTCATCACAGTAACCACCAACACTACCCACGACCTTCATGACAGTAACCACCAACGCTACCCACGACCTTCATCACAGTAACCATCTACACTACCCACGACCTTCATCACAGTAACCACCAACACTACCCACGACCTTCATCACAGTAACCACCAACACTACCCACGACCTTCATCACAGTAACCATCAAAACAACCCACGACCTTCATCACAGTAACCATCTACACTACCCACGACCTTCATCACAGTAACCATCAACACTACCCACGACCTTCATCACAGTAACCACCAACGCTACCCACGACCATCATCACAGTAACCATCTACACTACCCACGACCTTCATCACAGTAACCACCAACACTACCCACGACCTTCATCACAGTAACCACCAACACTACCCACGACCTTCATCACAGTAACCATCTACACTACCCACGACCTTCATCACAATAACCACCAACACTACCCACGACCTTCATCACAGTAACCATCTACGCTACCCACGACCTTCATCACAGTAACCACCAACACTACCCACGACCTTCATCACAGTAACCACCAACACTACCCACGACCTTCATCACAGTAACTACACTACCCACGACCTTCATCACAGTAACCACCAACACTACCCACGACCTTCATCACAGTAACCACCAACACTACCCACGACCTTCATCACAGTAACCATCTACACTACCCACGACCTTCATCACAGTAACCATCAACACTACCCACGACCTTCATCACAGTAACCACCAACACTACCCACGACCTTCATCACAGTAACCACCAACACTACCCATGACCTTCATCACAGTAACCATCAACACTACCCACGACCTTCATCACAGTAACCATCTACACTACCCACGACCTTCATCACAGTAACCACCAACACTACCCACGACCTTCATCATAGTAACCATCAACACTACCCACGACCTTCATCACAGTAACCACCAACACTACCCACGACCATCATCACAGTAACCATCAACACTACCCACGACCTTCATCACAGTAACCATCTACACTACCCACGACCTTCATCACAGTAACTACACTACCCACGACCTTCATCACAGTAACCATCAACACTACCCACGACCTTCATCACAGTAATCATCTACACTACCCACGACCTTCATCACAGTAACCATCTACACTACCCACGATCTTCATCACAGTAACCATGTACACTACCCACGACCTTCATCACAGTAACCATCTACGCTACCCACGACCTTCATCACAGTAACCATCAACACTACCCACGACCTTCATCACAGTAACCATCTACACTACCCACGACCTTCATCACAGTAACCATCTACACTACCCACGACCTTCATCACAGTAACCATCAACACTACCCACGACCTTCATCACAGTAACCATCTACACTACCCACGACCTTCATCACAGTAACCATCTACACTACCCACGACCTTCATCACAGTAACCATCTACACTACCCACGACCTTCATCACAGTAACCATCTACACTACCCACGACCTTCATCACAGTAACCATCAACACTACCCACGACCTTCATTACAGTAACCATCAACACTACCCACGACCTTCATCACAGTAACCATCTACACTACCCACGACCTTCATCACAGTAACTACACTACCCACGACCTTCATCACAGTAACCATCAACACTACCCACGACCTTCATCACAGTAACCATCTACACTACCCACGACCTTCATCACAGTAACCATCAACACTACCCACGACCTTCATCACAGTAACCACCAACACTACCCACGACCTTCATCACAGTAACCATCTATACTACCCACGACCTTCATCACAGTAACCACCAACACTACCCACGACCTTCATCACAGTAACCATCTATACTACCCACGACCTTCATCACAGTAACCATCAACACTACCCACGACCTTCATCACAGTAACCATCAACACTACCCACGACCTTCATCACAGTAACCACCAACACTACCCACGACCTTCATCACAGTAACCACCAACACTACCCATGACCTTCATCACAGTAACCATCAACACTACCCACGACCTTCATCACAGTAACCATCTATACTACCCACGACCTTCACAGTAACCATCTACACTACCCACGACCTTCATCACAGTAACCATCTACACTACCCACGACCTTCATCACAGTAACCATCAACACTACCCACGACCTTCATCACAGTAACCATCTACACTACCCACGACCATCATCACAGTAACCATCTACACTACCCACGACCTTCATCACAGTAACCATCTACACTACCCACGACCATCATCACAGTAACCATCTACACTACCCACGACCTTCATCTTCCTCTTATCATCACATCTTCCTCTACTCACCACCTCTACTCGCCACATATACCTCTACTCACCACATCTACCTCTACTCACCACATCTACCCCTACTCACCACATGTTTCTCTACTCACCACATCTACCTCTACTCACTACATCTACTCTACACAAAGACAGGCTTGGTGGCTGCCTATGATAATTATATACCTCAACCCACCACTACTATACATATCTTATCATCGGTATAGCCAAGTATATTAACTCGAGTAATACCTGTATCTTATACCACTGGTATACACCTGTATCTTATACCACTGGTATACACCTGTATATTATACCACTGGTATACACCTGTAACTTATACCACTGGTATACACCTGTATCTTATACCACTGGTATACACCTGTATCTTATACCACTGGTATACACCTGTATCTTATACCACTGGTCTACACCTGTATCTTATACCACTGGTATACACCTGTATCTTATACCACTGGTATACACCTGTATCTTATACCACTGGTATACACCTGTATCTTATACCACTGGTATACACCTGTATCTTATACCACTGGTATACACCTGTATCTTATACCACTGGTATACACCTGTATCTTATACCACTGGTATACACCTGTATCTTATACCACTGGTATACACCTGTATCTTATACCACTGGTATACACCTGTATCTTATACCACTGGTATACACCTGTACCTGTGATCTCTGGACCTGGGTTATGAACTTGTCATATAGACAAGAAGTTCATCACAGGTTACTCTTGTCTCTTACCTTAACTATATTGTTGTTATCTTGTATATATATAACACGAGTGTTTGCGAGTCTCTGAATAATTGTGTCAATAATCATCAGTCAACGGAAGGATGTTTACCAACGAATTCTTCTCGGATGTCGAGGACTTCGACGATGAAAACTTCTTGGAAGATTTCGACCTTGGCTTCTTTAACTTTGAAGAAAATACGAGCGGCGCTACAGGTGATGGAGGAGCCAGTGGCGCCAGTGGCGCCAGTGGCGCCAGCAATGTCAACCAGTACGCTCTCTACCCGAAGAAGTACAAAGGAAAGGAGAGCTTCGTAGAGTTCTTGACCACACACGTCGTCAAAATGGAGGTGCCAGAAATGGACAAAAAGAATTATCTTATAAGTCAAAGATCCCTTAAAGTGAAGTACATGGAGTACTGCACGGCTCACAACTTGGACGCAGCGAGTCCTGTCAATATGGGACGTCACCTTAGCTTCTGCGGCATAAAAGCCAACGCCAAGGTGGGTCAATTTCGTGACCAAACTTCATGTTACAGTGGTATAAAATGGCTGAGTGACGAAGGCTCTTCTGTACTGAGGAAAAACATTCAGTTTAACAATAAAGCCGTAAAACTTTCTCCTGATAATCACGTAAGGAAAAGGGCCAGAATACGGCCAGTCGCTTTTAATCCATATGCGTTTGGTGGAGGCAGTGTGTTTAAGGTTTATGTAAAGAAGAACGAAGAGGTGTGAACCAGAGCCCCAAGAACCTTGTAAGAGCACATTGTGTGAACTCATTGTTTATTTACTTGTACCGGCTTACCCTTCATTTAAATAAATTATTATTTGTATATGTGTATTTTTATTAGCATTTTATATTTGAGTCTGTGTATGTGTGTCGGTTGGTGTGTGTGTGTGTACTCGCCTATTTGTCCTAACCTATTTGGGCCTGTAGGATCAAGTTCTAGCTCTTGGACCCCACTTTTCCAGCCGTTGGTTGTCTAATGTAATGACTCCTGGCCTATTTCCCTATCATACATGCTTTTAAAGTTATGAATGGAGTTAGCCTGTACAATCTGCTCCTCTAGGTCATGTCGAACCACTTGGACTGGAAGGTAGAGCGACGGTCTCCCTTCATGCAGGTCGGCGTTCAATCCCCGACTGTCCAAGTGGTTCTAAGTGGTTGGGCACCATTCCTTTCCCACCGTCCCATCCCAAATCCTTATCCTCACCCCTTCCCAGTGATATATAGTCTTAGTGGCTTGGCACTTCCCCTGACAATTCCCTTTCCTTCCTTTAGATCATTCCAGAGTGTATGTGTGTGTGTTCTCACCTATTTGTGCCTGCAGGATCGAACGTTGGCTCTTGGATCTCGCCTTTCTAGCCGCCGGTTGTTGAAAGAAATGACTCCTGTCATTCTCCTGAAAAAAATGACTTGTCTCTATAATACCTAGTTTTAAAGCTATGAAGAAAAATTTCTAACATCTCTATTACTAATCTTCCAGCTTCCACCCATATCCTCCTTGTTCTGTTGGTATTCCGAGTGAACATTTCGTCTATTTACACTCTGTAAATCCTCCTAAGTATTTTGTATGCTGCAATCATATCTTCCCGCTCCCTGCTCTTTTCTAACGTCGTCAGCTCCAGTTCCTTCAGTCGCTAATCATATCCCATTCCATGCAACTG
Source organism: Procambarus clarkii (assembly GCF_040958095.1). Classification (NCBI taxonomy): domain Eukaryota; kingdom Metazoa; phylum Arthropoda; class Malacostraca; order Decapoda; family Cambaridae; genus Procambarus; species Procambarus clarkii. The sequence goes on from NC_091209.1 coordinate 23,034,667, forward strand.
CGAGACTAGCCTCGTCGCAAATTAAAGAACCATTTCGACTTTTCTAATGATTTTTTATAGGTGGGGGCTCCATGATGGGTGGCTGTATTCTCTAAGACTAGTCTCACGTAGGCATTGTAAAGCGCTCTGGATGCCTCCTTACTTAGGTTTCTGAATGATGTTCTAGCGTTCGCTAGTGTAGAGTACGCTGCTGTCGATATCTGATTTATATTTGTCCCAGGAGTTAGATTTGGTGTTACGTCCACTCTCAGGTCCCTTTCTCGAATCGTCGCAGGTAGGCAGTTACCCTTTATTGTGTACTGATGGTGCTACATAACCTTCCCGGCTTGGTGCCTTCTTCTGATAATTACTAACTTTATTGTGTACTGACCCTTTGGTTTCCTGCCACCTAGTCCCATTTCCATAACTTTACATTTACTCGTGTTGAACTTCAGTAGCCCTTTCTCTGACCATCTCTGCAGCTTGTTCAAGTCTTCTTCGAGTATCCTACAATCCTCATTTGTCACAACTCGTCTCATTAATTTCGCGTCATCCACGAACATCGATATAATGGGACTCGACTCCTGCAGACATGTCTTTCACGTATATTTCGAAATAGAACTGGTGCCAGCACCGATCCTTGAGGTACTCCACTCGTTACTGTTCGTCAGTCTGACTTCTCGCCCCTGACTGTTACTCTCTGGCTTCTGCCTGTTAAGTAATTCTTTACCCAAGCTTGGGTTTTTCCGCTTACTCCTGCCTGCCTCCTAAGTTTGAATAGCAGTCTCATGTGCGGTACCGTATTCACCTAGTTGTGCTTGCGGGGGTTGAGCTCTGCTCTTTCGGTCCGCCTCTCAACTGTCAATCAATTAACTGTTACTATCTGCTTTTTTTTTTTTTTTTACACACACACACACCCAGGAAGCAGCGCGTAACAGCTGTCTAACTCCCAGGTATCTATTTACTGCTAGGTAACAAGAGCATCAGGGTGAAAGAAACTCTGCCCATTGTTTCTCGCCGGCGCCTGACCCCTTCCAAGTGTTATATAGTCGTAATGGCTTGGCGCTTTCCCCTGATTTCCCCTATCCCATCCCATCTCGCCGGCGCCGGGAATCGAACCCAGGCCACAGGATTACATGTCCAGCGTGTTATCCACACAGCCACCGGCGCCCCGTGTCAAAGACTTTTTGGCAGTCCAGAAATATGCAGTCTGCCCATCATTCCCTGTCCTGCCTTATTCTTGTTACTTTATCATAGAATTTCAGAAGGTTTGTTAGGCATGATTTACCTTCCCTGAACCCATGTTGATGTTTGTTTACATACCTAATGTTCTCCAGGTGTGCAACAAGTCTTATCCTGATTATTCTTACAAGTACTTTACAGGGGATGCTTGTCAGTGATACTGGTCTGTAGTTAAGTGCCTCTTCCCTATCTCTTTTTTTGAAAATTGGTACCATAGTTGCCCTCTTGCAGCAACTGGGCAACTCTCCCTTCGTAAGGGACTCATTATAGATCCTAGGATCCTTGATCCTAGGATCCTTGATCCTAGACTAAAAGAGTCAGCCTGCGCTGACTCGTTTAGTATCCACAGTGATACATTGTCTGGTCCAACTGCTTTAGTTGCATCCGGTGTTGTTAGCTGTTTCATTACTTCCTCTACTGTCACCTCTATATCTGATAGTCTCTCATCTTGGGTCATCTCTTCTAACAATGGGAGCCGCTCAGGCTGGGTCGTGAACACTCCATGGAAACTGGCATTCAGTGCCTCGCAGATTTCCTTGTCACTTTCTGTATATGCCCCCTCTGTTTCCTTAGTCTTGTCACTTGGTCGTTCATTGACATTTTCCTTCATATATGGCTGTGTAGTAATTTAGTTTCCTTTTTCACTTTCATTGCAATATCGTTCTCATAATTCTTTTCCGATACTCTCCTTATATTAATGTATTCATTACTAGCTCTCTTGCATCTAATCTGTGTCCTCTGTCCTTTGTCTTCCGTACTTCCTCCACTCCCTCCTGCTTCTCATTTGTGTTTCCTAGCACTCTATTAAACCATGGGTTATTATATTCCCTCCTGATTTTTTTCTTAACTGTTGGTATAAAAATCTCTTCGGCCTCCTTGCATTTCCATATGACTAGGTCCATCATATCTTGGACTGTTTTTCCTCTAATTTCTTCCTTCCTCTGCACTTCTCCCAGATAGTCCCTTATCCTCCTGTAGTTAACTCTCCTTTCCCAGACCTCTTGTCCCTCATTGACGTTAAAAATAACTTTTTCAGTGTCAGAGTAGTTAACAGGTGGAATGCATTAGGCAGTGATGTGGTGGAGGCAGACTCCATACACACTTTCAAATGTATATATGATAGAGCCCAATAGGCTCAGGAATCTGTACACCAGTTGATTGACTGTTGAGAGGCGGGACCAAAGAGTCAGAGCTCAACCCCGCAAGCACAAATAGGTGAGTACACACACACACACACACACACACACACACACACACACACACACAACCACAACACACACAACCACAACACACACAACCACAACACACACATACCACCTCACTGTGTGGTGAGGTGAGTAGACACACACGAACCAACTTGGTCGAGTTCTGTAACGAGGTTATAACACAGGAAAAAGAAGGCAAAATTCATTGCATTTTCCTAGACTGTCAAAATGCATTTGACACTGTTCCACGAAGAAAGAAACGCTCGTGTACCAGATGGAGCAGCAAGTTGAGATAACTGGGAAGACACTAAACTGGGAACAGGAATACTTGAATGACAGAAAACAGTCACACTCAGAGACGAGGTGGAGGAAATAAGACGTGGACTCTACTTCTTACTTCCTCTTGGCTACTCCACTAAGTAACTCCACTTAGGGGAGGTTTCCAAGGGTTGATTCTGGCTGGAACCCTTGATCTTCCCATTTGATATGAATGACCTGCTTGAGGGAGTCGAGGTAGGTGGTACATGTCAATGTTTAAAGATGACACAAAGCTAAAGAGGAATGACAAAATCGAGGAGGCCTGTAGTAAGTTACAGGATGACCTTGAAAAACATCGGCAAAAATATGGCTGCTAAAATTCAGTCCTTTAAAATGTTATGAAATGACGATAAGAAAGGGAGAAAATAGATGTTTAAAATTTGTGAATATAGGCAAAATGTATTTTTTCAGTGTATATTCTGAACATTATTATACGAAAAGTCCTTAAACGATAATGCCAAAGATGCCATACACTGATATGAACAATTATACTTAACTCGTGTTTCTCCATAAATACAAAATACCCTCAGGCCATTAGATCAAATATCAATGATTTTTTTTGCATGTTTACTTTGCAAATTTTGCAGTTATTTCAGACCAAATGTTTTTAAATTTTATTCACACTTCAATGTCATCTTTCATGTTCATCGTTATTTACCACACACCAAATCGGATTTGAATGCGAATTGGATCGTGTCCTGAAATGTCCATTTATGTGCTAATTAAGTTTGTTTTTTCAATAAACAGTTCCATAAGACCGGAAATGTATATTTTCATATACAATAACATTTACTAACCACGTATAATACTATTTACCAAGTTGTTCAGAGGTATGCTTTCATTACAACTTTTAATTGCATGTGTACAAAAGACCCTTTTGAGGGAGTGAGTTAATAGAAATGTATTTAAAAAGTAACACAGTAGCATAGAGGAGGTTCAGATCCACCTTGGCGACCAGGAGGCGAGGAGTCCCGTGTCTTGGCGACCCGGACACATGGTCCCGGACACATGGTCCCGGACACATGGTCCCGGACACATGGTCCCGGACACATGGTCCCGGACACATGGTCCCGGACACATGGTCCCGGACACATGGTCCCGGACACATGGTCGCGGACACATGGTCGCGGACACATGGTCCCGGACACATGGTCGCGGACACATGGTCCCGGATACATGGTCCCGGACACATGGTCCCGGACAAATGGTCGCGGACACATGGTCGCGGACACATGGTCGCGGACACATGGTCGCGGACACATGGTCGCGGACACACACCCTCTCATACTCTCACAACTCATATGTATCACACGTTATAGCCTCATCACAGACCTTCCATAATTAAACAAATGGTTTTAATTTCCAAAGTTTATTGTAAATATGTAAGAAAACCCACCAGAGTGAAGGTAAATGTGTATAAGTTGCTCGTCTTAGTAAGTTACTTAGCAAGTTACGATCCCTAAACACCTCGCAAAGTTCTCTTTAAGTTTATCTCGAATAAATGTTGCCATAACTGAAGGTATTATAAGACGCGTCTGGGCATACGTGAGACGTAAGCATTTGGGCATTATAAGTGGCGTCTGGCCGTACATGAGCCTTAAGCCTCTGTTACATCCCAAACGTTAGACAATTTAAAATAAAAAGTAACTGTGCAATCCGAGAGAACTGCCTCGCTAGACGTCTCGTAAGACAAATTAAAGTCCTGTGACCCCAGGATACGACCGGCCTTACTACACTCATAAACTTACAGCTGCAGTGTGTGTGTGTGTGTGTGTGTGTGTGTGTGTGTGTGTACTCACCTAGTTGTGTCTGCAGGATCGAGCATTGACTCTTGGATCCCGCCTAAACGATCCCGTCTGTGTGTGTGTGTGTGTGTGTGTGTGTGTGCTCGACGAGTTGTGCTTGCGGGGGTTGAGCTCTGGCTCTTTGGTCCCGCCTCTCAACCGTCAATCAACTGGAGTACAGATTCCTGAGCCTATTGGGCTCTATCATGTCTACACTTGAAACTGTGTATGAAGTCAGCCTTCACCACATTACTGCCTAATGCATTTCATCTGTTAACTACTCTGACACTGAAAAAGTTCTTTCTAACGTCTTTGTGGCTCATTTGGGTACTCAGTTTCCACCAGCGTCCCCTTGTTCGCGTACCACACGTCTTAAAAAGTTTATCTACTCTGTCAATTCCTCTGATAATTTTGTAGGTAGTGATCATGTCTTCGCTTACTCTTCTGTCTTCCAGTGTCGTGAGGTGCATCTCACTCAGCCTTTCCTCGTAACTCATGCCTCTTAGTTCTGGGACTAGCCTAGTGGCATACCTCGGAACTTTTTCCAGCATCGTCTTGTGCTTGACAAGGTACGGGCTCCATGCTGGGACCGCATACTCCAGGATTGGTCTTACATATGTGGTATACGAGGTTCTGAATGATTCCTTACACAGGTTCCTGAAGGCAGTTCTGATGTTAGCCAGCCTCGCATACGCCGCAGATGTTATTCTTTTTATGTGGGTTTCAGGAGACAGGTTTGGTGTGATATCAACTCCTAGATCTTTCTCTCTGTCCGTTTCATGAAGTACTTCATCTCCCATTCTGTATCCTGTGTCTGGACTCCTGTGTCCAGCGCCTAGTTTCATTACCTTGCATTTACTCGGGCTGAACCTTAGTAGCCATGTGTGTGTGTATGTGCGCGCTCGCCTATTTTTGCCTGCAGGATCGAGCATTGGCTCTAGGATCTCTCCTTTCTAGCCGCCGGTTGTTATGAATATGAAAAATTATGAATAGTTTGCTCCAACAACCTGCTCCTTTAGCTAATTCCATTTCCCCACTACTCTTAGTCTAAATGAAAACTTTCTAATATCGCTATGACTCATCTGAGTTTCCAGCTTCCACCACTGTCCCCTCGTTATGTCGGCATTCAGTATGAATATTTTCATCTATTTCCACACTGTCGATCCCCTAAGTATTTTATATGTCTCTATCATATCTCCATATATCTCTGTCATATATGTCTCTCTATATTTATCTCTTTTCTCTAACATCGTCAGGTTCAGTTCCTTCAGACGCTCTTTATACCCCATCTCTCGCAATTCTGGGACGAGTCTCGTCACAAATGTATTAACCTTTTCCAGTTTCCTTATGTGTTATTTCAGGTGGGGACTCCATGATGGGGGGTAGGGGGTTATATTCTAAGACTAGCCTCACGTAGGCAGTTTAAAGCTCCCTAAATGTCTCCTTACTTAACTTTCTGAATGATGTCTAACTTTTGCCAGTGTAGAGTACGCTGCTGTCGATATTCTATTTATATGTGACATAGGAGTTAGATTAGGTGTTACGACCACTCCCAGGTCTCTTTCTCGAATCGTCACAGGTAGGTACATTCCCGTCATTGTATACTGTCCCTGTAATTGGTCTCTGTCACCTAGTCCCATTTCCATAACTTTACACTTGCTCGTGTTGAACTCTAGTAGCCATTTCTCCGTCATCTCTGCAACTTGTTCAAGTCTTCTTGGAGGACTCTACAATCCTCATCTGTCACAACTCGTCTCATTAATTTTGCGTCATCCGCGAACATTGACATATAGGACTCATGCAACTCCTGTAGACATGATGTTTCTATATATAATTAATAGAACTGGTCACAGCACCGATCCTTGAGGTACTCCACTTGTTACTGCTCGCTAGTCTGACTTCTTGCCCATCTGGCTCCTGCCGATTAGGTAATTCCTTACCCATGTTAGGGCGTTTCCGCTTACTCCCGCCTGCCTCTCAAGCTTGTATAGTAATCTCCTGTGTGGGTACTGTATCAAAGGGTTTTTGGTAGTCTATAATTATGCAATCTGCACATCCTTCCCTGTCCTGCCTTATTCCTGTTACTTTATCATAGAATTCCAGGTCTGTTAGGAATGATTTCCCTTCTCTGAACCCATGTTGGTGTTTGTTTACATACCTAATGTTCTCTAGGTGTGCAACAAGTCTTATCCTGATTATTCTTACAAGTACTTTACAGGGGATGCTTGTCAGTGATACTGGTCTGTAGTTAAGTGCCTCTTCCCCAACTCCTTTTTTGAAAATTGGTACCATAGTTGCCCTCTTGCAGCAACTGGGCAACTCTCCCTTCGTAAGTGACTCATTATAGATCCTTTATTATTATTATTTTCTACCACAGACGTGGCCACACATTTACAATGCTAACCAGAATATATATATACATTTTCTTCTGTCCTCCATGGACAGGGTTAGAGATGTGTTAAACATATAGTTCAGGGGTTTATTGAACACTCAACCACAGAAGGTGATTCGGTGCTTTTAAAATGCTAAGCTAACCTACATATGTAAATACATAGATACACAGATTTACGTATGCCCTACATAAAGTGTTTGATGTGTCTTTTACATAGTGTCATTAATGTGCATTTACAAAGGTGAAATATAATTCTGATCAGCTTCCATATATACTTTATACACATACATATACATACACACACACATATACGTACATATACGTATATACATACATATATACACACACATGCATTCACATACATTTGTCTCTTTACTCTGACAAGGTGAAATAGCTGATAAAGAAACTAGTGAGCAATTAAGTACTTAATCACTGAAGGTGATTAAGGTGCTTTTACAAGCTCAGGTTATATAGTTACATCATATATATACATTGTATGATTGATATATTACATGGTCAATCTTGGATACAAGTCCAATATATCATCAAGTGTTCCAATACTCATATAGCAATTACAGAGTTCAGCATACCTTAGCCCAGGAGGGCGAAAGTCAGTCAGTATGGGATATTCTACAATATAATGTTCAAGAGAGTGCATGTTTTCTCTTTCGCAAAGTTGACACATTGTGTACTCGACATTTGGGTTTTGAGAAAGCTGCCAGATACGTCTATATCCCAGGCGTATTCTGGCCACTATAACATCACATTGCCGGGTTCTTGTTCTATTAGTCCCATATGTGAATGTCTCCTCACGATATCTATCATAATATTTAATGCTACAACTTTCAGGTCTTTGTGAATTTGTTAGGTCGGTGAGATCTTCATTAGATATTTGTTTAAGTATTCTCTTTGTCACTGCTTATGAAACACCCGGCACTCTGAAGGTCTGCGATCTATAATGATCACTCATTATAGATCCTTGCCAGAGGCATGCTGAGGGCCTGCGCTGCCTCTTTTAGTATCTACGGTGATACATTGTCTGTTTAAGTATATTTGTTTAAGTATTCTCTTTGTCACTGCTAATGAAACACCCGGCACTCTGAGGGTCTGCGATCTATAATGATCACTCATTATAGATCCTTGCCAGAGGCATGCTGAGGGCCTGCGCTGCCTCTTTTAGTATCTACGGTGATACATTGTCTGGTCCAACTTCTTTAGTTTCATCCAGTGTTGTTAGCTGTTATTACCTCTGCTGTCACCTCTATATCTGATAGTCTTTCATCTAGGGTCATCTCTTATAACAATGGGAGCCGCTCAGGCTCGGTTGTGAACACTCCATGGAAACTGGCATTCAGTGCCTCGCAGATTTCCTTGTCGCTTTCTTTAAATGCCTCTTGTGTTTTCCTTAGTCTTGTCACTTGGTCGTTCACCGACATTTTCCTTCTTATATGACTGTGTAGTAATTTAGTTTGTTTTTTCGCTTTCATTGCACTATCGTTCTCATAATTCCTTTCCGATACTCTCTTTATATTAATGTAATCGTTCCTAGCTCTGTTGTATCTGATCCTGTTGTCCTCTGTCCTTTGTCTTCTGTACTTCCTCCACTCCCGCCTGCTTCTCATTTTTTCTTCCTGGCACTGTCTATTAAACCATGGGTTATTATATTCCCTCCCTTTTTTCCTTTATTCTTGGTATAAAACTGTGTGTGTGTGTGTGTGTGTGTGTGTGTGTGTGTATGTGTGTGTGTGTGTGTGTGTGTGTGTGTATATGTGTGTGTGTGTGTGTGTGTATATGTGTGTGTGTGTGTGTGTGTGTGTGTGTGTGTGTGTGTATGTGTGTGTGTGTGTGTGTGTGTGTGTGTGTGTGTGTGTGTATATGTGTGTGTGTGTGTGTGTGTGTGTGTGTGTGTGTGTGTGTGTGTATGTGTGTGTGTGTGTGTGTGTGTGTGTGTGTATGTGTGTGTGTGTGTGTGTGTGTGTGTGTGTGTGTGTGTGTGTGTATGTGTGTGTGTGTGTGTGTGTGTGTGTGTGTGTGTGTGTGTGTGTGTGTGTGTGTGTGTCCTATGACAACACTGCCACATACTCCCCCATGACAACCCTGCCACATACTCCCCCATGACAACCCTGTCACATACTCCCCCATGACAACCCTGCCACATACTCCCCCATGACAACCCTGCCACATACTCCCCCATGACAACCCTGTCACATACTCCCCCATGACAACCCTGTCACATACTCCCCCATGACAACCCTGCCACATACTCCCCCATGACAACCCTGCCACATACTCCCCCATGACAACCCTGTCACATACTCCCCCATGACAACCCTGTCACATACTCCCCCATGACAACCCTGCCACATACTCCCCCATGACAACCCTGTCACATACTCCCCCATGACAACCCTGTCACATACTCCCCCATGACAACCCTGCCACATACTCCCCCATGTCAACCCTGCCACATACTGCCCCATGACAACCCTGCCACATACTGCCCCATGACAACCCTGCCACATACTGCCCCATGACAACCCTGCCACATACTCCCCCATGACAACCCTGCCACATACTCCCCCATGACAACCCTGCCACATACTCCCCCATGACAACCCTGTCACATACTCCCCCATGACAACCCTGTCACATACTCCCCCATGACAACCCTGCCACATACTGCCCCATGACAACCCTGCCACATACTCCCCCATGACAACCCTGTCACATACTCCCCCATGACAACCCTGCCACATACTCCCCCATGACAACCCTGCCACATACTCCCCCATGACAACCCTGCCACATACTCCCCCATGACAACCCTGCCACATACTCCCCCATGACAACCCTGCCACATACTGCCCCATGACAACACTGTCACATACTCCCCCATGACAACCCTGCCACATACTCCCCCATGACAACCCTGTCACATACTCCCCCATGACAACCCTGCCACATACTCCCCCATGACAACCCTGCCACATACTCCCCCATGACAACCCTGCCACATACTCCCTCATGACAACACTGTCACATACTCCCCCATGACAACCCTGTCACATACTCCCCCATGACAACCCTGCCACATACTCCCCCATGACAACCCTGTCACATACTCCCCCATGACAACCTTGACCAATACAATCCCATCCTTGACAAATACATATCTTCGACAATCCTGACCCATACAATCACGCGACAATCTTGGCCCATGTAACCATCCTGGATTGCTTATCAATAAAAGAGCAATTAGCTGAGAACGATGAGAGTCACATTAGCTGAGAACGACGAGAGACACATGAGCTGAGAACGACGAGAGACACATTAGCTGAGAACGACGAGAGACACATTAGTTGAGAACGACGAGAGACACATTAGTTGAGAACGATGAGACACTTTCAGTCTCTTGTGCTGGCCGTGCCCCCTGGCCCGTGTGTCTCAGTTGTCAACATAAGCCTCTTTCTACGGCGCCAATCCTTAGGCAGCTTAGTATATATATTTTATATATGTCAAGAAACGGTAACCGGCTTTGTCCAGGTCTCTGTATCTCTCTCTCTCTCTCTGTCTCTCTCTCTCTCTCTCTCTCTCTCTCTCTCTCTCTCTCTCTCTCTCTCTCTCTCTCTCTCTCTCTCTCTCTCTCTCTCTCTCTCTCGCTGAAATTCCCTATTGACAAAATACCACCATTTTAGACATCATAACCAACATGCTGGGTTAAGGAGGAGCATTGGGACCAACCCCAATCCTCCTATGACAGTCCCCGACCACCCATCAGTCACCTGCAAAGTTGGATGAGAATAGCCAAACAACTAACCTCCCACTTTTCACAGACAGACATTTTGTTATGTATATATATATATATATATATATATATATATATATATATATATATATATATATATATATATATATATATATATATATATATCTCCCTGCAAGATGACCAATGGGACCAAGCAACGCTCCCAGTTAGACTCGGGGGAATAGGTATTCGCAAGGCGACACAGTTAGCATTGCCAGCATTCTTATCTTCGACCAGTGCAACAGGTGAATTAGTTAAGGAAATACTACCGGAACACCTAAGAGACTTCATTGGGATTTATGATCCCAAATTCGCGGAAGGAGCCGGTCAGTGGGACACTCTTGTCAACTCTCATCCTCGACCGACTTTTCCAAATGACTGCAAACAGTCCAAATGGGATAGCCCCATAGTGGAGAACATTGCCACATCATTGCTGGAGGCAGCTTCCAGGAATGACAAAGCGCGTCTTCTAGCTGTGCAAGCGCCCCATGCCGGGGACTTCCTGTTGGCAGTCCCTAATTCCGCCTTGGGTACCCGCCTGGACCATCGGACCCTAAGTATTAGTGTTGCTCTGCGCCTTGCCGCCCCTATCTCCACCGAGCATCGGTGTATTTGCGGCCATGCACGGGCAGACCAATACGGCAGCCATGGTCACATCTGTCGTAAGACACAGGGAAAGATTGCCAGACATGAAGCAGTCAATGACATCATCAAGAGAAGTTTGGCTTCAGCTGGATGCCCAGCACAAAGGGAACCTCAGTTGTGCAGACCTGACAACAGCCAAAAACGCCCAGATGGAGTCACCCTGCAGCCGTGGAGGGAAGGTAAACAGGTCGTGTGGGACTACACGTGTGCATCCACATTGGCTGATACCTATCTACCTTACAGCGCAGCTGAGGGAGGCGGGGCGGCCACCTTCAGGGAGACCCAGAAAACTAACAAGTACAGGGACCTAGAACGTTGTTACAGG
>NC_091209.1:23051361-23086361 GCF_040958095.1 Procambarus clarkii
ACTTAGTCACCAGAAACTTAGCAGTGTCAACCAGCACCGCGGTCGTCCCATCCAACACTATCAAGTTTTTTCTCTCCCAAACTTCCTCCACAGAATGTTTACCACCAAATAAGAACGATATAATCTCTTATAACTTTCTCTTCATGTTTAAGCCTCGAGGTCCTTTTCCTTGTAAACTTAATAATCCCAAACTTTCTCTCTCTCTCTCTCCTCTGCGTTGCTCTTCAGCCAGAGTTTATGGCCTCTAAGTCCACCATAAAAAAATATTTTTATTTTGTCTTTTTTTGGTTTCAATGTTGTAACTTTATTGTCTTCGGGAAGTGTCTTCGCACCAGAGCCTTATTTTATGTCCAGCTTTCCCCAGCTGGTTAATAAAGGTGGCATAGTGGTCACTACCAGCCGTCCTGGAAGGTCACTACCAGCCGTCCTGGAAGGTCACTACCAGCCGTCTTGGAAGGTCACTACCAGCCGTCCTGGAAGGTGGTCACTACCAGCCGTCCTGGAAGGTCACTACCAGCCGTCCTGGAAGGTGGTCACTACCAGCCGTCCTGGAAGGTCACTACCAGCCGTCCTGGAAGGTCACTACCAGCCGTCCTGGAAGGTCACTACCAGCCGTCCTGGAAGGTCACTACCAGCCGTCCTGGAAGGTCACTACCAGCCGTCCTGGAAGGTCACTACCATCTGTTCTGGAAGGTCACTACCAGCCGTCCTGGAAGGTCACTACCATCTGTTCTGGAAGGTCACTACCAGCCGTCCTGGAAGGTGGTCACTTCCAGCCGTCCTGGAAGGTGGTCACTACCAGCCGTCCTGGAAGGTCACTACCAGCCGTCCTGGAAGGTCACTACCAGCCGTCCTGGAAGGTCACTACCATCTGTTCTGGAAGGTCACTACCAGCCGTCCTGGAAGGTCACTACCATCTGTTCTGGAAGGTCACTACCAGCCGTCCTGGAAGGTGGTCACTTCCAGCCGTCCTGGAAGGTCACTACCAGCCGTCCTGGAAGGTCACTACCAGCCGTCCTGGAAGGTCACTACCAGCCGTCCTGGAACGTCACTACCATCTGTTCTGGAAGGTCACTACCAGCCGTCCTGGAAGGTCACTACCATCTGTTCTGGAAGGTCACTACCAGCCGTCCTGGAACGTCAAAACCAGCCGTCCTGGAAGGTCACTACCAGCCGTCCTGGAAGGTCACTACCAGCCGTCCTGGAAGGTCACTACCAGCCGTCCTGGAAGGTCACTACCAGCCGTCCTGGAAGGTCACTACCATCTGTTCTGGAAGGTCACTACCAGCCGTCCTGGAACGTCACTACCATCTGTTCTGGAAGGTCACTACCAGCCGTCCTGGAAGGTCACTACCATCTGTTCTGGAAGGTCACTACCATCTGTTCTGGAAGGTCACTACCAGCCGTCCTGGAAGGTCACTACCATCTGTTCTGGAAGGTCACTACCAGCCGTCCTGGAAGGTCACTACCAGCCGTCCTGGAAGGTCACTACCAGCCGTCCTGGAAGGTCACTACCAGCCGTCCTGGAAGGAGGTCAACACCGCCAGAAACAGACGCGCAGTTTTTCTTTGTTTATTGACTTCTATTGGAAGCCAAGTTTTCCTCACTCTGAGGGGAATATCTTCACCTTCCAGTGTGCTTACCTTGTGTTCACCTGCCAGAGTGTTCACCTTGTACTCACCTAATTGAACTCACCTAATTGTGCTTGCGGGGGTTAAGCTTTGTCTCTTTGGTCCCGCCTCTCAACCGTCAATCAACTGGTGTACAGATTCCTGAGCCTACTGGGCTCTTTCATATCTACATTTGAAACTGTGTATGGAGTCAGCCTCCACCACATCACTGCCTAATGCATTCCATTTATTAACTTCTCTGACACTGAAAAAATTCTTTCTAACGTCTCTGTGGCTCATCTGGGTACTAAGTTTCCACCTATGTCCCCTTGTTCGTGTCCCACCCGTGCTGAAGAGTTTGTCTTTGTCCACCCTGTCAATTCCTCTGATAATTTTGTAGGTGGTTATTATGTCTCCCCTTACTCTTCTGTTTTTTTCTGGGACGTGAGGTTCAGCTCCTTTAGCCTTTCCTCGTAGCTCATTCCTCTCAGTTCCAGGACGAGCCTGTTCGCATACCGCCGAATCTTCTCTAACTTTGTCTTGTGTTTAACTAGGTATGGACTCCAGGCTGGAGCTGCATATTCCAGGATTGGTTTGATATAAGTGGTATACAGGGTCCTGAACGATTCCTTACACAAGTTTCTAAAGGCAGTTCTTAAGTTGGCCAGTCTAGCATATGCCGCTGATGATATCCTTTTGATGTGGGCCTCTGGGGACACGTTCGGTGTGATATCAACCCCCAGATCTTTCTCTCTATTTGACTCTTGCAGGATTTCACCTTCCAGATGGTACCTTGTGTTCAGCCGCCTGCTCCCTTCGCCTAATTTCATTACCTTACACTTTCCCGAGTTGAACTTCAGCAGCCATTTTCTAGACCATTCCTCCAGTTTGTTCAGATCGACCTGTAGTCTCTGTCTTCTCATACGTCTTGATTCTTCTCATAATTTTTTTATCATCAGTAAACATTGAGAGGAACGAGTCTATATCCTCCGGAAGATCGTTTACATATATTAGAAACAGGATGGGTCCAAGTACTGAGCCCTATGGGACTCCGCTGGTGACATCTCGCTACTCTGATGTCTCCCCCCCTCACTGTTACTCGCTGTTTCCTGTTGCTTAAGTACTCCTTTATCCACGGGAGCACCTTCCCTTTTACTCCTGCCTGTTGCTCCAACTTTTTTAACAGCCTTTTATGGGGTACTGTGTCAAAGGCTTTCTGGCAGTCCAGGAAAAAGCAGTCAGCCCACCCTTCTCTTTCCTGCCTAATTTTTGTCGCCTGGTCATAGAATTCTATTAAACCTGTGAGGCACGATTTACGATCTCTTGGTAAATCGTGGTGGTGTGTTACAAAGTTGTAACTTTGTCACTACCTGGTAGTGAGCACTACCACTACCACTACCACAGTGTCACTACCTGCTCGTAGAGCATCTGGAGTCCCTCCAGATGCTCTACGAGCCTTTTCCTCACGATCTTCTCCATCACCTTGCATGGTATACAAGTTAGGGAAACTGACCTGTAGTTCAGTGCCTCTTGTCTGTCACCCTTCTTGTATGGACTTGGACTACGTTAGCTGTCTTCCAGCTTTCGACGGATAATATTTTCATCCATGTGCAATTTATATTTCTCCCATAACTCTGTTGGAGATAACAGAGAGCCGGTGGTCAGTATGAGTGCACACAATGCACGAATTTGATTTGGATGTGACGTGTTGGACGCGTCATTAATGCCTTCATCCCAGTGTCGGTCGTTCTCCAATAAATTCGGAGCTTGACATGCACTACGGGAAGTGGCATGTGTTACGCTGTTGACAAAACTCAATTGCTGGAAAGACGTTGGACCGGGAACATTTACCAAGAGAATGCGAAGAAAGAAGCATTCATCCTGATTAGGATGCACGGTGTACAGTCTGCCTATCGTAGTTTATTTGAATATGCCAAATTGTTCGTCGTCTCGCTCTCCTCGTTTGCATCGATCAAATCATTTTCTGCTGGCATTCCATGTATAATGCGCAGGCACTTCCGAATACAGCATTGTTTTCGCAAACACGTCATTTTGACATAACGTGAAGACAGCAGTTAACGTTGTAGCTGGTGGATTCATAGCTGTTTGTTGCACATTTGCAGCTGTGAAATAAATGTGTTGTCCATTTTCATGTTTTCAAAATAAAAACAAAAAATACTAACGAAATATATCAATTCAAAGGCAGATCAATGGACTCAGCTTAATTTCACCACCAATTACACTGAAAAATAACAAGAACAGTTAAAAAAACGAAATGAAAAACAATGAAAAAAGAAACAAATAAACTATACCCACGAAATGAACATTATGGTAAACAACACAACTCAATTCCAACACAATGTCACACAAAATAATTAAATAAATATGAAAATAAATCAAAATCTATGAAATTTCAATTTATCAATGCAATCGGAAACATTGAAATGGAATCGTAACATATTTTGTATTACTTGTGTTGGTCTTACGTGCAACAGATGGCGCTGTTTTAAAAAAAAAACATGTTTTTACCTGTCACAGGTGTGGCATCTAAATAGTATGTATATGAAAACACGCACATATTCGAATGTAACGTTGTGTCAAAATTTCACACCAATCAGTGAAGAACTTTCGGAAATAAAAGTGTGTTGCTCCTACGTCCTACAGATGGCGCTGTTTTTCAAAAAACGCATGTTTTTTCCTGTCACAGGTGAGGCATGTATATAGTAGGTATATAAAAACACTCGCCTATTCCAATGCAACGTTGTGTCAAAATTTCAAAGCAATCGGTAAAGAGGTTTCGAAGATTTCCCTGACATGAAAAACACATGAAAAACACAGTTTTCCAAAAAAAGCATGTTTTTCTCCCATCACAGACTTGATATCGATATAGTATGTATATAAAAACCCGCTCGGATGCGAATGGAACGTTGTGTGAAAATT
Source organism: Procambarus clarkii (assembly GCF_040958095.1). Lineage (NCBI taxonomy): Eukaryota > Metazoa > Arthropoda > Malacostraca > Decapoda > Cambaridae > Procambarus > Procambarus clarkii. Next base: position 23,055,912 of record NC_091209.1, read on the forward strand.
TCAAAGCAATCAGTGAAGAACTTTCGGAGATTAGCGATATTGAACAAACGAACTTTTCCATTTTTATTTATATAGATATATATATGTGAACAAGCCTGAACGGTTTCCAGGCATATATGCAACTGAAAACTCCCACCCCAGAAGTGACTCAAACCCATTCTGCCAGAAGCACTCTGCAACTGATATACAGGATCCCCTAACCACTCAACCATCATGACCGGACAAAAGAGGATGGTAGCCGAGGCTAATTCCCCATCCTCCCGCCGGCACTCTGATGGTAATCTTGGGCGTAGTATTTTATCAAATCACCTCATTCTTTGGGGCACACGTGAGGAACACAAATGCGAACAAGCCTGAACGGTCTGCAGGCATATATGCAACTGAAAACTCACACCCCAGAAGTGACTCGAACCCATACTGCCAGAAACACTCTGCAACTGATGTTCAGGATCCCTTAACCACTCGACCATCGCGACCGGACAAAAGAGGATGGTAGCCAAGGCTAATTCCCCATCCTCCCGCCGGCACTCTGATGGTCGAGTGGTTAAGGGATCCTGTACCATATTTACTGTGCGCAAATTTATAGCATATTTCCTAATGATAACCATTCATGTGTCTGACAGGAAAGTTTGTGTGTATTTATTGTAACAGAAGTAATGTTATGATTTGAAGATGATTTGCCTGTACTGATATGATGAGAAAGTGATATATATTAATGATCATATATTTATCATTTCAATGTCTTTGTACATTAACTGTGGTCATCAAGGTGGTGTGAAGGAGCTCAGTGATGGAAGTTGATTTATGTTGTCTGAGTTTGTTTCTTTCTATAAATATATTTTTAATTATATACTCAAAACTGCGTGAAACTACCAATAGGAAAAAGTTTACAGCCTATATGAAAGATGAGCAGAAAACTGAAAACGTTGCGTCACCTTAAGGGGTACTCGTGCCCTTAATCTTCATCAATCAAGTTGCGATATCTATAATTAGTCCTTAAGTCAGATTTTCAAGAAGCAAAATACTTTTTTTATATATAATCACACACTCAGGATTAGTCATGTGAACAAAAATATTTGTTTTGCCTTACTACGAAGGGCTGGCAGAAACTCACGCACGTTTTCAAGAACATGTTTAAGGACAAATTAAAAACAAATGCAATAAAATCTATAATAATCAGAAAGTTATCTACTTTGTTAACAGATTGTGTGTATTCTGTTTCGTACAAAAACTGTAACTTTATCTACATTGGGCAAACTGGTAAAAATCTTAAATCGTGACTTTCCCAGCACAGATATGCAATAAAAACTTTGCAGACGTCAAATGCAACATTTGCACACGTTGTCAATTGGTGCTCATCTGGGAAAAATTCTCGGCACTCCCCATCTAATTTCATTAGATGAGGAGTGGCCAATTTCGTTAATAATTTTAGGTCCCTGTATGTAACTACTCTGCATCATCTTGGCTATTTCTGTAGCTAGTACAAGATATCTACACTAGTTATAATAGGTCCTGCTATAATAGGTAAAGTACCATTACTTGCCAGTTTCCCTAAACTAACCTTATTGGAGCCCAGCCACTTGGGCTGGACGGTAGAGCGAAGGTCTCGCTTAATACAGGTCGGGGTTCAATCCCCGACCGTCCAAGTGGTTGGGCACTCTTCCTTCCCCCCCCCCCCCGTCCCATCCCAAATCCTTATCCTGACCCGTTCCCAGTGCAATATAGTCGTAATGGCTTGACGCTTTCTCCTGGTAATTTTTCCGTAACCTTATTAGCGCAATTGAATTATGGGGCAGCTAGTGCCCAAGGTGGATGAAATGTTACATTCAGTAACATTTCATTGTGATTGTGTGGTATACAGTTCGTATGACTTAGGGCGGAGTATTCCTCAACCTTCTGTACTTCAGTGGTAGCTACGGAGATAGGCAAGTCCCGTATGGGAGGCAGCGGTTAGATGCCTTGGGATCCTGCTCTTTAAATCCTGACCCATAGTACAGTCGGCAGTGTCCACCTCTGACGTCAGGGTGTTCCAGGCACTTACTGCCCAAGGAGAACGAAAAAGAAGGAACAATGGGGTAAAGTAACTCACCTGGCGCCGTGCGCATGTACCGGGGCGAGATTATGGAGCCAGGCGATGGGTCCAGGAGGGCGGGGAGGTGCTTGTACCCAGCAGGTGAGCAGGAGACGGGACCCAGCCTCCACGTACACCTCCCCGGGCCCAGGGATCACCGCTCCTCCCACTGTGGGCGACAAGAGATATCAGGAATTAAATACAATCTATCTACACATAGCAAATTCTGCTGTCCGGTCGTTGATGGTCGTCTCAGTCACAAGAGAGGGACCAGGGGCCAGATTCACGAAGCAGTTACGAAAGTACTTACGGACGTGTACATCTTTCCTCAAATTTTGACAGCTTTGATTACATTTATTAAAACAGTTTAAATGCATGACAACGTCCCAATCAACTGTTGTTATTGCTATAAACAGCTTCCTGGTGCTTCGGAACTAATTGACTGTTTAATAATTGTAAACAAAGCCATCAAAAATTGAGAAAAGATGTACAGATTCGTAAGTACTTGCGTAACTGCTTCGTGAATTTGGCCCCAGGTACTCTCTCGGCGTCTAGACTAACCGTAAACTCTCTAGAAGACGAGTGGATTAATGACGATATCTGGTTTTGTGTCTGTTTCTGTGACTACTTGATCGAGTGTCTGGGAATGTGGATGGAAGGGTGTGTCGTCCAGTCTAAATGTGGTTTTGCATGTAAGGGAGAAATGTAGGCCGCAAGATATTCCTATTTCTCCACCTGGTGTTGTATGTGAGTCTGCCTGTTACTGTGTGTCTGAGACTCGTGGGTTGTTAGTGCAAGAGGAAAGAGAGAATGGTTTAACTGTTTGATAGGCTTCACTATTGCTGTGGCGGTGACTGTGTCTGTGACTGTGTCTGTGACTGTGTCTGTGACTGTGTCTGTGACTGTGTCTGTGACTGTATCTGTGATTGTGGTTCTGATTGTATCTGTGACTGTCTGTATTTGTACTCACCTATCAGTTCGTGCCTATCAGTAACTATAGAGGGAGCGAGGTCTAGCTCCTTACGCCTCGACTACTGGCCTTGTTATGTCCGCTGTGCTATAATTGAAACATTCTGACATTTGAATTCTTTGTTGAATCCTACCTATAGTGTTTCCAGCTTCCACCTATGTCATCTGCTCCTGCTTTCTTTCAATTTAAAGAGGCTGTCATTGTCCACCTTATCAATATCCCTAAGTATCCTGTAGACTGTGATCATGTCCCCTTTGTTTCTTCTCCTGGGTTATGAGATTCAGATCCTTTATCTCCATCTTCATAGCTCAATCCTCTTAGATCTGGTACTAATCTCGTTGCAAACCTTCTTTTGCAACGTGGTTTGCCTCTCTTTCCTTTAGTTCTTCACATTTGGCTTTATTCTTCACAACGGGGAGATTATAGGCCAGTGTTGCGTATTCTAGTTTGGGTAGATAGTAGTTGTGTAGACTGCCTTGAATGAGTAGATCGTAGTAGTGTAGACTGCCTTGAATGAGTAGATCGTAGTGGTGTAGACTGCCTTGAATGAGTAGATCGTAGTAGTGTAGACTGCCTTGAATGAGTAGATCGTAGTAGTGTAGACTGCCTTGAATGAGTAGATCGTAGTAGTGTAGACTGCCTTGAATGAGTAGATCGTAGTGGTGTAGACTGCCTTGAATGAGTAGATCGTAGTGGTGTAGACTGCCTTGAATGAGTAGATCGTAGTAGTGTAGACTGCCTTGAATGAGTAGATCGTAGTAGTGTAGACTGCCTTGAATGAGTAGATCGTAGTAGTGTAGACTGCCTTGAATGAGTAGATCGTAGTAGTGTAGAGTGCCTTGAAGGAGTAGATCGTAGTAGTGTAGACTGCCTTGAATGAGTAGATCGTAGTAGTGTAGAGTGCCTTGAATGAGTAGATCGTAGTAGTGTAGACTGCCTTGAATGAGTAGATCGTAGTAGTGTAGACTGCCTTGAATGAGTAGATCGTAGTGGTGTAGACTGCCTTGAATGAGTAGATCGTAGTGGTGTAGACTGCCTTGAATGAGTAGATCGTAGTAGTGTAGACTGCCTTGAATGAGTAGATCGTAGTAGTGTAGACTGCCTTGAATGAGTAGATCGTAGTAGTGTAGACTGCCTTGAATGAGTAGATCGTAGTAGTGTAGACTGCCTTGAATGAGTAGATAGTAGTAGTGTAGACTGAGTGTTGATTTCGGTTTCTAAACGACGTTGTAATGTTTACTAACGTTCTATATGCTGTCAGTGTAATAGGCAGCAAAAGTACCTTTTGTGCAGTTAATACCTCGCCTTTTGTGCAGTTAATACCTCGCCTTTTGTGTAGTTACCTTCCTGTTATGGTGTAGATATATCATGTCGTTTCTTTTCTCCATTTCCCATCTTCATTGCCTTATACTTATTTGGATTTGTTTGCCCATGCAAATAAATCCAAATTTCTTTTCAAACAAATTTGACAAAGTTTTTTCTGAAACATTGTGCAGTCGTCGTCGGGGTGTGCACCCCTCACAGGCCTTGAGTCGTGTGGTAACGCAGGCAGACATGACCTCACTCCCTCGTTGTTTAAAAAAATTCGTTTTTTCGTAAATTTTGTAAAAACTTATAAGTTTTTATTAAATTCGTTTATATCAATTAGGAACAGTAGTAGTGGTCCCAGGAGCAAATCTAGTAAAGATTATTTATTAGGAACATTATTAAATGCCTTTTTGGGGAGGAAATCTTGGAGTATACGGTCTCCTCAGACTTACTTTTTCTGATTTACTTTTAAGTTTTTGAAGCACGATTTTCTCATTCTTAAAATCCATGCTGCATTTTTGTTACAGTTTATCGTCTCCATGTGTCCAATCATTCTCATCCTGTTACTGTTTCCATCTCTTTACATGGAATACTTGCTCTTTAGTTCGTAATTTAGTGCATCCTGTCTGTTCCCATTTTAATAGTATTGAAACTATCTTTGTCTTATTCCAAAATTCTGGGACATTTCCTGCCTTATGTGTTTTACAGAAAATGTTAGTAAGCAGATGATTAAGTACCTGTGCCGCCTTCTTTAGCAGCCATCATGTCTGTGACTGTATCTGTGATTGTATCTGTGACTGTATCTGTGATTGTATCTGTGACTGTATCTGTGACTGTATCTGTGACTGTATCTGTGACTGTATCTGTGACTGTATCTGTGATTGTATCTGTGACTGTATCTATGACTGTATCTGTGACTGTATCTGTGACTGTATCTGTGACTGTATCTGTGACTGTATCTGTGATTGTATCTGTGACTGTATCTGTGACTGTATCTGTGACTGTATCTGTGACTGTATCTGTGACTGTATCTGTGATTGTATCTGTGACTGTATCTGTGACTGTATCTGTGATTGTATCTGTGACTGTATCTGTGACTGTATCTGTGACTGTATCTGTGACTGTATCTGTGACTGTATCTGTGATTGTATCTGTGACTGTATCTGTGACTGTATCTGTGACTGTATCTGTGACTGTATCTGTGACTGTATCTGTGATTGTATCTGTGACTGTATCTGTGACTGTATCTGTGACTGTATCTGTGATTGTATCTGTGACTGTATCTGTGACTGTATCTGTGACTGTATCTGTGACTGTATCTGTGACTGTATCTGTGATTGTATCTGTGACTGTATCTGTGACTGTATCTGTGACTGTATCTGTGACTGTATCTGTGACTGTATCTGTGACTGTATCTGTGACTGTGATTGAGCTTGTGAGTATTACTGTGACTGTACTCACCTAGTAGTACTTACGGGGGATGAGCTATGACTCTTGGATCCCTCCTCTCAACTCTTAACCGACTGGTATGCACGATCCTAAGCATATTGCCTTCCGTCATATTTTCATTTCAAGCTGTATATGGAGTCTGCATTTACCACTTCACTTCTCAGCGTATTTCAATTGTTCACTACTAAGACACACATTCTTAATGTAGCAGTAAGTAAGTATTTGGGTTCTTAGTTTCCAACTGTGTCCCTTGGTGTCACGTTCTACCCCTGGTAATTAATGTCTTTGTCTGCCTTGTCTATTCTCTTGATAATTTTGTATTTGGTAATCATGTCTATCATGTTTCTTCTCGTTTTTTTGTTTCTTTTTTTTGTACTTTCTTCAAAGAACATTCCTTTACATAGTTCTCATATAAGCCAATCTTCCGTATGCAGCTGATGATATTATTTTAGTCAATATTTGGCTTATTAGTAAGTGCATACGTGACATACTAATTTATAGTGAATATTTGAGTTTACCTTGAAAAGCTGAATAGAAAACACCGACCTAACCTAACCTTCTTAGTATGTTAAGATAAGTATCTTATTGTTTTTTAATTACAATTAGTACTTAACCTATACCTATAGTGATATAACAGTTTTATAAAAATAATAAAACAAAACTAAAATATTTAAATAAATTGTAAAGTAATCCAGGATATTGACAAATTTTGTATAAAATCTCTATTGTTTGATAAAACTGGAAAAAAATCCTAATAATAAAACTGGTGTATATAAAATCAATATAAAGAGTTTATACCTTGAAAACAAAATATAACTTGGAATATACCATATATGTACTTATTAATAAGCCAAATATTGACTATAAACAATAAGTCATGTACGTAGTGTCTCGTGAGAGAGCGGGTTGTATTATTTTGATGTGGGCTTCTAGTGACAGTCTTGGGGGGGGGGGGGGGGTGGATAATAACCCTCAAGTCTTTTATCTACCTGATTCCATTAGGATTTCTTCCGTCACTTGATACCTTGTATCCGGTCACCGATTCTCTATATCCAACTTCATTACGTTACACGTGCTAAAGTTGAATTCAAATAGACATTTGTGGGAGCATTTTTTCAATTTGCCAAAGTTCTCTTTCAGTTTCATATAGTATTATATTGTTTCTATTCTCCTCATAGCTTTTATGTACGTGACTGTGTCTTTGACTGCCATTTTCTGTGACTGTATCTGTGACTGTGTGTGTATGTGGCAGTCACTGTAACTCTGCCTGTGACTGTGAATGTTGTGTGACAGTGTTTGTCACTGTGGTGTGACTGTGACTGTGGTTTGACAGTGACAATGAATGTGTTGTGACAGTGTCTGTGACTGTGATGTGACAGTGACTGTGGTGTGACAGTGACTGTGGCGTGACAGTGACTGTGGTGTGACAGTGACTGTGGTGTGACAGTGACTGTGGTGTGACAGTGTCTGTGGTGTGACAGTGACTATGACTGTGGTGTAATAGTGACAGTGACTGTGGTGTAACAGTGACAGTGACTGTGGTGTGACAGTGACTATGACTGTGGTGTAATAGTGACAGTGACTGTGGTGTAACAGTGACTATGACTGTGGTGTGACAGTGACTGTGGTGTGACAGTGACTGTGGTGTGACAGTGACTGTGGTGTGACAGTGACTGTGATGTGACAGTGTCTGTGGTGTGACAGTGTCTGTGGTGTAACAGTGACTATGACTGTGGTGTAACAGTGACTATGACTGTGGTGTGACAGTGACAGTGACTGTGGTGTGACAGTGTCAGTGACTGTGGTGTGACAGTGACTATGACTGTGGTGTAACAGTGACTATGACAGTGGTGTAACAGTGACAGTGACTGTGGTGTAACAGTGACTATGACAGTGGTGTAACAGTGACTATGACTGTGGTGTAATAGTGACAGTGACTGTGGTGTAACAGTGACTATGACTGTGGTGTAACAGTGACAGTGACTGTGGTGTAACAGTGACAGTGACTGTGGTGTGACAGTGACTATGACTGTGGTGTAACAGTGACAGTGATTGTGGTGTAACAGTGACAGTGACTGTGGTGTGACAGTGACTATGACTGTGGTGTAACAGTGACAGTGACTGTGGTGTAATAGTGACAGTGACTGTGGTGTAACAGTGACAGTGACTGTGGTGTAACAGTGACAGTGACTGTGGTGTAACAGTGACAGTGACTGTGGTGTAACAGTGACAGTGACTGTGGTGTAACAGTGACTATGACTGTGGTGTAACAGTGACAGTGACTGTGGTGTAACAGTGACAGTGACTGTGGTGTGACAGTGACTATGACTGTGGTGTAACAGCGACAGTGACTGTGGTGTGACAGTGACTGTGGTGTGACAGTGACTATGACTGTGGTGTAATAGTGACAGTGACTGTGGTGTAACAGTGACAGTGACTGTGGTGTGACAGTGACTATGACTGTGGTGTAACAGTGACTGTGATGTGACACCTATATAGTCTAATATCATGGTGCTTTCCCCTGATCGTTCCCTTCTCTTCTAACCAAGCAAACAAAAAAATAACAAAAAACGTAACAAAATGTTCGAAAACTTAAAAACAAAAATATTAAGTGAAAACACTCAATAATTTACCACGCGTTTGAGGGTCACTGTAATTACTGTAATTACAGGTATCACACTGAAAATGACTTTTGAAATTGAAAATTCTTGAAGCGAGAAGAAGGTAGGTAATTAAGGAGGCTTGAGGGTGTTAAGGTGATGACTAATTAAGTAGGCTGCTCAGGTGTGAAGAAAAATGAATAAAAAATGGTGAACTTAAGCTAATATTGGCGTATCTTAGCTATTGGGCCCCGGCACTCAACCGGAACTATCATATGGGTATGTGACTGTACTCACCTGCATGTATACACATATCTTGAGGTTATTTTGAGATGACTTCGGGGCTTTAGTGTCCCCGCGGTCCGGTCCTCGACCAGGCCTCCACCCCCAGGAAGCAGCCCGTGACAGCTGACTAACACCCAGGTACCTATTTTACTGCTAGGTAACAGGGGCATAGGGTGAAAGAAACTCTGCCTATTGTTTCTCGCCGGCGCCTGGGATCGAACCCAGGACCACAGGATCACAAGTCCAGCGTGCTGTCCGCTCGGCCGACCGGCTCATATATATACTTGAAGAGACTGATATATGGGCATTATATCTCTTGAACTTCGCTCGTTGTGTAAACGCCCTAATGATAGTGATTACTGGCATTTTAACCAAGTAATTTGGCAACATAAATTTTCCCATTTGCCGCTTGTATGTAATACATAGTTGGAAATACAATACATAGATGTGTGTATGTATGTAATACACACATACTCCTACACATGCACCAGAGAGACGTGTGGCGGTGGGCTCAGCAAGCAGCACTGACTGCAGAAACATGGCAACACTTGCAGCCAGGTAGATGAAGTGTTCAGTAAAGTATCCATAAGGTAGATGAAGTGTTCAGTAAAGTATCCATAAGGTAGATGAAGCGTTCAGTAAAGTATCCATAAGGTAGAAGAAGTGTTCAGTAAAGTATCCATAAGGTAGATAAAGTGTTCAGTAAAGTTTCCATAATGTAGATGAAGCGTTCAGTAAAGTATCCATAAGGTAGAAGAAGTGTTCAGTAAAGTATCCGTAAGGTAGATAAAGTGTTCAGTAAAGTTTCCATAATGTAGATGAAGTGTTCACTAAATTTTCCATAAGACAGATAAAGTGTTCAATAAGGTTTCCAAAAGCTACTGCCACACCATTAATGGATATAAAGCTGCTAAATCCATGGACGTGAAGCGGATAAACTCGCGTCTTAAGGGTCTTACTTTAAGGGTCTCGAGAAGGGTCTTTAGAAGAGAAGAACTTTAAGGGTCTCGAGAAGGACTTCGAAGCCAAACAGATCGCGTGGAGTTGACCAGACCACACACTAGAAGGTGAAGGGACGACGACGTTTCGGTCCGTCCTGGACCATTCTCAAGTCGATTGGCTTGAGATAGAGTCGATTGCCACTGTCATAATCGACTTGAGAATGGTCCAGGACGGACCGAAACGTCGTCGTCCCTTTACCTTCTAGTGTGTGGTCTGGTCAACTTACTTTAGCCACGTTATTGTGACTCACCGCCTGCAAATCGCGTGGAGGTTCATGCCGGGCCTCAACACACAACCCCTTGCCCATCTGGACTACCAGAGTGGAGTAGGGGATGAGATGGGACGGGTAAGTGGAAGCAAAAGTTTGGAAAGTTGGCGAACGGATGGATAGATGGGAAAGGTTAGAGGAAGAGGGTTAATGGAGGGAGAGAGGGAGAAAAAGAGAGGGAGAGGGTGTATCTGGGGTTGAGGAGAGCCAGAGTACCCCAGCCACCCCGTGCACCCCTCCTGGTGCACAATAAACGCACTGAAAGAGTGAGTGCATGAACTCCATCAAGGTAACTACAGCCGCGGACGAGTGATCGTTACTCAGTGCATAGCAAAACAAAAGCTGGACGAATTAAGCTCTGTATAGCGCACAATCGTCACAAATATGACCAATGTGTCTGTGGCTACCGGGATTGATGTGGCGAGAGAGAGAGAGAGAGAGAGAGAGAGAGAGAGAGAGAGAGAGAGAGAGAGAGAGAGAGAGAGAGAGAGAGAGAGTATGAATGTAAGCATAAGGTAAGAATAGAATGCATGTAATAAGATGTCGGTGACAAACTCCAGAAGTGGGCACACACATGGTTGGTGTATCACAAACAAAAATGACAATGGCGTGACGTATCAATGATAAAATAATTTTGAGGCAATTGGGTGACTTGAACCGGCGTTCTGGTGGTTCCCCAGACACCTGCCTTAACCCACTCAGCCACGATGGGTTCTATCGTGGCCGAGTGGGTTAAGACACGTGTCTGGGAATGCCCAGAACGCCGGTTCAAGTCACCCAATTGCCTCAAAATACATTTTTCAAATTTTTATTGCAGTTTAATCCTAATAAGTGTAAGGTAATGAGGATGGTTTCTAATGAGGAAGGCAATTAGAGGAACTGGGCAACTACACACACACACTCACACACACACACACACACACACACACACACACACACACACCAACACACACACACACACACACACACACACACACACACCAACACACACACACAGATGATGTAACCAGCGGAGGGCTCTGTACTTGGACCCATCCTTACATCCTTTACAGTCTCCGTGGAGTAGTGGTAAGACACTCGCCTGGCGTTCCGCGAGCGCTATGTCATGGGTTCGTATCCTGGCCGGGGAGGATTTACTGGGCGGAATTCCTTAACTGTAGCCTCTGTTTAACGCAACAGTAAAATGTGTACTTGGTTGTAACAAGGATTCTTCGCGGCGGGGATCGTATTCCAGGGACCTGCCCGAAACGCTACGCATACTAGTGGCTGTACAAGAATGTAACAACTCTTGTATATATCTCAAAAAAACAAATCCTGTTTTTAATATATGTAAACGACCTTCCAGAGGGTATAGACTCATTCCTCTCAATGTTTGCTGATGATGCAAAAATTATGAGAAGAATCAAGACGGATGAAGATAGACAGAGACTACAGGACGACCTGGACAAACTGGAGGAATGGTCTAGAGAATGGCTACTAAAGTTCAACTCAGGAAAGTGTAAAGTAATGAAATTAGACGAAGGGAGCAGAAGGCTGAACACAATGTACCATCTGGGAGGTGATAACCTGCAAGAGTCAAATAGAGAGAAGGATCTGGGGGGTTGATATCACATCGAACTTGTCCCCCAGAGGCCCACATCAAAATTATATCATCAGCGGCATATGCTAGGTTGGCCAACATAAGAACCGCCTTTAGAAACTTTTGTAAGGAATCGTTTAGGACCCTGTATATCACTTTTGTCAGACCAATCCAGGAATATGCAGCTCCAGCCTGGAGTCCATACCTAGTTAAACACAAGACAAAGTTAGAGAAGATTCAGAGTTATGCCACCAGGCTCGTCCCGGAACTGAGAGGTATGAGTTACGAAGAAAGGCTAAAGGAGCTGAGCCTCACGTCCCTGGAAAACAGAAGAGTAAGGGGAAACATGATAACCACCTACAAAATTCTCAGGGGAATTGACAGGGTGGACAAAGACAAACTCTTTAGCACGGGTGGAACACGAACAAGGGGACACAGGTGGAAACTTAGTACCCAGATGAGCCACAGAGACGTCAGAGAGAATTTTTTCAGTGTCAGAGTAGTTAATAAATGGAATGCTTTAGGCAGTGATGTGGTGGAGGCTGACTCCATACACAGTTTCAAATGTAGATATGATAGAGCCCAGTAGGCTCAGGACCCTGTTCGCCAATTGATTGACGGTTGAGAGGCGGGACTAAAGAGCCAGAGCTCAACCCCCGCAAACAAAAATAGGTGAGCACAAATAGGTGAGCACACACACACACACACACACACACACACACACACACACACACACACACACACACACATCACATAACAGAGGAAGTAGAGAGGAACATATTTTGAACAGAGGGAGTAAGACAGCTTAGAGGCGGGTCCAAAGAGCCGAAGCTCAACCCCCACAAGCACAACTAGTTAAGTACACACACACACACACACACACACACACACACACACACACACACACACACACACGCACACACACACACACACACAGAAGGGGCCGAGCATAGCATTGAGAAGGTTTTCAGGCTAGGCCGGTACAACAAAGACCGAGACCGAATGATAAAGATAGTGTTTGCAAACGAGAACACAAAGGAGAGGATCCTATCAAGGAAGAGCTCCCTGAAAAACGTGGGAAAATTAAAAAATGTATTCCTCCAGCGAGACATGACAAGGGAGGAGAGAGCCGTGGCGGCAGAAGCAAGGAAGAGGCGCAGGGCGAGAGGGGAAAACCAGGAAGTCACAGCTCCCAACACAACACCCCCAGAGGCGAGGGGGGAACCCACAACCAGCTACCCAGTAACACCAGAAGGGAGGACAACCCCGCCTCCCTCCTCTGCATAGAAAACCCCCCTACCCCAAACCCTCCCTGTCCCCACTCAAAAGTTCAGCCAAATCTCCCTCCCCCCCCACCCAATCCCCACCCTTCTACCCCTCCCCTCCCGAGTCCTCCCTCCCCCCCTTTCCTTCCCGTCCTCCCTCCCCTTTCACCCCATACCCTCCCTGTCCCTCCCCCTTCACTGGATCCCCCGCCCCTCATTCCAGTATCCTCTGAGATCCTGTTACCCACCTCACAGGTCCTCACACCCATGGAACAGCCTCCCCCACCAGCAGAACACTCACCAAGGAGGCGATTTGAGAAGGGACAGAAGAAAGTGAGCCTCAAAGCGATGTACACTAACATAGATGGAATTACAAATAAAGCAAATGAGCTTGGAGAACTGGTACTAGAGGAAAACCCAGACATAATAGCCCTCACAGAAATAAAGATCACGAAAACAATAACAAATGCAGTGTTTCCACAGGACTATTATGTTATGCGGAAAGAGAGGGAAGGAAGAGGTGGGGGTGGTGTAGCTCTGCTGGTAAGAAAAGGCTGGGATTTTGAGGAGATGGATATTCAGGGCTGTGAAGGTTTCAGTGACTACATAGCAGGTACTGTAACAAATGGAGGGAAAAAAATTATAGTCGCAGTATCCACCACCAAATGACAGAAGACCTAGACAGGAATATGATAGAAACAACATGGCCACCATTAACATAATAGAAAGAGCAGCTTCTGTTGCTAGCAGGAATGGATCTGGACTACTAATTATGGGAGACTTCAACCATGGGAAGATAGATTGGAAGAACAGAGACCCGCATGGAGGACCAGAAACATGGAGAGCTAAGCTGCTGGACGTGGCAACAAGAAACTTTCTAAGCCAGCATACCAAAGAGCCAACAAGAATGAGAGGAGAAGATGAACCAGCAATGCTTGATTTGATATTTACCCTAAATGAATGGGATATAAGGGAAGTTAAGATGGAAGCGCCCTTGGGAATGAGTGACCACAGTGTATTGAACTTTGAGTACCTGGTAGAGCTAGGACTTATCTCCCCCCAAAAAGAACTAGGAATCAAAAGGCTGGCATACCGAAAGGGGAATTATGAACAGATGAGAAGTTTCCTAAGTGAAATACCTTGGGACACAGACCTCAGAGACAAGTCTGTACAGGGTATGATGGACTATGTTACCCAAAAGTGTCAGGAGGCAGTAAACAGGTTCATCCCGGCCCAAAGGGAAAAATCCGAGAAGCAACAGAAGAATCCATGGTATAATAGGGCATGTATGGAAGCGAAGAAACTGAACAAAAAGGCGTGGAGGAACTTCCGGAATAACAGAACACCAGAAAGCAGGGAGAGATACCAGAAAACCAGGAATGAGTACGTCAGGGTGAGAAGAGAAGCAGAGAAAAATTTTGAAAATGATATAGCAAACAAAGCCAAGACCGAACCAAAGCTACTCCACAGTCACATCAGAAGGAAAACAACAGTGAAAGAACAGGTATTGAAACTTAGAACAGGCGAGGACAGGTATACAGAGAATGACAGAGAGGTGTGTGAGGAACTCAACAAGAGGTTCCAGGAGGTCTTCACAATAGAACAGGGTGAGGTCACTGTGCTAGGAGAAAGGGAGGTAAACCAGGCGGCCTTGGAGGAGTTCGAAATTACGAGAGAGGAGGTCAAGAGACACCTGCTGGATCTGGATGTTAGAAAGGCGGTTGGTCCAGATGGGATCTCACCATGGGTACTGAAAGAGTGTGCAGAGGCACTTTGCTTGCCACTCTCCATAGTGTATAGTAAATCACTAGAGACGGGAGACCTACCAGAAATATGGAAGACGGCGAATGTGGTCCCAATATACAAAAAGGGCGACAGACAAGAGGCACTGAACTACAGGCCAGTGTCCTTGACTTGTATACCATGCAAGGTGATGGAGAAGATCGTGAGAAAAAACCTGGTAACACATCTGGAGAGAAGGGACTTCGTGACAAATCGCCAACATGGATTCAGGGAGGGTAAATCTTGCCTTACAGGCTTGATAGAATTCTACGATCAGGTGACACAGATTAAGCAAGAAAGAGAGGGCTGGGCGGACTGCATTTTCTTGGATTGTCGGAAAGCCTTTGACACAGTACCGCATAAGAGGCTGGTACATAAGCTGGAGAGACAGGCAGGTGTAGCTGGTAAGGTGCTCCAGTGGATAAGGGAGTATCTAAGCGATAGGAAGCAGAGAGTTACGGTGAGGGGTGAGACCTCCGATTGGCGTGAAGTCACCAGTGGAGTCCCACAGGGCTCTGTACTCGGTCCTATCGTGTTTCTGATATATGTAAATGATCTCCCGGAGGGTATCGATTCATTTCTCTCAATGTTTGCGGACGATGCTAAAATTATGAGAAGGATTAAAACAGAAGAGGACTGTTTGAGGCTTCAAGAAGACCTAGACAAGCTGAAGGAATGGTCGAACAAATGGTTGTTAGAGTTTAACCCAACCAAATGTAATGTAATGAAGATAGGTGTAGGGAGCAGGAGGCCAGATACAAGGTATCATCTGGGAGAGGAAATTCTTCAGGAGTCAGAGAAGGAAAAAGACTTGGGGGTTGATATCACGCCAGACCTGTCTCCTGCAGCACATATCAAGCGGATAACATCAGCGGCATATGCCAGGCTGGCCAACATACGAACGGCATTCAGAAACTTGTGTAAAGAATCATTCAGAACTTTGTATACCACATATGTCAGGCCAATCCTGGAGTATGCAGCCCCAGCATGGAGTCCATATCTAGTCAAGGATAAGACTAAACTGGAAAAGGTTCAAAGGTTTGCCACCAGACTAGTACCCGAGCTGAGAGGTATGAGCTACGAGGAGAGACTACGGGAATTAAACCTCACTTCGCTGGAAGACAGAAGAGTTAGGGGGGACATGATCACCACATTCAAGATTCTGAAGGGGATTGATAGGGTAGATAAAGACAGTCTATTTAACACAAGGGGAACACGCACAAGGGGACACAGGTGGAAACTGAGTGCCCAAATGAGCCACAGAGATATTAGAAAGAACTTTTATAGTGTCAGAGTGGTTGACAAATGGAATGCATTAGGGGGTGATGTGGTGGAGGCTCACTCCATACACAGTTTCAAGTGTAGATATGACAGAGCCCGATAGGCTCAGGAATCTGTACACCTGTTGATTGACGGTTGAGAGGCGGGACCAAAGAGCCAGAGCTCAACCCCCGCAAACACAACTAGGTGAGTACACACACACACACACACACACACACACACACACACACACACACACACACACACACACACATACACACACACACGCACACACACACACACACACACACACACACACACACACACACACACACGCACACACACACACACACACACACACACACACACACACGCACACACACACACACACACACACGCACACACACACGCACACACACACACACACACACACACACACACACACACACACACACACACACACACACACACACACACGCACACGCACACACAGGGGGCCTCGTAGCCTGGTGGATAGCGTGCAGGATTCGTAATTCTGTGGCGCGGGTTCGATTCCCGCACGAGGCAGAAACAAATGGGCAAAGTTTCTTTCACCCAAGGTACCAGTAAATAGGTACCTGGGAGTTAGTCAGCTGTCACGGGCTGCTTCCTGGGGTGTGTGTGTGTGTGTGTGTGGTGTGGGGAAAAAAAAAAAAAGTAGTTAGTAAACAGTTGATTGACAGTTGAGAGGCGGGCCGAAAGAGCAAAGCTCAACCCCCGTAAAAACACAACTAGTAAACACACACACACACACGCACGCACGCGCACACACACACACACACACACACACGCACACGCACACACACAATATCGGGGGCCTCGTAGCCTGGTGGATAGCGCGCAGGACTCGTAATTCTGTGGCGCGGGTTCGATTCCCGCCCGAGGCAGAAACAAATGGGCAAAGTTTCTTTCACCCTGAATGCCCCTGTTACCTAGCAGTAAATAGGTACCTGGGAGTTAGTCAGCTGTTACGGGCTGCTTCCTGGGGTGTGTGTGTGTTTGTGTGGTGTGGGGGGGAAAAAAAAAGTAGTTAGTAAACAGTTGATTGGCAGTTGAGAGACGGGCCGAAAGAGCAAAGCTCAACCTCCGCAAACACAACTAGATGAATACAACTAGGTGAATACAACTAGATGAATACAACTAGGTGAATACACAAACCCAAAGTCTAGAAAAGGCTGTCAATTAACCTGTTGAAGCTTGTGAGGACAAAAATATCAACAAGTCATCACGACAGAGAGAAGAAAAAAGTTAATTGGGGAACGATGAGCTCCAATCACCTTAATTACCTTATTAAAATTAGTCATTAAAAATATGAAATATCTCAAGTGCCTCATTTTCTTCTCCTCCGGTTTATTAGTAATGACCGAAGCACCTTGATTGCTAGTCGAATTAATTGTGAAAATTGATTTAAAAAAGTTGCAAAACATTGAAAATCCTGCGATTCCGACATTCATTTTGTTGAGAAAAATATAATGTGAGCCATTTTGGCCTTTACACAACATTTAACAAGAAAGGTTTAAGCCACTTAGGCAGACCATTATGGCGGGTTTTTATTTCCCATTTGCGTGAAACGTTCGCTATTGTGGCAAAGAATTTAATCTTATAGCAAGGAAGCTGTCTTTATGGCAAGTTGTCTGCTTCTGTGTAAAGGTGGGAGCTGCTGTGTCACGGTAGCCCCCTCTGTGTCAAGGTAACCCCCCTCTGTGTCAAGGTGGTCACGTCTGTGTCAAGGGCTTCCCCTATTGTATCAAGGTGATCACATCTGTGTCAAGGTAGCCACCTTTGTATCAAAGTGGTCAAACTACATCGACACTGTTGCAGTTTGGAAGGACTTACAATAAACGTCGGAAATGAGACAAAACACGAATCAAGTTTCTCCCACTTCACAGGAACACAGCGTTCATAAAACAAAAATTGAATCACAGCAGCGCAGGTTACTGCCCCGCCAAGCAGTTCCTCAACACGAAGGGAAAACTGAATACGCCAACTTAATAAGTTAATAAGTGGCCAGTTATAAAGTAGCTTATGTGTTGGGTAAAAGACTGAAGCCATCCACTGACGGGGATCTTATCAAAGAGGGTCTGACGGAAGCAGTAGGAGAGTTATGAGCAGAGAAGGACAACCTGATACAAAATCTTGAGACTTGAGTAGAATACAATTGTTCTTAGAACGAAGGATATATGAAGCAACATAATTCATCTAACTGCGGACAAAGTAAGAAGTTGTCAGCTGCTTTTTAGAAGGTTTTCAGATTCTCGCACTTGATGAATCGACTGATGTGTTCAGATCATCACAACTCGCTGAGTCAATGCCGGGGCCCCCCAAGGGAAAAGTACTCCCCCAAGTGAACCTATTTTAGGGTTATCTTGAGGTTATCTTGAGATGATTTCGGGGCTTTAGTGTCCCCGCGGCCCGGTCCTCGACCAGGCCTCCATCCCCAGGAAGCAGCCCGTGACAGCTGACTAACTCCCAGGTACCTATTTACTGCTAGGTAACAGGGGCATTCAGGGTGAAAGAAACTTTGCCCATTTGTTTCTGCCTCGTGCGGGAATCGAACCCGCGCCACAGAATTACGAGTCCTGCGCGCTATCCATCAGGCTACGAGGCCCAAAGTATGATAAACCAGCCCACAATGGACACAAGGAATAAATAGTATGTATACTTTATGGTTTATTAATCACAGAACCATTTCTCTAATGTTATATCTGAATCTGCCGTGTAGAATTAGCTCTGAAATCGACTGAAAAATAATTGATTTCGATTAAATGGAAACCATTACGTCAACTTTGAAACAATTACGTCGATTGTTTCAAGGTTATTGCTGTGTGTCTCATCCATCCCTCAAACTTCTTCAAAGGTCTGTCATTTTCTCGTGACAGCTACAGTCATGAGTCACTCAACTCCTTCTTCTCTTCTATCCTAACTTCCTGCATTCTTCTCGTCCCTCACCAGACCACCGGCCGCCCAGACACCCAAACTTCCCCCACATTTTCCGCCGTTCCAAATTTTCTTCCAGAAAACTGATTTAACCCTCGCATTGCCAGCTCTCCCACATCACAATTTTCCGGCCGAGTTTCCCCTCTTTGAGCATTGTTTGTCGTCTCGGTCGTGTGTCATGTCGTTACTGTGTGGCAGCGACTGCTTTTGTGTCCACGACCAAAGAGGTGCCAAGAAGCAGCACCGGGAGTTGGCACTACTCTCAGCCTCACGGACCTATTAAGGGTTGTTTCTGGCCACTTACGATTCTTTTGATATTCCTACTTGCGAGGGGAAATGTCTTGATTTTCCACTTACGACTTATTTGCTGTGTGGACGTGTAAATAATAAGCTCTGTGGACGTGTACTCTCATAAAAATCCTAGTGTCATCTGAAAAGAATGATGCAAAGCTATAGTGTGTTTCTTTGTGTATATCCGCAATTAGGATGAGAGAAAGTACTGGAGCAAACATTACATCTACCATGTAAACAATTAAAAGGGAGCCGGTCGGCCGAGCGGACAGCACGCTGGACTTGTGATCCTTGTGTCCTGGGTTCGATCCCAGGCGCCGGCGAGAAACAATGGGCAGAGTTTCTTTCACCCTATGCCCCTGTTACCTAGCAGTAAATAGGTACCTGGGTGTTAGTCAGCTGTCACGGGCTGCTTCCTGGGGGTGGAGGCCTGGTCGAGGACCGGGCCGCGGGGACACTAAAAAAAAGCCCCGAAAACATCACAAGATAACCTACCATTACTAAATCCATTTTTGTATTTAAAAAACAGTTTAAAAACACTAAAAAAAATAAAAATAGACTCAAACGCACTCAAAACATGAAGAATATGCCCAAAGCACAAAATTAACCCACAAAACCCTAAAAAATCAGAAAAAATTAAACCCAAAATCAAAATACACTCAAATTCCAACAAAAACAATTAAAAAATCACAAAATTACTGATGTAGACACAAATTTATTCAAAAACACTCAAAATATGGCTTAAACGCTCAAAATACAATAAAAATAAATTAAAAACACAAAACATGTACTAAAATTATTCATAAATACACAAAAAATTATACAAAACACTCAAAATACATTACAAACTCAAAAACACCAAAAACACTCAAAAGGCACTCAAAAAACTAAAAATTCACTAAAAAATACTCAAAATGCAAAGTATAAACACTAAATTACACTCAAAAATATAATTAAATGTACTTAAAATTAAAAAAATATACAATGAAAATACTTAAAACAAACTCGAAAAACGCCCCCAAAAAACATTTAAAAATAGTCAAAAAATGTACAAAACTCAAAATACAGTAAAACGCACTCAACACATGTACAAAATACAAACAAACAAATTAAAATACCCAATAATTCACATAAAAAATTTAAATACACCGAAAACATTTACAATAAATTGAAATACACTCAAACATTCTAACACTAAAAATTTCCCCAAAACACTCAAATAACATTAAATATAATCAATAAATAGTATACAGAATTATAAAATGCACACAAATGCACCCAAAAATATATTGACACATTTAAAGAACACTCAAATATCCTCAAAGTTATCAAACTACACTCAAATGCACGCAAAAACACTGACCAAAAACAGAAAATTTTGTATACCAAAAATACACTGATATACAAAAATACATATCTAAATACATTCATAAATCATATATATATACTGAAAAACTCTTCGAAACAAAGAAAATACACTCAAAAACACTCAAAACAATAACAAATCACTCATAAAGTCTAAATGCATTCAAATTCACTCAGTAATATTTTTATACATTAAAAAAATACATCCAAAACATTCAAAATATGCCCAAAAAAACTACAAATTTACAATGGAACTCTGAAAATACAATCACAGTTAGCAAAATATATTCGTTTCTGCTTAAAATATACTCAGATACACTTAAAAATCCTGAAAACCGAAAAAACTCCAAAATTCATGAAACACTTGAAATTTACTAAAACGTGAATAATAGACAAATATATTCATAAACACTCAGAATGTGCCCAAAACACTCAAAATTTATCCTAAATACTAAAAAACAGTAAACAAAAACACTCAAATACAATAAAAAAAAATCTTAAAAAATACTCGAATACTCAATATGCACTCAATAACACTCAAATACATCTGAACACAAATAAAAAAAGTATCCAAACATACTCAAAAACACTTATATACACACAAATACTCATCCAAACACTTTATCATCCATTTGGATGATAAAGAAATCATCCAAACACACTCAAATTAATTTCTTATTACTCAAAACCACTCAAAATACGCCTAAAAAAATAAAATGGTGTATTAAAATACACCAAAATTCACTTAAACTGACTAAAAATTAGACCCAAAAAACACTCAAAATAGACTGACTCGCCAGAACTCATTACCCCGTGAGCACAACTAGGTGAATACAACTAGGTGAATACAGGACTCACTCGCGAGTCCTCACCTCCCACAGGACTCACTGAGAGGTGAGTATACTGACAGGTCCGCAACACCACCACCAATACCCACCACAACACCCGTCAATACCCACCACAACACCCGCATCATTACCACCTCAGGATCGCTTTTACGTAACATTAACCTTTTTAATGTGAAAATCCTGCTTACGTTTCGGCGCCAGCCTCCGCTCAAGCCCCAGGGGAAGAAAAAATCAAACCACTTTGGCAGTTAGCACTCCCCGTGGCACTGGCACCTTGGGCAGCCAGTCTCAAGGTGTTTTTCCTCCCAGTGAATGCTTCTCCAGCTGTAAGCTGTCGTAACTTGCCTCCCAATAGTCGATTTTAAAGGGCCTCGCTCCCCCATTAACCCTGTAAGGTACAGCCAGACCGAAAATTGTATTTTTTGTAACGGTAACAGAAACTCCAGGGTGGGAGACAGGTTAGGGAGGAGAGAGAGAGAGAGAGAGATAAAGAAGGAGGAGATAATTAGAGGAAGGGTAGAGGGAAGATGGGGTGCAAGGAAAGGAGATGGAGGGTAAACACAACTTAAGAGACAACAAGCCTAAGACAGATTCACCAACACTAGGCAGTGTTACACGTTTTCACTATTGTTTCACTGCAGCATACCCCCCACAGCACCACCACACCGCTTCATACCCCCCACAGCACCACCGCACCGCTTCATACCACTCACAGCACCACCACACCGCTTCATACCACCTACAGCACCACCACACCGCTTCATACCACTCACAGCACCACCACACCGCTTCATACCACCTACAGCACCACCACACCGCTTCATACCACTCACAGCACCACCACACCGCTTCATACCACTCACAGCACCACCACACCGCTTCATACCCTTCGTATACTGACTCCTCTGGTCGTATACTGACCCTCTGGTCGTATACTGACTCCTCTGGTCGTATACTGACCCTTTGGTCGTATACTGACCCTCTGGTCGTATACTGACCCTCTGGTCGTATACTGACCCTCTGGTCGTATACTGACCCTCTGGTCGTATACTGATCCTCTGGTCGTATACTGACTCTGGTCGTATACTGACCCTCTGGTCGTATACTGACCCTCTGGTCGTATACTGATCCTCTGGTCGTATACTGACTCTGGTCGTATACTGACCCTCTGGTCGTATACTGACTCCTCTGGACCGAAAACACTGTTGAGTGTCAAGACGACCCAAGACCCCTGTTGTGTGTCAAGACGACCCAAGACCCTCTTGTGTGTTAGACGACCCAAGACCCTCTTGTGTGTCAAGACGACCCAAGACCCTCTTGTGTGTCAAGACGACCCAGGACCCCTGTTGAGTGTCAAGATGACCCAAGACCCTCTT
Organism: Procambarus clarkii; assembly: GCF_040958095.1. Lineage (NCBI taxonomy): Eukaryota > Metazoa > Arthropoda > Malacostraca > Decapoda > Cambaridae > Procambarus > Procambarus clarkii. The sequence goes on from NC_091209.1 coordinate 23,078,607, forward strand.
GTGTGTCAAGACGACCCAAGACCCTCTTGTGTGTCAAGATGACCCAAGACCCTCTTGTGTGTCAAGACGACCCAGGACCCCTGTTGAGTGTCAAGATGACCCAAGACCCTCTTGTGTGTCAAGACGACCCAAGACCCTCTTGTGTGTCAAGATGACCCAAGACCCTCTTGTGTGTCAAGACGACCCAAGACCCTCTTGTGTGTCAAGACGACCCAAGACCCCTGTTGAGTGTCACGATGACCCAAGACCCTGTTGTGTGTCAAGACGACCCAAGACCCCTGTTGTGTGTCAAGACGACCCAAGACCCTCTTGTGTGTCAAGACGACCCAAGACCCCTGTTGAGTGTCAAGATGACCCAAGACCCTCTTGTGTGTCAAGACGACCCAAGACCCTCTTGTGTGTCGAGACGACCCAAGACCCTCTTGTGTGTCAAGACGACCCAAGACCCCTGTTGAGTGTCAAGATGACCCAAGACCCTCTTGTGTGTCAAGACGACCCAAGACCCTCTTGTGTGTCAAGATGACCCAAGACCCTCTTGTGTGTCAAGACGACCGAAGACCCTCTTGTGTGTCAAGACGACCCAAGACCCCTGTTGAGTGTCAAGATGACCCAAGACCCTCTTGTGTGTCAAGACGACCTAAGACCCTCTTGTGTGTCAAGATGACCCAAGACCCTCTTGTGTGTCAAGACGACCCAAGACCCTCTTGTGTGTCAAGATGACCCAAGACCCTCTTGTGTGTCAAGACGACCCAAGACCCTCTTGTGTGTCAAGATGACCCAAGATCCTCTTGTGTGTCAAGACGACCGAAGACCCTCTTGTGTGTCAAGACGACCCAAGACCCCTGTTGTGTGTCAAGACGACCCAAGACCCCTGTTGAGTGTCAAGATGACCCAAGACCCTCTTGTGTGTCAAGACGACCTAAGACCCTCTTGTGTGTCAAGATGACCCAAGACCCTCTTGTGTGTCAAGACGACCCAAGACCCTCTTGTGTGTCAAGACGACCCAAGACCCTCTTGTGTGTCAAGACGACCCAAGACCCTCTTGTGTGTCAAGACGACCCAAGACCCTCTTGTGTGTCAAGACGACCCAAGACCCTCTTGTGTTTCAAGACGACCCAAGACCCTCTTGTGTTTCAAGACGACCCAAGGCCCTCTTGTGTGTCAAGACGACCCAAGACCCTCTTGTGTGTCAAGACGACCCAAGACCCTCTTGTGTGTCAAGACGACCCAAGACCCTCTTGTGTTTCAAGACGACCCAAGACCCTCTTGTGTGTCAAGACGACCCAAGACCCCTGTTGTGTGTCAAGACGACCCAAGACGACCTGTTGATCACACATCAGCTGGAAAGACTGCATTTGTTCGACTGCCAGAAAGCCTTTGGTGTTGTTCCTCGCAAGGAACTCCTATACGAAGTTGTCAGAAATGCCGGTCTATCGTCACGAGTACTAACCCGTCAAATTTGTATATGAAAAGTATCGTTGTAGAGGAAAACTTTTCAGGAGGACGAGAGTTAGGTTTGACCCTCACATAGGATACATAATAACATACACAGAGGGTGAGAACAAATCCACAGGAGCCTTGATCAGAGTTCGAACCTATGCGTTGGATGTCCCCAGACGCGCTCTAGTCAACTGTACCACGACATAGTTACACATAACTAACATGACTATACTATTGTAGCTTTAAAAATAAAAATAAAAGGAGACATCCTCCAGTATCTGTTCATATCTAAACGTTTTATAACATTGAAGGGAATTTAATTCCATTGTATCAAATTAGACTGATGTCCGACATCTTATAATATAAGGTGTGAAGATCCTGGTCTGTGTTGTTCCCGAACTTTCTCCTGCACATCCTCCAACCCCCCATTCCCCCCCCCAACCCCCCCTTCCCCGCCCCCCTCCAACCCCCCCTTCCCCGCCCCCTCCCCCTTCCTTCTCCCCTGCAACCCCCCTTCCCCGCCCCTCAAATTCCCTCTCCCACACATAAAGATATCATGAATACCAAGACCCGGTCTCCTACAACACTCTCTACTCATTTTTATGGCCCCCCTGCTCATCCCCCCCCCCTGCTCACCCCCCCCCCTGCTCATCCCCCCCCTGCTCATCCCCCCCCCCTTGCTCATCCCCCCCTGCTCATCCCCCCCTGCTCATCCCCTCCCCCATCTAAACAACGCGTCCCCCCACACACCCTCCCACAGTACCACACACCCTCCCACAGTACCACACACCCTCCCACAGTACCACACACCCTCCCACAGTACCACACACCCTCCCACAGTACCACACACCCTCCCACAGTACCACACACCCTCCCACAGTACCACACAGTGTACTAATCTCACCATGTCCCTGTATTTAACACTGTACCGAGTGAAGGCAATTAGTATCCCCTCAAGCGGTGTACCCTTCCCGGGCGTGCAGTCGACGGAGTATACATAGTCAGCCGTCTGTACTGTTCGTAATGTTGAAATACGAACAGGTGACAGGTGTCCCCCCCCCCCCCCGGTCTCTGGCCGTGACAGGGGGACACCTTCGACCACAGGCAATATCGTTCACTTAGGGAAGTCTTGTTGACTCAGTTCTTGTCCGGAAGACTTGGCCTCGAGGCGGTGGAGATGGAGCGAGGGAACTGTAGTGTTCTTAAACAGGATTTACTGTGATTGGAGTGCAGAGATCCGCTGGAAACTCAAGTTCATCTCTGGCGCTGATGAATTACGAGTGGCCACTAAGGATTGGATACTGTCCAATCCTTAGTGGATACTATCTTGAGGTTATCTTGAGATGATTTCGGTTTTTTTTTTTAGTGTCCCCGCGGCCCTGTCCTCTACCAGGCCTCCACCCCCAGGAAGCAGCCCGTGACAGCTGACTAACTCCCAGGTACCTATTTACTGCTAAATCCACTATCCACTAGGGAGTGAATACTGCCTAGTTGCTAATATCCACTCCAAGGATCACTTAGCAACTGATCCCTGCAGTGGATACTATCTGATCCTTGAGGGAAGACTATCCGTCTAATCAGACAGACAGACAGACGGACTCAGGTCACGGGCCAGCACACTTACCCACCGGTCATAATATGTGTATCCGTAAACTTGTGTTGTGTGCATGACTAAATCCCGTGGACCTGATTATGACTTTTCATGTTCGCACAACTGTCGTGAGAATGTCCCACTGTCGTGTGAACACGTCGTGAGAATGTCCCACTGTCGTGTGAACACGTCGTGAGAATGTCCCACTGTCGTGTGAACACGTCGTGAGAATGTCCCACTGTCGTGTGAACACTTCGTGAGAATGTCCCACTGTCGTGTGAACACGTCGTGAGAATGTCCCACTGTCGTGTGAACACGTCGTGAGAATGTCCCACTGTCGTGTGAACACGTCGTGAGAATGTCCCACTGTCGAGTGAACACGTCGTGAGAATGTCCCACTGTCGTGTGAATGTCCCACTGTCGCGAGAATGTCCCACTGTCGTGAGAATGTCCCACTGTCGTGAGAATGTCCCACTGTCGTGAGAATGTCCCACTGTCGTGAGAACACGTCGTGAGAATGTCCCACTGTCGTGAGAATGTCCCACTGTCGTGAGAATGTCCCACTGTCGTGAGAACTCGTCGTGAGAATGTCCCACTGTCGTGAGAATGTCCCACTGTCGTGAGAACACGTCGTGAGAATGTCCCACTGTCGTGAGAATGTCCCACTGTCGTGAGAACACGTCGTGAGAATGTCCCACTGTCGTGAGAATGTCCCACTGTCGTGAGAACACGTCGTTCAATAACTCCTGTAAATTAACATAATATCTGCATATATTATAAGTACATTAATACATAGAGTGCATTAATACAGAGTGTACATAGCTGCCTGTAGAGTGTACAATCAACAATCTAGAGTGTACATAGCTGCCTGTAGATTGTACAATCAACAATCTAGAGTGTACATAGCTGCCTGCAGAATGTACAATCAACAATCTAGAGTGTACATAGCTGCCTGTAGAGTGTACAATCAACAATCTAGAGTGTACATAGCTGCCTGTAGAATGTACAATCAACAATCAAGAGTGTATATAGCTGCCTGTAGAGTGTACAATCAACAATCAAGAGTGTACATAGCTGCCTGTAGAGTGTACAATCAACAATCTAGAGTGTACATTGCTGTCTGTAGAATGTACAATCAACAATCTAGAGTGTACATAGCTGCCTGTAGAGTGTACAATCAACAATCAAGAGTGTACATAGCTGCCTGTAGAGTGTACAATCAACAATCAAGAGTGTACATAGCTGCCTGTAGAGTGTACAATCAACAATCTAGAGTGTACATTGCTGTCTGTAGAATGTACAATCAACAATCTAGAGTGTACATAGCTGCCTGTAGAGTGTACAATCAACAATCAAGAGTGTACATAGCTGCCTGTAGAGTGTACAATCAACAATCAAGAGTGTACATAGCTGCCTGTAGAGTACAATCAACAATCTAGAGTGTTCATAGCTGCCTGTAGAATGTACAATCAACAATCAAGAGTGTACGTAGCTGCCTGTAGAGTGTACAATCAACAATCAAGAGTGTACATAGCTGCCTGTAGAGTGTACAATCAACAATCTAGAGTGTTCATAGCTGCCTGTAGAATGTACAATCAACAATCTGGAGTGCACATAGCTGCCTGTAGAGTGTACGGATACAGCGCGGGGAACGGATTGGTCACTTCCGATTCCTGTACCGTGATAATCCTCCCGGTTACTATTGCAAATATTGAACATAACGATTAGGGTGAATGATTAGTTCCATCCCATCCATAACGATTAGAGCGAGTGATTAGTTCCGTCCCTTCCATAACGATTAGGCCGAGTGATTAGTTCCGTCCTTTACAAGACAATTAGGGCAAGTGATTAGTTCTATCCCTTCCATAATGATTAGGCCGAGTGATTAGTTCCATCCATTCCATAACGATTAGGGCGTGTGATTAGTTCCGTCCCTTCCATAGCGATTAGGGCGAGTGATTAGTTCCGTCCCATCCATTATGATTAGGGCGAGTGATTAGTTCCATCCCTTCCATAAAGATTGGGCGAGTGATTAGTTTCATTCCTTCCAAAACGATTAGGGCGAGTGATTAGTTCCATCCCTTCCATGATGATTAGGGCGAGTGATTAGTTCCGTCCCTTCCACAACGATTAGGGCGAGTGATTAATTCCGTCTCTTCCATAGCGATTAGGGCGAGTGATTAGTTCCGTCCCTTCCATAGCGATTAGGGCGAGTGATTAGTTCCGTCCCATCCATTATGATTAGGGCGAGTGATTAGTTCCGTCCCATCCATAGCGATTAGGGCGAGTGATTAGTTCCATTTTTTGTTTACTTAGCTTGTACTCACCTAATTGTACTCACCTAATTGTGTTTGCGGGGGTTGAGCTTTGGCTCTTTGATCCCGCCTCTCAACCGTCAATCAACTGGTGTACAGGTTCCTGAGCCTATTGGGCTCTATCATATCTACATATGAAACTGTGTATGGAGTCAGCCTCCACCACATCACTTCCTAGTGCATTCCATTTATTAACTACTCTGACACTGAAAAAATTCTTTCTAACGTCTCTGTGGCTCATCTGGGTACTAAGTTTCCACCTGTGTCCCCTTGTTCGTGTCCCACCCGTGCTGAAGAGTTTGTCTTTGTCCACCCTGTCAATTCCCCTGAGAATTTTGTAGGTGGTTATCATGTCTCCCCTTACTCTTCTGTTTTCCAGGGATGTGAGGTTCAGCTCCTTTAGCCTTTCCTCGTAGCTCAATCCTCTCAGTTCCGGGACGAGCCTGGTGGCATACCGCTGAATCTTCTTGTGTACTTACCTAGATGTGCTTTGCACGGTCGACCTAAGCTCCTGACCCCGCCTTTCACACGTTCTTAGATTAATCCAACAGTTCCCATGGCGTAGTGGTAAGACACTCGCCTGGCGTTTAGCAAGCGCTTTGACCTGGGTTCGTATCCTGGCCGGCGGGAGGATTGACCGGGTGCCAATCCAAACTGTAGCCTCTGTTTACCCAACAGTAAAATGGGTACCTGTTTGTTAAACGATTTGGCGGGTCGTATTCCACGGAACATAAGATTAAGGACCTGCCTGAAACGCTCTGCCTACTTTGTCAACATTCTCTTAGAATCTTGTATGTCGTAATCATGCCACTCCCTGTCCGTCCACGCCCCCCACTGTGGTATGATCCACTTCCCACAACTGTTATGGATATTTTTTAAAATTATCCCTAACAAGTCCTTATCTCTCTATATAAGACGATAATGAGACATCACTCCATCACATTGTGTTTTCCTTCAGGCATAAACAACATTCACAAACTGTGAAGAGGAGATCGTTAGCAGGTGTGAGATACAGTATAGAAAACGGGAGGTAACGTCTGGTACTGACGGTGGATGAAAGAAGCGGTATAGAAAACGGGAGGTAACGTCGGGTACTGACGGTGGATGAAAGAAGCGGTATAGAGAACGGGAGATAACGTCTGGTACTGACGGTGGATGAAAGAAGCGGTATAGAGAACGGGAGGTAACGTCTGGTACTGACGGTGGATGAAAGAAGCGGTATAGAGAACGGGAGGTAACGTCTGGTACTGACGGTGGATGAAAGAAGCGGTATAGAGAACGGGAGGTAACGTCGGGTACTGACGGTGGATGAAAGAAGCGGTATAGAGAACGTTAGATAACGTCGGGTACTGACGGTGGATGAAAGAAGCGGTATAGAGAACGTTAGATAACGTCGGGTACTGACGGTGGATGAAAGAAGCGGTATAGAGAACGGGAGGTAACGTCTGGTACTGACGGTGGATGAAAGAAGCGGTATAGAGAACGTTAGATAACGTCGGGTACTGACGGTGGACGTGGAGAGTGACTGGATGGGAGATCTTGGGGCGGGTGTTGACCTGACACTCATACACTCCGGCGTCCTCCAGGGCGGCCTCGTGGATCTCCAGGTCCCACGCCCACACCGCCCCCGTCCGCCACGCCCGCACCTGCAGGAGAGACACCATATATCTTATGCTGTTGTCACGGTAAGTCCTTAATTAAGTTCATATGAGCCCATCAGCACACACACAGATGGTCAGAGAAATGGCTATTGGAGGTCAACACAAGCAAGTGTAAAGTTATGGAAATGGGACTAGGTGACAGGAGACCAAAGGGTCAATACACTATAATGGGAAACTACCTTCCTGTGACGATTCGAGAAAGAGACCTGGGAGTGGACGAAACACCAAATCTAACTTCTGAGGCACAAGTAAATCGGATAACGACAACAGCGTACTCTACGCTAGCAAAAGTTAGAACGTCATTTAGAAACCTATGTAAGGAGGCATTCAGAGCGCTTTACACTGCCTTCGTGAGACCAGTCTTAGAGTATGCAGCCCCATCTTTGAGCTCCCACCAGAAGAAACACATAAGGAAACTGGAAAAGGTTCAGAAGTTTGTGACGAGACTCGTCCCACAGATGCGAGGGATAAGGTATGAAGAGCGCCTGAAAGAACTGAACCTTACTACACTCGAAAAATGGAGTGAGCGGGGAGATAAGATAGCAACATACGAAATACTTAGGGAGATTGACAGAGTGGAAATAGACGAAATGTTCACACGGAAAAGTAACAAAGCGAGGAGACATGGGTGGAAGCTGGAAACTCAGATGAGTCACAGAGATGTTAGAACGCATTTTTTTGCGTGTTAAAAGATTGTTTTAATCTTTTAAATTAACTTTTAACAAAACATTATTAAAACAAACACTAT
>NC_091209.1:23091361-23128861 GCF_040958095.1 Procambarus clarkii
AGCCCTGTGGGACTCCACTGGTGACTTCACGCCAATCTGAGGTTTCACCTCCTCACCGTAACTCTTTGCTTCCTATTGCTTAGGTACTCCCTTATCCACTGGAGCACTTTACCAGTTACTCCTGCCTGTCTCTCCAGCTTATGTACCAGCCTCTTATGGGGGACTGTGTCAAAGGCTTTCCGACAGTCCAAAAAAATGCAGTCCACCCAGCCTTCTCTTTCTTGCTTAATCTTTGTCACCTGATCGTAGAATTCTATTAAGCCAGTAAGGCATGATTTACCCTCCCTGAACCCATGGTGGGGATTTGTCACGAAGTCCCTAGTCTCCAGATGTGCTACCAGGTTTTTTCTCACGATCTTCTCCATCACCTTGCATGGTATACAAGTCAAGGACACTGGCCTGTTGTTCAGTGCCTCTTGTCTGTCACCCTTTTTATATATTGGGACCACATTCGCCGTCTTCCCTATTTCTGGTAGGTCTCCCATCTCCAGTGACCTACTATACACTATAGAGAGTGGTAAGCAAAGCGCCTCTGCACACTCTTTCAGTACCCATGGCGAGATCCCGTCTGGACTAACAGCCTTTCTCACATCCAGATCCAACAGGTGCCTTTTGACCTCCTCTCTCATAACTTCGAACCCTTCCAAGGCCGCCTGGTTTACTTCCCTCTCTCCTAGCGCAGTGACCTCACCTTGTTCTATTGTGAAGATCTCCTGGAACCTCTTGTTGAGTTCTTCACACACCTCTTTGTCATTCTCAGTATACCTGTCCTTGCCTGTTCTAAGTTTCATTACCTGTTCTTTCACTGTTGTTTTCCTCTTGATGTGTCTGTGGAGTAGCTTTGGTTCAGTCTTGGCTTTGTTTGCTATATCATTTTCATAATTTTTCCTCTGCTTCTCTTCTCACACTAACATACTCATTCCTGGTTCTCTGGTATCTCTCTCTGCTTTCTGGTGTTCTGTTATTCTGGAAGTTCCTCCACGCCCTTTTGTTCAGTTCCTTTGCTTCCGTACATGCCCTATTAAACCATGGATTCTTCTTTCGTATCTCAGATTTTTCCTTTTGAGCCGGGATAAACCTGTTTTCTGCCTCCTGACACTTTTGGGTAACATAGTCTATTATATCTTGTACAGACGTAGCTCTGAGGTCTGTGTCCCATGGTATATCCCTTAGGAAACTTCTCATCTCCTCATAATGTCCCTTTCCGTATGCCAGCCTTTTGTTTCCTAGTTCTTTGTTTTGGGAGATAAATTCTAGCTCTACCAGGTACTCAATGATCAATACACTGTGATCACTCATTCCCAAGGGTGCTTCCATCTTATCTCCCTTTATATCCTACTCGTTTAGGGGTAAATATCAGATCGAGCATGGCTGGTTCGTCTTTCCCTCTCATTCTTGTTAGTTCCTTGATGTGCTGGCTTTAGAAAGTTTCTTGTTGCCACGTCGAGCAGCGTAGCTCTCCATGTATCTGGTCCTCCATGTGGGTCTCTGTTCTCCCAATCTATCCTCCCGTGGTTGAAGTCTCCCATAATTAGTAATCCAGATCCTTTCCTGCTAGCAACAGAAGCTGCTATCTCTATTATTTTAATGGTGGCCATGTTGTTTCTGTCATATTTCTGTCTGGGCCTTCTGTCATTTGGTGGTGGATTATATATGACTACGACTATAATTTTTCGTCCTCCAGTTGTTATGGTACCTGTTATATAGTCACTGAAAGCTTCCAGCCCTGAATAACCATCTCCTCAAAGACCAAGCCTTTTCTTCCCAGCAGAGCTACACCACCTCCTCCTCTTTCTTCTCTCTCTCTTTCCTCACAACATAATAGCCTTATGGGAACACTGCATTTGTTATGGTTTTCGTTAGCTTTGTTTCCGTGAGAGCTATTATGTCTGGGTTTTCTTCTAATACCCATTCTCCAAGTTCATTTGCTTTATTTGTAATTCCATCTATGCTAGTGTACATTGCCTTGAGGCTCACTTTCTTCTGTCCCTTCTCATATCGACTCCTTGGTGAGTGTTCTGCTGATGGGGGAAGCTGTTCCATAGGTGTGAGGATTTGTGAGGTGGATAACAGGGTCTCAGAGGATACTGGGGTGAGGGGCGGGGGTCAAGTGAAGGGGGACCGGGAGGGTATGGAGTGAAGGGAGAAGGAGGACAGGAAGGAAAAGGGGGGAAGGGGGCCATGGTGGGAGGAGGGGAGGGGTAGCAGGGAGGGAATGGGGTGTGGGGGGAGGGAGATTTGACTGAGCATTTGAGTGGAGGCAGGGAGTGTTTGGGGCAGGGTTTTTTTCTGCAGAAGAGGGTGGTGGGGTTGCCCTCCCCTCTGGTGTTACTAGGTTGCTGGTTGTGAGTTCTTCCCTCACTTCTGGGATTGTTGTGTTGGGAGCTGTGATTTTCTGGTTTTCTCCTCTCACCCTGTGCTTCTTCATTGCTTCTGCTGCCATGGCTCTCTCCTCCCTCGTCATGTCCCTCTGGAGGAATACTTTTTTTTAATTCTTCCACATATTGCAGTTGGCTCTTCTTTGTTAGAATCTTCTCCTATGTGTTCTCGTTTGAAAACACTATTTTTAACACACGGTCTCGGTCTTTGTTGTATCAGCCTAGCCTGAAAGCTTCTCAATGCTATGCTCAGCCCCTTCCATCTCTAGTGCCTTCATCATTTCATTCGCTGCCGCTCTATCCTTATCATTCCATTTTGTCCTATTGGAGCATTCCTGCTCTTTAATACCCACAGCTACCACTGATCTTTTTCTTTCCAACAGCTGACTAGTGGAGCGTGATGCTTCCTGTGAGGTGGCTGCTTTCATGGCTACCTCCATCACTGTGGACATCAGTAAGCTGTGTGTGTGTGTGTGTGTGTGTGTGTGTGTGTGTGTGTGTGTGTGTACTCACCTATATGTACTCACCTATATGTGCTTGCAGGATCGAGCATTGACTCTTGGATCCCGCCTTTCTAGCTATCGGTTGTTTACAGCAATGACTCCTGTCCCATTTCCCTATCATACCTAGTTTTAAAAGTATGAATAGTATTTGCTTCCACAACCTGTTCCCCAAGTGCATTCCATTTTTCTACTACTCTCACGCTAAAAGAAAACTTCCTAACATCTCTGTGACTCATCTGAGTTTCCAGTTTCCACCCATGTCCCCTCGTTCTGTTATTATTACGTGTGAACATTTGATCTACTTCCACTTTGTCAATTCCCCTGAGTATTTTATATGTCCCTATCATATCTCCTCTCTCCCTTCTTTTCTCTAGTGTCGTAAGGTTCAGTTCCTTCAGCCGCTCTTCATATCCCATCCCTCGTAGCTCTGGGTGTGTGTGTGTGTGTGTGTGTGTGTGTGTGTGTGTGTGTGTGTGTGTGTGTGTGTGTGTGTGTGTGTGTGTGTGTGTGTGTGTGTGTGTGTATACTTACCTAGTTGTGCTTGAGGAGCCTGAGCTCTTGCTCTTTGGTCCCGCTTCTCAACTGTCAATCAACTGGTGCACCTATTCTTGAGCCTACTGGGCTCTATCAAATCTACGTTTGAAACTGTGTATGGAGTCTGACTCCACCACATTACTGCCTAATGCATTTAATTTGTTAACTACTCTGAAGGTAGTTGGGATAGACGGTAGAGCGACAGTCTCGCTTCATGCAGGTCAGCGTTCAATTTCCGACTGTCCACAAGTGGTTGGGGACCATTCCTTCCCCCGTTCCATCCCAAATCCTTATCATGACCCCTTCCCAGGGCTATATAGTCGTAATGGCTTGGCGCTTTTTCCTGATAATTTCCTTCCCTTGTTCGTGTTTCACCCTTGCTAAATTGTAACTTTAGCAGCCATTTTCTAGAACATTCCTCCAGTTTGTCCAGGTCATCCTGTAGTCTCTATCTTCATTTGTCTTGATTCTTCTCATAATTTTTCATCATCAGCAACCATTGAGAGGAATGCGTCTATACTCTCTGAAAGATCGTTTACATATATTAGAAACAGGATGGGTTCAAGTACAGAACTCTGTGGGACTCCGCTGGAGACATCTCGTTACTCTGATGTCTCACCCCACACAGCTACTCGCTGTTTCCTGCTGCTTAGATACGCCATTATCCACTTGAGCACTTTACCTTTTACTCCTGCCTGTTGCTCCAACTTTTGTTAACAACCTCTTACAGGGTACTGTGTCAAAGGCTTTCTGACAGTCCAAGAAAATGCAGTCTGCCCACCCTTCTCTTTCTTGCCTAATTGTTGTCCCCTGGTCATATAATTCTATTAAGTATGTGAGGCACGATTTACCATCCCTGAACCCATACTGGTGGTGTGTTACAAAGCTCTTTCTCTCCAAATATTCTACGAGCCTTTGCCTCACGATCTTCTCCATCACCTTGCATGGTATACAAGTTAGGGATACTGGCCTGTAGTTCAGTGCCTCTTGCCTGTCACCCTTCTTGTATATTGGGACTACATTAGCTGTCTTCCAGCTTTCCGGTAGGTCTCCTGTTTCCAGTGATCTGTTATACACCATAGAGAGTGGCACACTTAGTGCTTCTGCACCTTTTAGTATCCATGGTGAGATTCTGTCAGGGCCAACAGCCTTTGTCACATTCACTTCCAACAGATTCCTTTTGACCTCATCACTGGTTAGCTCAAATTCCTCCAAAGATGCGTGGTTTACTGCCTCCTATCTTAGTACAGGGGCTTCTCCTTGCTCTATTGATAAAACCTTTAGGAAACTGTTAAGTTCTTCACACACCTCCATGTCATTCTCTGTGTATCTTTTCTCCACTTTTCTCAGTTTCATCACTTGTTCCTTCACTGCTGTTTTTCCCCTGATGTGCCTGTGGAGCAGTTTTGGTTGGGTCTTAGCTTTACTCGCGATGTCATTTTCATACTATCTCTCTGCTTCTCTTCTCACTCTGAGTTACTCATTCCTGGACCTCTGGAATCTCTCTCTGCTCTCTAGTGTTCTGATTTTTTTCTGTAGTTTCTTCATGTACTTGTGCGCAATTAGTTTGCTACCTTACATTCTTAACTGAACCATGATTCTTCTGCTGCTTTTTTTATCCTTTTGGGCCGGGATAAACCTGTCTGCAGCTTCCTGGCACTTCTGATTGACATAATCCATCATATCCTGTACAGTCTTTTCTCTGAGTTCTGTTTCCGAGGAAGTTCCTCATCTCATCATAGTTTCCTCTTCGGTAAGTCAGTTTTTTCCTTTCCGATCCCTCCCTTGGATAGGTTATCCCTACCTCCACCAGATACTGAAATGTCAATACACTGTGGTCACTCATATTCATGGGGACTTTAAATTTTACTTTCCTTATTTCTGACTTATTCAACGTGAATAGTTGGATCGAGTCTAGTTGGTTTGTCATTGCCTCTCATTCTTGTGGGTCCATTGACATGTTGGCTCAGAAAGTTCCTTGTTGTCACTTCCAAGAGTTTAGCTCTCCATGTATCTTCACCTCAATTTAGGTCCCCATTCTCCTAGTCTATCTTTCCATGGATGAAATCGCTCATGATTAAGAGTCTGGATCCATTCCTGCAGGCAACTCTCTCTGGTTGCCATGTTGTTCCTATTGAACTCCTGTCTGGGTCTTCTGTCATTTGATGGAGGGTTGTAAATGACTGCTACTATTATCTAAGTCCACCCATTGTTATAGTTTTTGTTAGGTAATCTCTGAATCCTTCACAGCCTGGGATATCGATCTCTTAAAAACTCCAGTCCTTCCTTACCAGCAGGGCCACTCCTCTTCCTTCCCTCTCTTTCCTTACTATATGTCCTGTGGAAACACTGTTTATCATGACGCCTGACTATTTTGTTTCTGAGAGTCCTATTACATCTGGGTTTTCTTCTTGTTCCCTTTCGGCCAGTTCACTTGAATTTTTAGTACCCCCATCAATGTTTGAGTACATTACCTTCAAACTCACTTTCCTATATCCATTATCACACACCACTCCCCACTGGTGAACTGGTATAGAAAGCCGTTCCACTGGCAGAGCTACTTAGGTAGGCTCATCCTTCTGTGGGGTAGTTACTAGGTGTTTGGTGGGAGGTGGGGTGGGGGATGGAGGCTTAGATCTTGCCTGAGCCTGCTTGGGGCAGGAAGAAGTCCTGGGGGTGGAGGAGCAGGGAGTGCTCCGGGTGAGTGGGGAGGGAGGATTTGGTTGGCATGGGAGGCATTGTGTAGGGGAAGGGAGGGTTTGGGCTTGGGTGGGGTGGGGGCTCCTATGGGGTGGCAGGGAGGGGTGTTGAAGGGGAGGTTCCTGAATTACTTCCTTCGCTCTGATGTTCCTGAACCGGGGTTCCCTGGTTCCCTTCCCTCTCCTTCCGTATTTTCCTTGCATCTGTTGCCTGCATGATCTCGTCCCTGGTCATGTACCTCTCAGGGAATACCTCTCTGTGTTCCCTTACATTTTGTAGTTCACGTTTCTTTTTTTAAAATGTCTTCTTTGGTGTCCTCGATCTTGAGGCTTCGTTCTCAGCCTCAGGAACGGCTCTCGGCCCCTCGAGCGGGGCCTGAGGCCTCTGGCCCCGTTCTCATTGTGTGTGTGTGTGTGTGTGTGTGTGTGTGTGTGTGTGTGTGTGTGTGTGTGTGTGTGTGTGTGTGTATTCACCTATTTGTATTCACCTATTTGTTCTTGCGGGGGTTGAGCTCTGCTCTTTCGGCCCGCCTCTCAACTGTCAATCAACTGTAACTAACTACTAACTATTTTGTTCCACACACACTCCCAGGAAGCAGTTCCGTAACAGCTGTCTAACTACCAGGTAGCTATTTACTGCTAGGTAACAGGGGCATCAGGGTGAAAGGAACTTTGCCCATTTGTTTCTGCCTAGTCCGGGAATCGAACCCGGGATACAGAATTACGAGTCCTGCGCGCTGTCCGCTCAGCTGTCAGCTGTCAGCGGTACACACATACCCTGTGCGTGTGTGTGTGTGTGTGTGTGTGTGTGTGTGTGTGTGTGAGTGTGTGTGTGTGTGTGTGTGTGTGTGCAATTACCTAAGTGTAATTACCTAAGTGTAGTTACAGGATGAGAGCTACGCTCATGGTGTCCCGTCTTCCCAGCACTCTTTGTCATATAACATTTTGAAACTACTGTGTGTGTGTGTGTGTGTGTATGTGTGTGTGTGTGTGTGTGTGTGTGTGTGTGTGTGTGTGTGTGTGTGTGTGTGTGTGTGTGTGCTTGCAAGCACAACCCACGTAGTTGTGCTTGCCGAAGTGCTTCAAGGTCTCATTTGATTATCCCTAGTTTATCTTTTTTGCATTAATAAAATTAACACTGAAGAGCTTTAATTGACCAGCTCATTCTCTCTCTTTTTTCAGTCAGTTGCAAGGTCATGTTACCGTAAGGTAGCAGTGATGTGTATCTTCATGCCAAGCCAATAATGCTCTACATTTCTCACTGTGATGCACATTCATCAGTCTTTCAGTGTTTCCAAAACAAAAATATATCCAATTTTTGTTGTGTGTGTCGAGGGATGAGCGGGTGGGTGTGGATGAATACAATGATAAACGTCACACAGTGTGGCCCATAGCCCCAGTTATCACCACACGCAGCCGGCTATTGACTGGCCGGGGGAAATAAAGAGTTCAGCGGTAGCTTACTGTAGGATTGTATTTTGTAATGTCCTCTCTCTACCGCTCCCCCCCCCCCTACCCTTCCCCATTCTAAATCCACCAGGCCAACGAGCTGGTATCTGGACGCTGCAGTTTTATTTGTGGATATATTGTGTCACTATATATATACATACATACAGTGGTATATCATGTATGTTATATATGATCTATACTATTATGTGTTTACATGTTATTGTTCAAATTAGTTTGAATCAGTGTGTATATTTAGATATATTTTTGATCAAATAAAATTGCATAATTATATATATCTATATATATATATATATATATATATATATATATATATATATATATATATATATATATATATATATATATATATATATATATATATATATATATATATATATAATTTGTGAGGGGTACCACCTCTGGTGCCAATGTGGGGACCCATAGCCTCGGAGAAGAAAATAAAAAGTATTCAGAGGAGACCTTGTGGTTTCTCACTGAACACTAATATTATCTTCTCCTACCACCATATATATATATATATATATATATGTCGTAGCCAGAACGCACTTCTCAGCCTACTATGCAAGGCCCGATTTGCCTAATAAGCCAAGTTTTCATGAATTAATTGTTTTTCGACTACCTAACCTACCTAACCTAACCTAACTTAACTTTTTCGGCTACCTAGCCTAACCTAACCTATAAAGATAGGTTAGGTTAGGTTAGGTAGGGTTGGTTAGGTTCGGTCATATATCTACGTTAATTTTAACTCCAATTAAAAAAAATTGACCTCATACATTATGAAATGGGTAGCTTTATCATTTCATAAGAAAAAAATTTGAGAAAATATATTAATTCATGAAAACTTGGCTTATTAGGCAAATCGGGCCTTGCATAGTAGGCCAAAGAGTGCGTTATGGCTACTAGGTACAACATATATATATAAATGAACTCCGAGACCGTCTCTATGTTGACAGGCGGCCCCGGGCATCCGCAGAGTACTTTGATAGGCGAATAATTACGTTATAAGTCATTATAACGTTTCTCTCCGCACCCCAGTCACTGTCATCATCCAATCAGGACTTATTCCCCTCTCATAATCCTACTCGTATCCACATTATTTCTGGCTCAGTTCACTTCCTTCCCATCTCCCCTCCTGGTCGCACACGGAGGGGAGATTCGGAGGGAAATTCTCATCTCTTGCAACACCGAAGTCAGTCACAGTATTCAAGTCTTCTATGAGAGTCACTTATCTCACCCACAACCACCCTGACGAACTGCAGGCCGACTTCGCTTGACAGGCCTGCCAAGCGAAGTCCTCCATGGTCTCGCGTAGCCAATGGGAGGAGACCTTGACCGTCGCCCTCCCATTCGTTCCTACTCCCATTCCAAGTCATCAGCGAGACCACAAACGATTTGGAATGACACTTGGTTGTGTTGACGCCACGGAATGTGGACGCCTGACTTCCCTTCTCTGCACCGGGTTGAATCTTTGTTTATTCGAAGTCTCGTATGCAGGAACGAGGCCACGTTTGGAGCAACAGTGATTGGTAGTTAAGAGATCACTGCAGACATAATAGATGTCTAGGGCGGGGGGCGGGGGTTACCCGGTGTTGCCCTGGTCGATCTGTGTGTCTCCGATCTGTCCAACTATCAATAGTAGGCAATATGGGTTTGAGTCACTTCTGGGGTGTGAGTTTTCAGTTGCATGTATGCCTGGGGACCATTCAGGCATGTTCGCATTTGTGTTCCTCACGTGTGCCCCAAAGAATGAGGTGATTTGATAAAATACTATGCCCAAGATTACCATTGGAGTGCCGGCGGGCTGATGGGCAAATAGCCTCGGCTACCATCAGCTTTTGTCCGGTCGTGATGGTCGAGTGGATCAGGTGCCCTGTACACCAGTTGCTTAGTGCTCCTGGCAGTATGGGTTCGAGTCACTTCTGGGGTGTGAGTTTTCAGTTGCATATATGCCTGGGGACCATTCAGGCTTGTTTGCATATTATATATATATATATATATATATATATATATATATATATATATATATATATATATATATATATATATATATTGTATTGTGCATATGTGAACATATATATATATATATATATATATATATATATATATATATATATATATATATATATATATATATATATATATATATATATATAATTTGTGAGGGGTACCACCTCTGGTGCCAATGTGGGGACCCATAGCCTCGGAGAAGAAAATAAAAAGTATTCAGAGGAGACCTTGTGGTTTCTCACTGAACACTAATATTATCTTCTCCTACCACCATATATATATATATATATATATATATATATATATGTCGTAGCCAGAACGCACTTCTCAGCCTACTATGCAAGGCCCGATTTGCCTAATAAGCCAAGTTTTCATGAATTAATTGTTTTTCGACTACCTAACCTACCTAACCTAACCTAACTTAACTTTTTCGGCTACCTAGCCTAACCTAACCTATAAAGATAGGTTAGGTTAGGTTAGGTAGGGTTGGTTAGGTTCGGTCATATATCTACGTTAATTTTAACTCCAATTAAAAAAAATTGACCTCATACATTATGAAATGGGTAGCTTTATCATTTCATAAGAAAAAAATTAGAGAAAATATATTAATTCATGAAAACTTGGCTTATTAGGCAAATCGGGCCTTGCATAGTAGGCCAAAGAGTGCGTTATGGCTACTAGGTACAACATATATATATAAATGAACTCCGAGACCGTCTCTATGTTGACAGGCGGCCCCGGGCATCCGCAGAGTACTTTGATAGGCGAATAATTACGTTATAAGTCATGTGGTAAGTATTCGTGAAGGAGGAAGGGGCTTCATCAAGACCTGAGAGGGTGAAGCAGAAGACAACAGCGCCCTTAGTGAATGGCGAGGAACGCTGTTGTCAGGTAATCCCTCACTTGACCCAACTCAATTAACACAGGTCTGGAGGAGGAGCGGACGAAGGAAGGTGATACCTTTACTCTGTCTCAGACGCCGCTGGTGGGAAAGTATTGTGAAGGAAAGGGAGGAAATTGGAAAAATAAAATGAAATAGGAAAAAACGAGAAGATAGACAGCCTGAAAGTGACTATTTGTTGTAAATGTATATAAATAAATAGTTTTATGTATAAATGTTGTAAATAATAGAACACACACATATATCTTCATACATATGAAGCATGTACAAATGTAAAATACCAATTAAATGTATTAAATATATTAGTTTCTAGGGTTTGACTTCAAATGAGCTGAATAGCGGCTCTTAGCTGCTGCTCTTTATTTCGAAAAGTTCTCATTTTGTTGAACCAGCTCGAAAAGGGAGCTTGGCGCTCTTGCATCTCCTGATGTTTCCATGACAGTATATTGCAGATCTTAGAGAAAACGCTTTTGCACTTTTGCCCCCGACAGAGATATCCGGAGGAACAAAGTACAGAATGTACACAGCTATACTGATGGGTCAGTTCTCTTGACTTCCTAGAATTAGCTGATTCTTTGTGAGTGACTTCACTCCATACAAGCCCAACACTGACGTCAACGTTGGTATCAGTAATTGTTGTTACGCACGTGTTGTCAACATCTCTGTTACCGGGCTGTGGTAATGTTCTTGATAACGCCAGTGGGGGTGTGTGTACACAGTGGTACACAGAGCCAGCCCACTGTGGTTTGGCATCCTCTCCTTGCTGATTATCATTATTGGCACTGCCACAAACGTCCCTATATGTGTTGTGAATGGGGAAGGAAAGCCGCTGCAATACACACGGTTTCCAATTTGAAATGCACGTCTGTCTCGAACATGGGATTAGCCAATAGATAGTCACCCACATGAGGAGCCATAGCCACTGTTAGGAGAGCGATCTCACGCTGTGTTCTTGCGGTATTGTCACATTACACCTGCTCTATGATAGGGCTGACGCAGCTTGTCGCTTGTGAGCTCATCAAACTATCAACCGACAGCTTACATTTAGGTACATTTTTCCATCTTCAACCCAAGACAAGCTTGGCAGTTCACATCTCACCTGCCTCCCCGCCCTCCATCGCCTGGGTAACACATCAACTAACTTCATTAACATGGTAATGTTAATGGAGAAAGCACTAAGCCTTCTATATATTATATATACACCTACTATATAACACTTAGAAGGGATAACGGGATAAGGCTTTGGGATGGGACGAAGGAAAGGAATGGACGGTCGGGGATTGAACGCCGCCCTGCATGAAGCGAGACCGTTGTTCTACCGTCCAGCCCAAGTGGCTGGGCGATCTCATATCAGATGACAGTATTTTTGTGTTTCAGGAAAGAGCGCTCCGCACTGTCTTTGGCGAACTTCCTCACTAAGTTGTATCAGTCAGTCAATGACCCCAAAATCACTTGTACTATTGTCATGGACATTGCAAATGTCTTTGACCGGATGTTGACCATATACCACCAGCAATGCTTCAAGTACTAGGTATCTGTGACCCGGTACTTCAGATAACTGGGGATTAAGTTCAAGAACGGACTCATGGGACACTCCTCAATGGAGCAGAACCTGAACAATACTCAAATAGTGGCCAGGTACCTGAAGGAGGTGTCCTTCCCGCCAAACACACACCGAAACTACAACGTTGGTACAACGTTCGAACAAGTTTTAACACCTCCTAACCAGTTATAACAACCAATATAACAAGTTGTAACAACGTTCTAATACGTCATAAACACGTTAAGCCAAGATGTAACAACTTTATTACAAGTTGTAACAAGCGGAAAATAGAGACAGTTTCGGTTTGTGTTTCCAGGGTTGGGCCCTGTGGTGTGAAATATCTCCTTCAGCGATCTAATACACCTCATACCTGAAGCTCCGGCCTATGCCGGTGCCTGTACTCAAACCTCTACATATGCAACCCGTCCTCTTAAAAATAACGTCACTTTTGGCCCGTATGCGCGATATGGCTAAATTTGGACGTAATTTGAAATGAAATCGACTCACAAAAGTGACGTTCTGTTCCGTTTTGGTCTCATTAAATGAGAACCAGAAGCAATATCTAGCTGGTAAAGGTCAAGACAGGTTAGGTTAGTAGTGAGAGAACACACGTGTTGATAAGCCACCAGGATATTACAGCTCGAAAAGGTCTACTGATGAGTCTCAAAGCCGGTCGGCCGAGCGGACAGCACGCTGGACTTGTGATCCTGTGGTCCTGGGTTCGATCCCAGGCGCCGGCGAGAAACATTGGGCAGAGTTTCTTTCACCCTATGCCCCTGTTACCTAGCAATAAAATAGGTACCTGGGTGTTAGTCAGCTGTCACGGGCTGCTTCCTGGGGGTGGAGGCCTGGTCGAGGACCGGGCCGCGGGGACACTAAAAAGCCCCGAAATCATCTCAAGATAACATCATCTCAAGATAACATCATCTCAAGATAACATCATCTCAAGATAACATCATCTCAAGATAAAGCATCAGTGTTCAGTGGTGGTTACTAAATTGTGAATGAAGTTCAATTCCTCAATGACACCGAAGATGCCATCACATACCTCACACAGAGAAATCACATTAACGTGATATGTCAATGAACAAATCCAACAGAAGCCTTGATGAGGGTTCGAACCTATGTGCCGGGTGTTCCCAGTAGTATTTGTTCCCATGGGTGGTGCATACCATGTCGTGGTGCAGTCGACTAGAGCGAGCGTCTGGGAACACAAACTACATAGATTCGAGCCCTCATCACGGCTTCTGTTGGGGTTGATCACGCACCTTCTCATCAAATGAGGTTGTAAAAGCGGACATAGAGCACTGGTTGGCTTCCACCTTGAAGACGGACTCTACTAATTAAGTAAATTAGCTTCTAGGGGTCAAGGCTCAGACGAGCTGATGAAGGATAACACCCCCTGGCTTACTCAGACGAGCTGATGAAGGATAACACCTCCTGGCTTACTCAGACGAGCTGATGAAGGATAACACCTCCTGGCTTGCTCAGACGAGCTGATGAAGGATAACACCCCCTGGCTTACTCAGACGAGCTGATGAAGGATAACACCTCCTAGCTTGCTCAGACGAGCTGATGAAGGATAACACCCCCTGGCTTACTCAGACGAGCTGATGAAGGATAACACCTCCTGGCTTGCTCAGACGAGCTGATGAAGGATAACACCTCCTGGCTTGCTCAGACGAGCTGATGAAGGATAACACCTCCTGGCTTGCTCAGACGAGCTGATGAAGGATAACACCTCCTGGAGAGCACCTTGCTCCCAATCTCAGTATACGGGTCGAAGAACCGCGCCAGGGTTCGAACCCATTCCTAGTCTTGATACTTTCTAGTTTGAAGAGTGTGTACAACAGCCGGGAAGATGTTAATGACTTTCCTGTTACGTATAACGCCAATATTCTCAAGAGTTCCCTTTTTGCCCAACTTCGTGGACAGGCAAAAGTTGGCCAACTCAACACTCAGGTATCATCAGCCTCATGCTGGCTGTGCCATACTCATCACCTTCTCTTCATCAGCGATCATTCATGCCTAAGCTGACTCACCCCTCAACACGTAGATGTGAGAGATACTCACAATCTGGTACTCAGCACCTCATACTTTATTCCTAAGTGGAAAGAAACAATAATCTCATTAAAAAGATGAGTCTCTAGGGGGTCAGGCTTCAGATGAGGGAGTGGGAAAATTATCAGAGAAAAGCGCCAAGCCGTTACGCCTATATAACACAGGGAAGGGGTCAGGATGAGTCCTGGGGTGGGACGGGGGAGGGAATAGTGCCCAGCCACTTGTGGACGGTCGGGTATAAGCATAACCTGTGTTGAATGTATATGCTGGCTGCCTGTCCCCCCAACACAATGAATTATTAGTATTAAATACACCTTCGCCTTAGTTTATGACAGATATATATAGAGGGAGAGAGAGAGAGAGAGAGAGAGAGAGAGAGAGAGAGAGAGAGAGAGAGAGAGAGAGAGAGAGAGAGAGAGAGAGAGAGAGAGAGAGAGAACAAAGAGAGAAGGAGGAAGGTGGGAAGAGAGAGAGTGTGTGTGTCTTTACTATTTGTATTTACCACGTTTGCCTGCAGGATCGAGCTTGGACCCGGCCACGTTCACCGTTGGTTATCTACTGTACCAACTCCTTTCATATTTTTCATCTATCACATCTACTACATATTTCTCTCATACACACACACACACACATCCCCAGGATGCAGCCCATAGTAGCAGTCTTATAACTCCCAGGTACCTATTTACTGGAAGGTGAACAGGGGCATCAGGTGACAGTATCTCGGCCCGTTCCTATCTGCATCGACCGGGAACTTTAGAACTACGACCCCAGGGCGCTGTCCACTCGGCTGGGAGGACCTTAGTGTGTGTGTTTGTACTTATCTAGTTGTTCTTACCTAGTTGTGCTTGCGGGGGTTGAGCTTTGCTCTTTCGGCCCGCCTCTAAACTGTCAATCAACTGTTTACTAACTACTTATTTTTTCTCCACACCACACACACACACACACACCAGGAAGCAGCCCGTGACAGCTGACTAACTCCCAAGTACCTATTTACTGCTAGGTAACAGGGGCATTCAGGATGAAAGAAACTTTACTCATTTGTTTCTGCCTCGTGCGGGAATTGAACCCGCGCCACAGAATTACGAGTCCTGCGTGGTGCTCCATATACTTATTTTGTCCAGGTCATCTTGAAGGGCATGACAATCATCTAAGTTTCTTATCCTTCCTATTATCTTAGCATCATCAGCAAATATGTTCATATAATTCTGAATACCAACTGGTAGATCATTTATGTAGACAATAAACATCACTGTTGCAAGAACTGAACCCTGTGGTACCCCACTTGTGACATTTCTCCAGCCCGATACATTGCCTCTGATCACTGCCCTCATTTTTCTATCAGTCAGAAAATTTTTCATCCATGTTAGAAGCTTACCTGTCACCCCTCCAATATTTTCCAGTTTCCAGAACAACCTCATACGTGGAACTCTGTTGCAATCCTTTTTTAGGTCCAGATAGATGCAGTCAACCCAACCATCTGTTTTCTGTAATATCTCTGTGGCTCGATCATAGAAACTGAGTAAATTCGATACACAGGATCTTCCAGATCGAAAACCATACTGTCTGTCTGATATTATATCATTTCTCTCCAGGTGATATATAATACCCATTTAGTTTTAATTATTTTTTCCAATATTTTGACTATTACACTTGTCAATGATACCGGTCTATAGTTAAGGGGGTCTTCCCTGCTTCCACTTTTGTAGATTGGAACTATGTTAGCCTTTTTCCACACATCAGCTACAACTCCTGTCAACAGGGATGCCTGAAAAATCAGTTGAAGTGGAATGCTGAGCTCAGGTGCACATTCTCTCAGAACCCATGGTGAAACTCCATCTGGACCAACTGCTTTGTTCTTATTTAGCTCCTTGAGCATTTTTTCCACTTCGTCTCTGGACACCTCTATGTGCTCTATGTTGTTCTCTGGAATTCTTATTGTGTCTGGTTCCCTGAAGATTTCATTTTGTACAAACACACTTTGGAACTTTTCGTTTAATGTTTCACACATTTCCTTTTCATTTTCCGTGAATCTATTTCCCACTTTCAACCTCTGAATATTATCCTTTACCTGCAATTTGTTATTTATGAATTTATTGAATAGACCTGGTTCTGTTTTACATTTGTCTGTAATCCCTTTTTCAAAATTTCTTTCTGCCTCTCTCCTCACTGCCGTGTAGTTGTTTCTCGCATCTTTGTATCGCTGGTATGTTTGGGGGTTTGGCCTCTTCCTATATTGATTCCATTTTTGTGTCTTTTGGGCTCTGGCCCTCTCGCAATTTCTATTGAACCAATCCTGTTTCCTATTTCTGCATCTCTGTTTTGGTATAATTTTTTTTGTGCCTTTATCATATATTTCACAAAACTTGACATACATCTCATTCACTTCCTTGCCTAGCAACAAGTGTGTCCAATTATACTCACTAAAAATTTTTCTAAGGTTGCCATAATGTCCTCTCCTAAAGTCAGGTTTTTCAATTGCATCAACCTTCTTATTTTCTTCCAGATTATAACACATTGCATACTTTATTCCCAAAAAGACATGGTCACTTTTACCCAAGGGAGGAAGGTACTGAATGTCAAATATTTCTTCCTCCTTCCTGGTAAATATCAAATCTAGCATGGAGGGAACGTCCCCTTCCCTCATCCTCGTAGCTTGTTTAACATGTTGATACAAGAATGTTTCCAGGATGAGGTCTACAAATTTACAGGTCCAAAAATCTTCTGTTTTAGCTTCATATGCTTCTCAGTCTATGGATTTCAAGTTGATGTCGCCGACTATCAACAGTCGTGAACTATCGTTATCCGCTCTCGCTATGATCTCTCTCCTTATTGTTATAAGACCTTCTCGTTTACTATCTAGCTCCTCCTTTGACCATGTGCTGCTTGGCGGTGGACTATATGCATTTATGATCATTAGTTTATCATCCTCATGGCAGACCTCTAGTGCTATTATGTCAACTTCTTGTGGATTGGCAGTCATTATTTCCTTCACCTTTAGGTGTTCTTTCACCAGCATAGCAACGCCGCCTCCTTTCCTAATTTTTCTGTCCCGTCTCCAAATTGAGTAGCCCCTTGGGAATATGACCTCATTTAAAATAACATCTTCAAGTTTTGTCTCCGTGAGTGCAACAATGTCTGGTGTCTGCAGCTGTATTACATCACTTAACTCCAGTATCTTCGATCTTACTCCATCTATGTTGGTGTATGCAATCTTCAGGAACTTGTTCCCCCTCTTCTTATTCTTCACTCCCCCTCTCTCTATTGATTTTGTTGGTTTGCCTTTATGTACCACTTTACTGGTCTGCCTACCCCTATCACTTTGTAGAAAAAAGAATTGATTTCTTCTTCATTCCTGCTTTCATTTAAACGTTTTGCCTCGGCGAGGTTCAGTTTCAGCTTCTCTCTATCTTCTTTTGAAAGATCTCATCTTAACGACCACACTTTCCCATCCTCATCACTTTGTAATTTTCTAGCATTCCTTAGTACTTCTTCCATCTGTTTGGCACCATTTAGGGTGATCCTCAAAGGTCGATCTTTCCCTGTTACATATCTGCCTATTCTCCTGTAATCGCACACATTCTCTATGGTTGTAAGACCTTCCACGAGGCCAACAATTTGATCTATTACTTTTGCTTCTTCTACAGCTCTTTCTGACCTAGATGTTATCTCCTTTTCTTTGCAGCCAAAAATGATCAGGGACTTACTCCGATCAACTCCGATCAACTCCGATCAACTAACCCGAAGTTGGTGTTTTGCACCAACTTCGGGTTAGATGCCAATTCTTTTCTCACTTCCAGCCTAATGTTTGTTTTATCTTGGTTGCTGCAGTGTTTGACTTCCTTTACTGCTTCTTCAATTTTTCCCTTCTCCTTGGCCACTTGTGTGTGTGTGTGTGTACTTACCTAATTGTACTTACCTAATTGTGCTTGCGGGGGTTGAGCTCTGGCTCTTTGGTCCCGCCTCTCAACCGTCAATCAACTCACACAATGTGTGTGTGTGTGTGTGTGTGTGTGTGTGTGTGTGTGTGTGTGTGTGTGTGTGTGTGTGTGTGTGTGTGTGTGTGTGTGTGTACTCACCTAGTTGTGTTTGCGGGGGTTGAGCTCTGGCTCTTTGGTCCCGCCTCTCAACCGTCAATCAACAGGTGTACAGATGTGTGTGTGTGGGGGGGGGGTGTACTCACCTATTTGTACTCACCTACTTGCGGGGGTTGAGCTCTGGCTCTTTGATCCCGCCTCTCAACCGTCAATCAACAGGTGTACAGGTTTCTGAGCCTATTGGCCTCAATCATATCTACATATGAAACTGTTTATGGAGTCAGCCTCCACTACATCACTGCCTAATGCATTCCATTTCTCAACCACTATGACACTAAAAAAGTTCTTTTTAATATCTCTGTGGCTCATCTGGGGACTCAGTTTCTACCTGTGACCCCTAGTGCGTGTGCCCCTTGAGTTAAATAGCCTGTCTTTATCTACCCTATCAATTCCTTTGAGGATCTTGTATGTGGTGATCATGTCCCCCCCTAACTCTTTTGTCTTCCAGGGACGTGAGGTTTAATTCCCGAAGTCTCTTCTCGTAGCTAATACATCTCAGCTCGGGTACTAGTCTGGTGGCAAACCTTTGAAGCTTTTCCAGTTTAGTCTTATACTTGATATTGATATATTTTCGTAGCAGTCTTTCTTGTAAACATTTACTGTTGAATATGACCGAAAGGGTAAGATTACTAATTCTAACATGAATCATCTTAATATTTCTTACGTTCTTCTTCACTGTCGAGGGTAATTGATAAAGTAACTCTCCAAAATTCACTCTTTTTATTCTTGGTCTGACGCCTGAACGCATTTCATAATTCCTAATTACATTTTCAAAGACTTAGTTTACATTCAAAATACATTCATACTTATACTCGTTTTGGGTGAGGTGATATGGCACAAACGTTTTGGGTGAGGTGAAACAGAAAACAGAACACGAAACAATGGGAATGAGAAAATAAGAATGGAAGTAACTGCAGAAGGCCTATTGGCCCAAACTTCCTCTACATATAATCTCTTCTCACAACCAGACCATCACCAGAGAAATCTTAACAGGCAACACAGAAATCATCGATAGATACAGCGATAGCAGGAGGCTCGACATCAGCGAGGCACTACACATCAAAAAGTCAACACCAGCAATCAACAGCCAATTAATGCACAACTATATTCTACACACTTGAAGACCCCGAACCAATATAAAATGGAGTGTCTTCTCAAATAATTTAAAAACTACCAAATAACATTTTTTTTATATATATACAAGATTATTCTCTTCACAACATTTAAGAATTAGTGATCGAGTTAGTAATGGATGATGTGGACTGATAGCTGGTTAAGAAATCCTAAATAGCCGTGTCTTGAGTGTCATGTACAGTAATACATGGTGCTCTGAACTGCTCTTTGTGAAGAGTTAAACTAATACCTTCCCCCACACTGACCTGGCTCTACTAAGGCTTTATCTCTTTAATGACGGGCAGTGTTGGGGCTGATGTTGCCATCATTTACTGAGTGTATGCATCCCAATTAGAGTAGAAATAGTCAGATATTAACCCTATCAATATTATTACCAAATTTTAACAAGCCTCAGAACTGTGAATTTAATTACTATTTCCAAGTATAGTATCTTAGAATAGCAACTTTATATCAAAATTGTGTTGCTAGTCTGAGTTTACAAAATAATACCCAAAGCGAAAATACTGTTTGGTACTTCATTTAAGAGAAGATCAATGTTAATTTATCATAAGCGAGATACTTCAAGAAATATAGAATGAATGTTAAGCTTATATAATGCTAATTCAAGAATGCAGCAGTGAAAGTAAGATGAGCACAAATTATTTTCCCCCCTAAAGCAAACTATAGCCAGGTCTATGAATATTGATACCCTTACTGGCATTGAACAGAATAACATTTGCTGCAGAACAAAAGCTTGTCAGTTGACCATATCATTTATGGGTCCTTGGGATTCTGTTGAATTTTCATTTAACAAATTTTTAATCTAAGACAACTTTTTCAAAGCTCAATTTAAATGTTTGACCTGTTAATCAATTAGGTTTTTGAAGCCGTAATTGCAGATTGTACAGTACAGTACCGGTACAAGATTGTTGGGGCATGCATCATTTAAACAGCTGGCAAATAACAGGGCAAGTTTATGTAACATGTTTGTCGGGGGATTCTGGCAATCTGAATTGTTTTTGTGCGAGATTGTACAAAGAAATTTGTAAAAATTAGGATCTACGAAGAATTTTTTTTTTCAATTGCACTTTTTCCACAAGTTTATATTTAAAATAGGTATTTTAATAGTTTAAAACTTTGACTGCTGCAGTCAAAGTTAAAATTGACAAGTAATTTGAGCAATTAGCTGTGGCAGTCAGAGATTGATGCACTACATACATTCCGCACACTGAGCCACACAAACATGGCCATGTGAATTTTCTTCCTTGTTACCTATCACAGTGTTTTTCTTTAATCACTGTAGAACTGAATGACGCTCATTGTGTAACTTGTGAATTGGAGTGCAGATATGGATACTTAAAATTTATTCTCATAAATACAGTAATCGTAAGTAAATTGTTATAAGTGAATTAATCATGGGCTTCTTACGTCTTCTTTTAGACTAGTTTGTAAGGCAGAGAGTTACTTTGAAAGACAAAACTCCATTAGCTCTCGTAGAAATTCTTACACATCTGTTATAAAATTCACATTTGCCCAAGCAAGCCTCTGCAAGCTGCGGTGAAAGGGAGTGATCATTGTTGAAGAATTATGGTAGTGATGGTCATTATGATGACTCTTGAACGGATAAACAAAACAGACTGATATGCGTTAGTGGGTTCCTCGATGTTGACTGTATGAATTCCTCCGCTCCCTAAACAAGCGACGTACGCAGGGTCCCCTGTAAGACGCCACAGAAATATCTTCTTTTCAAGGGCTAACTGCTGTATGATGTGTGATTTTAGCATTGATTCATCATCCCCTAATGATTGTTACTATATATATGATATACATCTCAGAACTGCTAGTATCTATTTTTCTTAATCTCTAATGTGCATTTGTATGTTTGTGTATGAGTGTGCCCTTAGGAATATGTTTATATAAAAACTGTGGTTGGGACCTTGTATAGGAAGCTTAAACCAGACTATATCCCAATTGAGTATTTAATCTATGTTCAGTGTTCATAGTCCGATTGCATTGAGTTCATATTTTGTGATTTGTAGTTGCCAATTTTGAATAAGACGTTAATAAATGAAACATGTACTAAGACCAGATATTTTATTATGCCTTTCAAAACAATTTTAGGTTAGATTATTAGATTAGATTTTTTATTCAGGTAAAGGTACATACATTGAAGATGAGTAATAAACATAATGTTGGATTTAAAGATAGAGCTAGTACATAAAATACCTAAAACCACTAATACACATAGCGTTTCGGGCCAAATGATTAGGTTGATTGGCCTCGGATCTCACAGAAGTCTCATCATTGAGGAAGCAAAACTGGCTGACCAATATTACGACTGACTGCCTGTTCTTACTATTTCAGTACTCAACAATTTTTTGTTTTGGGAGGGGAAGGTGGTGGGGAGTGGGGGGGGGGGGGCTCATATTGGTAGTCTGAGCGACGTCCAGGAGTCGAGTCCTCTGTGACATATTGTGGCAAAAATCTTCCTTCATGTTCACTCTCAGAGATCAATTTCTTCACTTTTGCTTCCCAGTACATGCTTTACTGTATAGGAAGTGTTTGTGCTTGCATTTGTGTGTGATTATCCTAGCTATAGGACAAGAGCTCCGCTCATGGTGCCCCATCTTCCCAGTACTGTCATGTGATGCTTTGATACTAATGGTTTTTGCATCCACAGCCATTTCGCTCAACTTGTTTCAGTCGTACACCACTGTTTGCAAAGGAGAACTATAATATATATATATATATATATATATATATATGTCGTACCTAGTAGCCAGAACTCACTTCTCAGCCTACTATGCAAGGCCCAATTTGCCTAATAAGCCAAGTTTTCATGAATTAATGTTTTTTCGTCTACCTAACCTACCTAACCTAACCTAACCTAGCTTTTT
The DNA here is from genome assembly GCF_040958095.1 of Procambarus clarkii. Lineage (NCBI taxonomy): Eukaryota > Metazoa > Arthropoda > Malacostraca > Decapoda > Cambaridae > Procambarus > Procambarus clarkii. Next base: position 23,113,562 of record NC_091209.1, read on the forward strand.
TTGGCTACCTAACCTAACCTTACCTATATATATAGGTTAGGTTAGGTTAGGTAGGGTTGGTTAGGTTCGGTCATATATCTACGTTAGTTTTAACTCCAATAAAAAAAAATTGACCTCATACATAGTGAAAAGGGTAGCTTTATCATTTCATAAGAAAAAAATTATAGTAAATATATTAATTCAGGAAAACTTGGCTTATTAGGCAAATCGGGCCTTGAATAGTAGGCTGAGAAGTGAGTTCTGGCTACTAGGTACGACATATATATATATATATATATATATATATATATATATATATATATATATATATATATATATATATATATGTCGTACCTAGTAGCCAGAACGCACTTCTATGCCTACTATGCAAGGGCCGATTTGCCTAATAAGCCAAGTTTTCATGAACTAATATATTTTCTTTATTTTTTTCTTATGAAATGATAAAGCTACCCATTTCGTTATGTATGAGGTCAATATTTTTTTATTGCAGGTAAAATTAACGTAGATATATGACCGAACCTAACCAACCCTACCTAACCTAACCTAACCTATCTTTATAGGTTAGGTTAGGTTAGGTAGCCGAAAAGGTTAGGTTAGGTTAGGTTAGGTAGGTTAGGTAGCCGAAAAACAATTAATTCATGAAAACTTGGCTTATTAGGCAAATCGGGCCTTGCATAGTAGGCATAGAAGTGCGTTCTGGCTACTAGGTACGACATATATATATATATATATATATATATATATATATATATATATATATATATATATATATATATATATATATAATATATATATATATATATATATATATATATATATATATATATATATATATATAATATATATATATATTTTTTTTTTTTTTTTTTTTTTTTTTTTTTTTTTTTTTTTTTAAACCTAGAAGGGGTACCACCTCTGGTGCAAATGTAGGGACCCATAGCCTCGGAGAAGAAAATAAAGAGTACTCAGAGAAGACCTTGTGGATCCTCACTGAATCCTCACTATGGTTATATATATATATATATATATATATATATATATATATATATATATATATATATATATATATATATATATATATGTCGTACTTAGTAGCCAGAATGCACTTCTCAGCCTACTATGCAAGGCCCAATTTGCCTAATAAGCCAAGTTTTCATGAACTAATTGTTTTTCGACTACCTAACTCATCTACCTTTGTAGGTTAGTCGAAAACTACCTTTTCGACTAACTTCATCTCAAGAAGATAACCTAACCTATTTTTTCGGCTACCTAACCTAACCTATAAAGATAGGTTAGGTTAGGTTAGTTATATATATATATATATATATATATATATATATATATATATATATATATATATATATATATATATATATATATATATATATATAAATATATAATTTTTTTTGCCCCCCCCCCACACCCCCTCCCCCTTCTTTCATCTTATTAACTTTGAATCTATGACCTCTGAAGTTGTAGATTTCAAGAATTCATCTTTCGTTTGCAGATTCCTGTTACTATTTTGTATGTGGTGATCACATCGCTGCTTTCCCCCCACCCTTCTAAAGTATCTTTTAGCTTTGGTATATTTAACACCAGCCTCTCCTCATAGATCTTGTTTTTCAGTTCTGGAAGCCAATTAGTAGCATGTCTTTGGACCTTTCCATTTTACTGATGTGCTTCTTAAGAGAAGGCCACCATACAACCGCTGCAGATTCCAATTTTGGTCTTGCAAAAGTTGTGAACTATTTCTTAAATATTTCACAATTCATGTATTTAAAAGCAATCCTCAAGGTGGAAGCTGCAATATTGGCTCTTCTAACAATGTCTATGTGGTCCTCTGGCAGCAGTTTAACTGTCCTTAATCTCTCACGTTTTTTAATGCCTCAATGTAATTTGTAGGTGGTACAGGTTGAATTCCATCTGCCAAGTGTTAACTCCATACTAACTTTGTCTAGATCACCTTGAAGGTCATGACAGTCATGACTGTCATGATTGGTGGGCCCTGGTTCCACTTCCTTTATTTTACTGCAAGGGTAGCTAGCTTACAGGATTCTCTCACTATATATTCACACGTTTCTCCTAGTGTTCCTACTTTGCTTCCATGGAAGGTTTTCCTTGTGAAATGTTGCAAGCTTTCCCCTCCCCCACTTTCCCTGACAAACATGATGGAGGCTTCTACCCCTCATACTGGTATGAATTGCCATTTCCTTTAACTCTTTTTCTTGCCATTCATTTACTGTACTACTGATCTCTTCATGAGTGGATTAAAGTCTGCCAACAGTTTTGGCTAGTCTGATCAAGAAGAACAAATATACAACTGCTTATTTCATCTGGAGACAAGCATTGTTATAGCAGAGCTTTATGCAATATTTTATGTACTTCACAAGCTGCTTTTGATGTGCCAACTTTTGTTATTGTGGCAGACTCTTGTAGTACCCTCATAGTTTTAGGGTCTTAACCCCTCCCATTCTTTGGTGGTCGAAATTCAATGGTGGAGGTTTCTCCTCTTTGGCCAATTTAAGTGTAGAATTTTGCTAGGTACCCAGCCATGTTGGTGTTACCTATAATAAACTTAGATGCCATTCCTTTCCAAGATTTATATCCATTGATTCCATAATGTAATCTTCGCCCATTTGGCAAGATGGTTAGTTATGTAATTATCAGAAGAAGGCACCAAACTTGGAACAACATATAGCACCATCTGTATCACGGGACATTCAAAAAACTAAATATTACTCAAGATGCCTATATGGGAACAAGGAAATGAGTAATATCGAAGGTATCGGATGCATCAAGGGTTCCATTGAGGGACTTGCTGCACTGCCAACCATTGGCAGTTGGGATTAAGTTGTTCACTGTGTATAGTACTTATTTTATATGTTAATTATAGTTATTGTTATGCTTGTTATTTTATACAATCGACTTACGGCTGATGACTGTAATGATTTAGCTAGGGTAGATAATTTTGCTTTTGAGGCAATGGTTGGGTCGATCATCCACGGGGCCAGACCACGGGCTGAGAAAGCAGTGAAGAAGGTATTTGTCTCTCTGAGTTCCCTGTACTATTTGTAGTCCCTTATTTAGTCCATTATTTAGTCACCTGGATACTAGGTTGTAGGAAACCATTTAACAGTACTGTAAATGTGTGTACTCATAATTGGGGATTTCGGGTTCGAATCCTGACCAAGACAAATGGTTGGGCACATTTTGTATCACCTAAGTTTTAGTTTTGCCCCGAGGGGTGAGTTTATTGGGCAGCGCCACAACCTGTGAGTGGACACACAGCGCCATCTTAACTTGAGGTTGTCTTGAGATGATTTCGGGGCTTTAGTGTCCCCGCGGCCCGGTCCTCGACCAGGCCTCCACCCCCAGGAAACAGCCCGTGACAGCTGACTAACTCCCAGGTAACTATTTACTGCTAGGTAACAGGGGCATCAGGGTGAAAGAAACTCTGCCAATTGTTTCTCGCCGGCACCCGGGATTGAACCCAGGACCACAGAATCACGCGTCCAGTGTTATGTCCGCTCAGCTGCCGGCTCCCTATTGCCATAGCAGCATGTACAATGCTCTCCAATAGGAAGAAAACCCGCTGGGTTGTTCATTGTCACGTGTACCCGGGCACAGCTGGAACTTGCTTAACTATCTCAAGTGAACAGGTTATCAAACAAGAAGATTAATAATTGTCAACCCTTAAAAACTTATGTTATCTTGTGGGGTGCAAAATGGGGGAACTTTTTGAGAACAGCATTATATTTGATAGATAGTATTTTCTTAACTCAAACAATGTGGGGTTTACTATGCAACACATTTCTAACATCTATTAGATGTTCACATTCTTTCAGGTAGTGGTCAAGGCGGTGTCCGTCACTCTCCCCACAGAACTGCAACTCTGCTGCTCAGATGTTGTTTCCATCCTGAATCTCCATGGATATTTGTATTTAAGATGAATTTCTGCTATTACCAATTCTTTCCTGCAGCCGCATTGTACCAGCATAAAGATTCACTGGTTTGTGCTTTTATCCTTCTTTCCTCAGTTACCTTGTCAGTGATGTTGCCTGATAATACCTCTAATTTGTAGAAGAGTCTTGGGTATGAAGTATTCAATGTGGTCTCCTTCAGCGCCTTCAGCAGCCAGCACATTCGCTCGTTCATTTCCACAGATTCCAACATAGGAGGGGATCCACAGGAATTTTTCTCTAATTGGTTAATACCCTCACAGCTCTCTTGATTTCAGCAACTATCTCAAGGTTTTCTGCCTGAATTTTATTAAGGCTTTGTTTAGCTGTTTTTTAGTCAGTGCAGATCACTGCACCGTTAGTGTTGCTTTCAAGAAATGTTAACGCCATAACAAAGGCATTAGTTCTGCTTGCGTTGAAGAGGCATAGTTCTCAATACGTGCTTTTCCTTCACTTGCGTTTTGAAAGGCACTATTACTAATTACAGTGTATGCTGCCCTAGCTCTGCCATTGTAGGATAAAAGGGGTGACGCCGAGGAAAATAAGACTCGCGTCCCTACCAGCTTCTTTAAAAATTTCCTCAAGATACTTATGCCTCATTTCTTGTGGTATCATATTGGATTTTTTCAGTGTCATCTTGATGATGATAATCCTACATGGTTCATCCTCCCAGAGAGGTAACCTCTCTACAGGCAGGAGCTCACGGGTTTGCTCAAGCAGGTGAAGTTCTTCCAGGTAGCAGACTAACCAGTGTTGCATTTTATGCTTATCCTGTTTCCTCCTATAAGTAGCACAGAACTCGGTTTTTTCCTTGGCAATATCATTGTAATGGGGGTTTCTGGCATCTTAATTGCAAGCTTAGCATTCAGTTCCCTGTTTCTGCTTTTAACACTGGGGAGAGACAACTCCTCCTGTAGATTAGATGTTTTGGCAGTTCTTGGGACAAGAATGATTGCCAGGGCTTCATTTTGTATGCTCTCAAGCCTTTTCATATTGCTTTGGGAGGAGGTGCATAAAACTGGTGTGGCATAGCTATGACGTAGTGCACATAGGCTGTGTACATAATTTTTAGCACAGCAATAGAGGCCCCAAACCCATTCCAGGTCATAGCTTTCAGTGCCCTGAGTCGACTTTTATATGTCCCTATGAGTTGGTTGAGCTCCTCTTTCCCTTGTTAGAGCCGACAGTGATGCCAAGGTACAGATAGTGGTCAACCCACTCAAGTGTTTCACCATTAATTTGTAGTTCATTTTCTCTTTGCTTGTGATAACAATATGCTTTTGTTTTTGTTTGTGGAAAGTGGAACCGAGTTCAAAACACTTACTTCAAGAAGTTCACTGGACTGTTATATTTTTCCCAAGGTTCCCAATGAACAATATTCATTGTTCTTGAGACTGCTCCATTGAAGCAGACCTTGGCTTCCTTGAAAACCAAGGTCTGCAAGGTTTGTATGGTACCTCATACCCATATAAGTATCACACATATACCCATATAAGAACAATTCATATGCCCATTGAGGTACCATACAAAAACTCTTATAAGTAACATACATATGCCCAAATTAGTACCATACTTATGCCATTATATGTACAATACATATGTGCTTATACGTTTCATACATATTCCCTTATAAGTACCATACATACCCAAATAAGAACCATACATATGCCGACAAAGGTACCATACAAATGCTTATATGAGTACCATACATATGCTGCTATAAGTACCTTACATATGCCCATATAAGTAACACACATGTGCCCTTATAAGAACCATATATAAGTCTTTGTAAGTACCATACATGTACCCTTATCAGTACCAAACATATGACTATATACATACCATACACATGCCTATATATGTATCATACACATGCCCATATAAGAACCATACACATGCCCATATAAGTACCAAAAAATGTCCAAATACGTGCCATACATGTGCCTATATAAGTACCATACATATGCCCATAGAGGTACCATGCTAAAGCTCTTATAAGTAACATACATATGCCCAAATAAGTACCATATATATGCCCTTATCTGAACAATACATATGTTCTTATAAGTATCATACATCTTCCCTTATAACTACAATACATATGCCCTTATAAGTACAATACATGCCCATATAAGTACCATTCATATGCCAATATAAGTACCATACAAATGCCTTTATAAGTAGCATACATATGCCCATATACGCACCATGCATAGTAGTCTCTAAATACATGAGGAACATAGATATAATGTTATTTTGATTATCCATTTATTATTTAGCTCAATTTGATCATTATTGCATTTTTTACAATTGATTTTCCTTAGTAATTTGTTGAGAAAACACGATGATAGGTTTGATATTTGAGGTGGCTGTATCTCAGTAAATATGGCTGTATAGGCGTTAATATTTAAAATTAGCAAAGAAAGACTTTACAGAAATAAAGGTAAATTGCTGTGGTAAACACAATGGTACCATTTTCAAAACGATTCTATGGCTGGTTTTGATTTTTGAGTTTTGTGAAAAATGACGATTTCGCCAGGGCTCGGATTCTTTGCAGGCGGCGGGCTGTATGTACCCCATCTTTGTCTTCGTCCGCTGGTCAAGTTTTTATTACTTGATTTAATCATTGTCTATCTTCTATATCTAAAAAATACGGATGACTGTCTGTGTAAGGTAAAAGGTACGTAAGTACCATAGAGGTACGTAAGTACATAAGTACCAAACACATACCCATAAAGGTACCATTCTCAATCCCATATAAGTGTCATACATATGCCCATATAAGAACAATACATATGCCCATTGAGGTACCATACAAAAGCTCTTATAAGTAACATACATATGCCCAAAAAGGTACCATACTTATGCCCTTATAAGAACAATACATATGTTCTTATAAGTATCATACATATACCCTTATAACTACCATACATATGCCCTTATAAGTACCATAAATGCCCATATAAGTACATCTCATTAATGATCTCATTAATGACCAAAGATCTCATTATATAGGCAAGAAAACAACGTCTCTTTCTAGGCGATTAACTATGCACAAACAACAGGGCTCCATTAAGGAACATATAATCTCTTCCCACAACCAGACCATCACCAGAGAAGTCTTAACAAACAACACAGAAATCATAGATAGATACAGCGATAGCAGTCGGCTTGACGTCAGCGAGGCACTACACATCAAAAAGTCAACAGCCAATTAATGCACAACTATATTCTACCCACTTCAAGACTCCGAACCAATATGGAAGCAGCAAGAGGAAGTATGGGCAAATAGGCCTTCTGTAGTTACTTCCATTCTTATGTTCTCATACCCATTGTTTCGTGTTCTGTCTTGTTTCACCTCACCCAAAACTTTTGTGCCATATCACCTCACCCAAAACGAGTATAAGTATGAATGTATTTTGTTTGTAAACTAAGTCTTTGAAAATGTAATAAGGAATTACGAAACGCGTTCAGGCGTCAGACTAGGAATAAAAAGAATGAATTTTGGAGAATTAGTTTATCAATTATCCTTGACAGTGGAATCAACCTCACTGAGGACCAAATCACTCTCTTAAATTTGGGTATACACTGTCACGTTATGTCCAGACCAAGTGAGATGACCCGGAAAGTGGAGTTGGAAATCCTGTTGGACGACATATTCGACCTCGAGACGCAAAAGAAGGTTACCTCCAAAAACACCATGCAAGCAGAACTTATTGCAGCAAGAGGAAAGACTCGAGGTAACTACAGAAACACCATACTGTCCCCCGAACTCAAAGCGGCAGCTAGGAGCCTTCGTGAGAACAAGGAGATAGTCGTCAGGAGAGGTGACAAGTCGCCAATATAAGTTATTGTTATAAAAGACGAATATCTGGCAAAAATGATCCTCATACTTTCCGACCAAACTAAATTCCAAAGGGTAACGAAGGACACTACAGCCGAATTGAAAACGAAGGTAAACAGATTGATCGAAACTGTGAACGCCAAGAAATCCGGACTCCACCTGCCAAAGATTATTGGGGAATACAAACCTGGTTATGCGTATGGAAATGTCAAGACACACAAGCCTGAAAACCCACTTCGGCCAATCATCAGCCAGATACCCACACCCACATACAGACTGGCTATGTCTCCTTCAATGCTTGAATAGCATTGACAAGCATAGCATCTTATGCTTGACTAGATATGGACTATGCTGGGGGCTGCGTACTCCAGGATTAGCCTGACATATGTGGTATACAAAGTTCTGAATGATTCCTTACACAAGTTTCATTCCAACATAAAAGCCGTTTTTGTGTTGGCCAGCCTGGCATATGCCGCTGATGTTATCCCCTTGATATGGGCTTTTTAGTTTAGTTCATTTATTATGCACCCCATACCCATCTTGTGGGCAGTAGTGGAAAGGGTTACAGAGGCACATAATGGGGTCAGGGACTGAACCCCACAATTCATTTAGTTAAGCAAGTTACAATCATGATGAGCTAGTTACAAAATGCAGTATAAGTCGTCTCATCATAAATGGGTTCGAGATTGACCACAAGTATGGGATTCAAGGGACAGGTCTGGCGTGATATCAACCCCCCAGGTCTTTCTCTCAGACTCTTGAAGTATTTCATCTCCAAAATGATATCTTGTATCTGGTCTCCTGCTCCCTACACCTATCTTCACTATATTGCATTTGCTTGGGTTAAACTCTAACAACCATTTGTTCACCAATCGGGCAGCTTGTCCAGGTCTTCTTGATGCCTCAAACTGTCCTCCTCTGTCTTAATCCTACTCATAATTTTAGCGTCGTCAGCAAACATTGAGAGAAATGAGTCTATACCCTCCGGGAGATCATTTACGTATATCAGAAACAGGATAGGTCCGAGTGCAGAGCCCTGTGGAACTCCACTGGTGACTTCACGCCAATCTGAGGTCTCACCCCTCACTGTAACTCTCTGCTTCCTATTGCTTAGGTACTCCCTTATCCTCTGGAGCGCCCTACCAGTTACTCCTGCATGCTTTTCCAGCTTATGCATCAGTCTTTTATGGGGTAGTGTGTCAAAGGCTTTCCGTGTGTGTGTGTGTGTGTGTGTGTGTGTGTGTGTGTGTGTGTGTGTGTGTGTGTGTGTGTGTGTGTGTGTGTGTGAAAAAAATTATAATCAGTTGATTGACTGACAGTTGAGAGGCGGGCCGAAAGAGCCAGAGCTCAACCCCCACATGCACAACTAGGTGAATACACACACACACACACACACACACACACACACACACACACACACACACACACACACACACACACACACACACAGTGATGTGGTGGAGGCTGACTCCATACACAGTTTCAAGTGTAGATATGACAGAGCCCGATAGGCTCATGAATCTGTACACCTGTTGATTGACGGTTGAGAGGCGGGACCAAAGAGCCAGAGCTCAACCCCCGCAAACACAACTAGGTGAGTACAACTAGGTGAGTACACACACACACACACACACACATGTAAAACCTCAAATATTAGACCTATATTTACAGCCGAAGGTTCGTAAACATACAGTTTTCTTTTGCAAACAGAGTGAGAAGGTAGAGGCCACAACCACTAGTAGTTTCAATGCGTTATACAAGAAAGTGTACTGGGATGATACACACACACGTGAAGACATGATACACACACACGTGAAGACATGATACACACACGTGAAGACATGATTCACACACACGTGAAGACATGATTCACACACACGTGAAGACATGATACACACACGTGAAGACATGATACACACACGTGAAGACATGATTCACACACACGTGAAGACATGATACACACACACGTGAAGACATGATACACACACACGTGAAGACATGATACACACACACGTGAAGACATGATATACACACACGTGAAGACATGATTCACACACACGTGAAGACATGATACACACACGTGAAGACATGATACACACACACGTGAAGACATGATACACACACGTGAAGACATGATTCACACACACGTGAAGACATGATACACACACACGTGAAGACATGATACACACACACGTGAAGACATGATACACACACGTGAAGACATGATACACACACACGTGAAGACATGATACACACACGTGAAGACATGATACACACACACGTGAAGACATGATACACACACATGTGAAGACATGATACACACACGTGAAGACATGATTCACACACACGTGAAGACATGATACACACGTGAAGACATGATACACACACACGTGAAGACATGATACACACGTGAAGACATGATTCACACACACGTGAAGAATGATACACACACACTTGAAGACATAATACACACACGTGAAGACATGATACACACACACATGTGAAGACATGATACACACTCACGTGAAGACATAATACACACATGTGAAGACATGATACACACACATGTGACGACATAATAGACACACGTGAAGACATGATACACACACACGTGAAGACATGATACATACACACGTGAAGACATGATACACACACACGTGAAGACATGGTACATACACACGTGAAGACATGATACACACACACGTGAAGACATGATACACACACACACGTGAAGACATGATTCACACACACGTGAAGACATGATACACACACACGTGAAGACATGATACACACACACGTGAAGACATAATACACACACGTGAAGACATGATACACACACACGTGAAGACATAATACACACACGTGAAGACATGATACACACACACGTGAAGACATAATACACACACGTGAAGACATGATACACACATGTGAAGACATGATACACACATGTGACGACATGATACACACACACGTGAAGACATGATTCACACACGTGAAGACATGATACACACATGTGAAGACATGATACACACACATGTGAAGACATGATTCACACACACGTGAAGACATGATACACACATGTGAAGACATGATACACACACATGTGAAGACATGATACACACATGTGAAGACATGATACACACATGTGACGACATGATACACACACACGTGAAGACATGATTCACACACACGTGAAGACATGATACACACACACACGTGAAGACATAATACACACACGTGAAGACATGATACACACATGTGAAGACATGATACACACATGTGAAGACATGATACACACATGTGACGACATGATACACACACACGTGAAGACATGATACACACATGTGAAGACATAATACACACACGTGAAGACATGATACACACACACGTGAAGACATGATACACACACACGTGAAGACATAATACACACACACGTGAAGACATAATACACACACGTGAAGACATGATACACACACACATGAAGACATGATACACACACACGTGAAGACATGATACACACACACGTGAAGACATAATACACACACACATGAAGACATAATACACACACGTGAAGACATGATACACACACATGTGAAGACATAATACACACACACGTGTGTGTGTGTATGAGAGAGAATGGAGGGATGAAGACAACCACACCAGCAAGTGTTGAGGAACACCCCGTCCTCCTCCTGGAACTCTTCAACACACCTTCCACCTGCCTTCCCACACCTTCTACCTGCCTTCCCACACCTTCCACCTGCCTTCCCACACCTTCTACCTGCCTTCCCACACCTTCTACCTGCCTACCCACACCTTCCACCTGCCTTCCCACACCTTCCACCTGCCTTCCCACACCTTCCACCTGCCTTCCCACACCTTCCACCTGCCTTCCCACACCTTCCACCTGCCTTCCCACACCTTCCACCTGCCTTCCCACACCTCCAGCTTGTCCCACGCCGTCGTCCAACACCTTCCCACATGCCGGAACAGTTGCCCCCGCTCGCTCTCTAAGCGGCCACTACGCCTCCTCCGGAAACGAATCCTTCTCCTTCTCTTGGATGTCGTGAAAGAAATACTGCGAGTCCATTACCCGCCGGCGGTAACTGCCAGTGTCGCCGAGGTGAGGCGCTGGCGGAAGACTCCAAGACAATGGATGTCAGGGAGTTGACCTGAAGTATTTATTTGGTCATTTCGACTACAGGAGGAGGAGGAAGAAGAGGAGGAGGAGAGGGCTGCCGCAAAGAATGCAGTAAGAGGACATATTGAGGCAATGTGTTGTCAGGGCGAGCAGGGTGGAGGGTCTCAGATGGCTTTCGCACTGAGTGCTTCATCTTGGGTTGGTCGAAGGTGTGTGGGAAGCAGGAGGAAGGTGTGGGAAAGGCGGAAAAGGACGCCTGGAACGGGAGGTAAAGCCATCCCTTGAGCTGTTGCGGATATGTATCACTTTAACGCAATTTGCACGGGCATCATCGCGGTATTTACTATCATGAGTGTATCAATCTGGGCCGAGTGAGATCGTGCGCCAGTATGCCTTTGTCTGCGAAACTTGTCTTTATTCATATATATATATATATATATATATATATATATATATATATATATATATATATATATATATATATATATATATATATATATATACATGACAAAATATGCCTTGTTTAGATATTCTATTTACTTGTCAGCGAACGTTTTAAAAATTCTGAATTTTCAAGTACCGTAATAAATGTTTAAATACGCATCAAACAAGTTCCACAAACACAACGCAACTCTACGTATAATCCTCGACTGCCTTACAATCTGCAGCGGAATATTTGCATCAGATTATGTCCTTACAAAAATCTGCATAAGCTTTATTGTGTTATAAATTTATTTTGAAAACACACACACACATTATATATATATATATATATATATATATTAGTATATTTTGGTAGCAGTCTTTCCTGTAGACATATATTATTAAATATGACCGAAAAAGTAAGATTAATAATTCTAACACGAATTTTCTTAACCTTTCGTACATTTCTTTTCACTGTTGGAGGTAATTCAAAAATCAATTCTCCAAAATTCATTTTTATTTCTAGTCTGACGCGACACGAGCGCGTTTCGTAAAACTTATTACATTTTCAAAGACTTTAGTTTACAAATTCACAACTGAACAGAACTTACACATCTTCAATTTTGTTTATATCTACATTTGAGTGAGGTGGATGGGGTGAGGTGGCATTAATAAGGTATTAATTTCATCAACACAAGACAGAACAAGAGGTGGCATTAATAGGGTATTAATTTCATCAACACAAGACAGAACACGAAACAATGGGTATTGAAATGGAAGTGATTGTAGAAAGCCTATTGGTCCATATTTCTTGATGCTTCTATATTGGAGCGGAGTCTTGAGGTGGGTAGAATATAGTTGTGCATTAATTGGCTGTTGATTGCTGGTGTTGACTTCTTAATGTGTAGTGCCTCGCAAACGTCAAGCCGCCTGCTGTCGCTGTATCTATCGATGATTTCAGTATCAGCTCTTGATACTGGTAATAGCTCAAAAGGGCCACCACCTACGGGCTATTCATGCCCGTGCCACCTCTTGGGTGGCTTAATCTTTATCAATCGAGGGAGAAGGAGAGTTGTGTATCCAACCTATTCTCAAACTTTAAATGGGCGAGATGCCGAGCTTGCTTGAACGCTGAAGCTTCGGCGACTAATCTGAGTATCTAGTGGGCCATTTTTGGTAAGCAGAACTGGCTTTTGTCTAACTGGCTAATATATGACGATGTTCTCCACTATGGGACTATCCCATTTGGACTGTTTGCAGTCATTTGGAAAAGTCGGTCGAGGATGAGAGTTGATGGATAATCTACTCTGTTGGATAATTAACCGCCTCATCTGCTTCCTCAACAGTGTCGACGGACTTGTATGTCCGTCTGTATGTATGTAATATATATATATATATATATATATATATATATATATATATATATATATATATATATATATATATATATATATATATATATATATAGGGGCACTTTAGCGGAGGCTGCACCATTAGTTGGGCCTCTTGAGGTGGATATTCACCCCTTACCCTTTACCATGGGCTGGGTTACTTTCATAGTACCCAGTACCTGGGTACCCAGACTGGGTACTTTCATAGTACCCCGCCCATGGTACTATTCTATGTACTTAGAAAGTACATATAGCACTTTCTAACAGTCATACTAGAAGTATGATGGTTGTGATGTTATAGTCGAATTATCATTAACAACTCAACCACCGCCAGGCAGTGGTGTTGTAAACTTGGTGCTCTAACTTGGTGCTCTATCTCGGTGCTCTAATTCGGTGCTCTAACTTGGTGCTCTAACTCGCTGCTCTAACTTGGTGCTCTAACTTGGTGCTCTAACTTGGTGTTCTAACTTGGTGCTCTAACTTGCTGCTCTAACTTGGTGCTCTAACTCGGTGCTCTAACTTGGTGCTCTAACTCGGTGCTCTAACTTGGTGCTCTAACTCGGTGCTCTAACTTGCTGCTCTAACTTGGTGCTCTAACTCGGTGCTCTAACTTGGTGCTCTAACTTGGTGCTCTAACTTGGTGCTCTAACTCGGTGCTCTAACTTGGTGCTCTAACTTGCTCTAACTTGGTGCTCTAACTTGGTGCTCTAACTTGGTGCTCTATCTCGGTGCTCTAATTCGGTGCTCTAACTCGGTGCTCTAACTTGGTGCTCTAACTCGGTGCTCTAACTTGCTGCTCTAACTCGGTGCTCTAACTCGGTGCTCTAATTCGGTGCTCTAACTTGGTGCTCTAACTTGCTGCTCTAACTTGGTGCTCTAACTCGGTGCTCTAACTCGGTGCTCTAACTTGGTGTTCTAACTTGGTGCTCTAACTTGCTGCTCTAACTTGGTGCTCTAACTTGGTGCTCTAACTTGGTGCTCTATCTCGGTGCTCTAATTCGGTGCTCTAACTCGGTGCTCTAACTTGGTGCTCTAACTTGGTGCTCTAACTTGGTGCTCTAACTCGGTGCTCTAACTCGGTGCTCTAACTTGGTGCTCTAACTTGGTGCTCTAACTCGGTGCTCTATCTCGATGCTCTAATTCGGTGCTCTAACTCGGTGCTCTAACTTGGTGCTCTAACTTGGTGCTCTATCTCGGTGCTCTAATTCGGTGCTCTAACTTGGTGCTCTAACTTGGTGTTCTAACTTGGTGCTCTAACTTGGTGCTCTAACTTGGTGCTCTAATTCGGTGCTCTAACTTGGTGCTCTAACTTGGTGTTCTAACTTGGTGCTCTAACTTGGTGCTCTAACTTGGTGCTCTAACTTGGTGCTCTAATTCGGTGCTCTAACTTGGTGCTCTAACTTGGTGTTCTAACTTGGTGTTCTAACTTGGTTTACCATGGTGAGTACGAGGGGGGGGGTGTACAGGGCAGCTCGGTTGGCAAACGCCATTCCAACAGACATAGTCACGATTATCTAGAGGTTATTTTTGTTATCTTGAGGT
>NC_091209.1:23133861-23158861 GCF_040958095.1 Procambarus clarkii
TAGGTAATATGACATAAATTAGGATTAATTAGGGATAAATTAGGATAATATGTGATAAAATATGCCTATATTAAAAATATAGTATAAACTCAATGTTAGGGTGTGGGGTATAAACCCCCCTAGTTATGGGTTAGGTTAAGGTAAATTGGGTTATGTTAATGGTAAAGATATAGTGAATCATATTCCTTTCTGAATAACACGATGGAAATGGAATTCAGATTAAGGTACATAAGGTGAACCCTGGAAACACAAACCGTAACTGTCTCTATTTTCCGCTTGTTACAACAACTTGTTACAGCTTTATTACAATTACATTGTAATAAAGTTGTTACATCTTGGCTTAACGTGTTTATGACGTATTAGAACGTTGTTACAACTTTCAATATTGGTTGTTATAACTGGTTAGGTGTTAAAACTTGTTCGAACGTTGTACCAACGTCTTAGTTTCGGTGTGTGTTTGGCAAGAGGTTAAGTTTGGTTAAGTTGAACTGATGTAGAGAAAATGCTCAATAATAACACATTTTCATTAATCCCCTCAGGTAATAGAGATTAAGGTGAGATGGGTTTGTTGAATTGATGTAAAACCATTGTCCAAAAAACAAACATGGCTAAGAATAAGACACAATATTGACCCAAGATCTTGGTATCAGAGGTAAGGTCTACAGCGGTTGGGTTGATGCCAAAAAATTTAACACTTCCCCAAAAATGCAGTATGGTTGATGATGGGTTAAAGCAGGTTAGGTTCAGCATGGCCGTGTGCAGGTTCAAAAAACAATAATTTCGCCAGGAATATTGAATAAAAATCTACACAGGTTAGATACAGGGTTATCTTGAGGTTATCTTGAGGTTATCTTGAGGTTATCTTGAGGTTATCTTGAGATGATTTCGGGGCTTTTTAGTGTCCCCGCGGCCCGGTCCTAGACTAGGCCTCCACCCCCAGGAAGCAGCCCGTGACAGCTGACTAACACCCAGGTACCTATTTTACTGTTGGCTGAGTTGATGTGTAAAAACAAACTTTCCTAACAATATTGTATAATATTGAACATAGATCAGATTAGTTATGGCTGTTAGGTCTATATCCAAAAATACAACACTTTTCTAAGAATATAAACACAATATTCAACAAAGAGCCAAGCACGCTTGGTACATGTCTGTTAGTAATATATCCGAAAATCAACCCTTTTTTAACAATGAAGATGCAATATTTAGCAAAGATCCTTGCAGGTTAGGCACAAGTCTGTTGGGATTTTAACCATAATTAACACCTTCATAAGAATATTTCGTAATAAGTGTTATATTACGTTATAATACGTTTCGTATTATAACGTTATTAAGTTATGGTAATATGAGGAAAAATGCCTTGTAACTTCACATTTTTAAAATATATTTGTAAAATCAGGTCTATTCCAGGGGGTGGGTTGTATGTTGTATATGGTGTGACGTTAATAGCACTTTACAGTGAAATTCAGCTTTGGTTATAATATGATTAGTTACATTTTAGTTAAATTCAGTTTTGGTTTGTTCTAATTAGGGTAAAGTTAGTGGAATTGACTTAAACTGTGATAAATTTGTTTAAATTTAGCTTTGGCTGTGTTAGGTTAGGTAAGGTCTGGTTAAGTTAGGTTAGGACTGATTTGGTAGGACTGATGTTAGAAAAACACATCTGGATATAGAAAATGGCTAGATGAACACAGCACTAACACTATGAATTGGTCTTGAGAATGGGATTGGATAAAAGAGGACTGGATGTTGGAAATGGCTAGACGAACATAACACAAAGTGTGAAATGGTCTTGAGATTGGGATATATCATGCGATGACTGGATATTGGAAACACTCAATAAATTTAGATGAGATGGGTTAAAGTTTATTAAATTTGGCTTTGGTTGTGCTATGAAACAGTAAATTTGGATAAATTTGGTGGAAAGTGTCTAAAATGAGGTAAAAAGATGGGACAGCTTAAATTTTACCAACTTTAATAAAATCTAGATTAGATTTTGTTAGGTCAAGTTAGGTAAGGATGTGTAGGGTAGGATATATAATATCTTAGTGGTAATGAACTAGCTTGTTCAGAAAATATTGTAAATTAGCAGATTTGAGTTATAGCTTGCTCTTGTAATGGACAGAGAGATTACGTAGGGTTGTATGTGAGGATATGGGTGCTGATATTTACTTAGTTTACCATTTCTTCGGATAAATTTGGACAAAATTTGCACATGACAAGTGGAATTTTTCTGGATTTAGTTAAATTTAGATTATAATAGGATGCATTTAGGTAGGATATTGAAATATGCATCAATTTTAGTTGGATGGTTAAATTTAGATGGGTAAGTCAAAGTTAGTTAAATTCAGGTAGATTTTTAGGTTCTGTTAGGTTGGATTAGAACGAGATGGACCACCCTAAGTTGGGATAGGATATTATAGGTTTGGGTTGGACATTGTTGGTTTATATAGGATTGGACAGGATAAATTTTGGTATGACATAACAAATTGTTAAATTTAGATAGATTTACTGACTTAACATAACCTAACCTGTCCTAACCTAACCCAACCTGTCCTAACCTAACCCTGCCTGTCCTAACCTAACATAACTAAGGTTAAATCCAATAAGAATGTTACGTTAACAGTTTGCCTTAATAAATATGGGTGACATGATTGGAGAGGATGTAACAATATGGTATTAATAAGTTATGTGTGAGAGGACGGGGTTCCCAGCTAGCTTCCTAGATTGTGTTGAGTGTATGGCTGCACTCTAGACAGTAGTTCTCACACTATATGTCCTTGTTTGGAGTCTGTAGAAAGCCCAAGCTTAGGGCTGTTCGTAGAAACTACAAGGACTACTGTAACTGCTCTGTGGGAGAGTAGTTACAGTTGTTGTTGTTGTTTTAGATTTAGCTACTTAGAACGAAATGTCCATGTAGCACGGGATATGATGATGAGCCCGTAAAGGAGTTACAGCATTTATCTTATTGATATAAAATGTGTAGTCAGAGGGAGTGAGGTGCATGGATTTACTTGAGGGGGTGGGGGAGAAGCCAACGGTTTGGGGGAACTGGGGGACATATCGTCACCCTAGGATGGGTGACGTAATCCCCTAGGCCCCTTTCCCCCCCCCCCTCTCCCCGCTTACGTCACAGGCACACGTGATCAAGACATCGGCCTATGGTTGGTAGCGGCATCTCTCCCAGACCTGCTGGCTCCCCTCCGATTGGTGGAAGTCAAACAGAGGGGACTAGCGTCTTGGCGTCCCCCTGAGCCCGCCAAAAGTCATTTTAGGACCGGCGTGGATTGGGCAAGGTGTCCCAGGCGATTGTGCCCGGTCAGACACCACCGTTATCGCCATGTTAATCATCAATTTCCTTATCCGTACGGTGTCCAGCTATCGTGGATTGTGTCTGGATCCAAATTGCACGAATGTGGGAAAGATATTAAAGTTAGAAGCGGGCAGTTGTCTAGGGGTGGAGGTGTCGAGTCTGGGCGGCCGCTTAACCTACGCTACCGAGGGCGTTGCCACCAGTATTGTCTTCCATCCGTTAAAATTTTTAAAAAATTTGACCCGAGGGGCGAGTTTATTGGGCAGCGCCACTCATCTTGCGAGTGGACATACCGCCATAGTGACAGTATTGGGCAGCGCCACTCATCTTGCGAGTGGACACACCGCCATTGTGACAGTATTGGGCAGCGCCACTCATCATGTGAGTGGACATACCGCCATAGTGACAGTATTGGGCAGCGCCACTCATCCTGTGAGTGGACACACCGCCATAGTGACAGTATTGGGCAGCGCCACTCATCCTGTGAGTGGACACACCGCCATAGTGACAGTATTGGGCAGCGCCACTCACCTTTTGAGTGGACATACCGCCATAGTGACAGTATTGGGCAGCGCCACTCACCTTTTGAGTGGACATACCGCCATAGTGACAGTATTGGGCAGCGCCACTCATCTTGTGAGTGGACACACCGCCATAGTGACAGTATTGGGCAGCGCCACTCACCTTTTGAGTGGACATACCGCCATAGTGACAGTATTGGGCAGCGCCACTCATCTTGTGAGTGGACACACCGCCATAGTGACAGTATTGGGCAGCGCCACTCATCATGTGAGTGGACACACCGCCATAGTGACAGTATTGGGCAGCGCCACTCATCCTGTGAGTGGACACACCGCCTTAGTGACAGTATTGGGCAGCGCCACTCACCTTTTGAGTGGACATACCGCCATAGTGACAGTATTGGGCAGCGCCACTCATCCTGTGAGTGGACACACCGCCATAGTGACAGTATTGGGCAGCGCCACTCACCTTTTGAGTGGACATACCGCCATAGTGACAGTATTGGGCAGCGCCACTCATCTTGTGAGTGGACACACCGCCATAGTGACAGTATTGGGCAGCGCCACTCACCTTTTGAGTGGACATACCGCCATAGTGACAGTATTGGGCAGCGCCACTCATCCTGTGAGTGAACACACCGCCATAGTGACAGTATTGGGCAGCGTCACTCACCTTTTGAGTGGACATACCGCCATAGTGACAGTATTGGGCAGCGCCACTCATCCTGTGAGTGGACACACCGCCATAGTGACAGTATTGGGCAGCGCCACTCATCCTGTGAGTGGACATACCGCCATAGTGACAGTATTGGGCAGCGCCACTCATCCTGTGAGTGGACACACCGCCATAGTGACAGTATTGGGCAGCGCCACTCACCTTTTGAGTGGACACACCGCCATAGTGACAGTATTGGGCAGCGCCACTCATCCTGTGAGTGAACACACCGCCATAGTGACAGTATTGGGCAGCGCCACTCATCCTGTGAGTGGACACACCGCCATAGTGACAGTATTGGGCAGCGCCACTCATCCTGTGAGTGAACACACCGCCATAGTGACAGTATTGGGCAGCGCCACTCATCCTGTGAGTGGACACACCGCCATAGTGACAGTATTGGGCAGCGCCACTCACCTTTTGAGTGGACACATCGCCATAGTGACAGTATTGGGCAGCGCCACTCATCCTGTGAGTGGACACATCGCCATAGTGACAGTATTGGGCAGCGCCACTCATCTTGCGAGTGAACACACCGCCATAGTGACAGTATTGGGCAGCGCCACTCATCCTGTGAGTGGACATACCGCCATAGTGACAGTATTGGGCAGCGCCACTCATCCTGTGAGTGGACACACCGCCATAGTGACAGTATTGGGCAGCGCCACTCATCCTGTGAGTGGACATACCGCCATAGTGACAGTATTGGGCAGCGCCACTCATCCTGTGAGTGGACACTCCGCCATTGTGACAGTATTGGGCAGCGCCACTCATCCTGTGAGTGGACACACCGCCATAGTGACAGTATTGGGCAGCGCCACTCATCCTGTGAGTGGACACACCGCCATAGTGACAGTATTGGGCAGCGCCACTCATCTTGTGAGTGGACACACCGCCATAGCAGCATGTACAACACTCTCCAAAAGGATGAAAACCCGCTGGGTTGTTCATTCTGTCACTTGTACCCAGACACAGCTGGGACTGGCTTAACTGTCTCAAGTGAACAGCTCTTCAAACAACAAGATTAACATCTCTCAACCCTTAAAAGCTTACGTTATCTTGTGGATGCAAAATGGGGAAATCTTTTAAGAACAGTATCAATATTTTACAAATAGTGTTTTCCTTATTCAAACAATGTGGGGTTTATTATTCTACACATATTTCTAATGTCTCTCAGGTGTTCACTTTCACGTAGATAGTGGTCAAGGCGGTGTCCATCACTCTCACCACAGATTCTGCAGCTTCGCTGATCAACAGTTTCCATTCCGTATGTCCATGGATATTTGTATCCAAGACGGATTCTCGCTATTACTGATTCTCTCCCGCGTCCACCTTCTCTTCGTCCATAATGATTGGGATTGCCAG
The DNA here is from genome assembly GCF_040958095.1 of Procambarus clarkii. Classification (NCBI taxonomy): domain Eukaryota; kingdom Metazoa; phylum Arthropoda; class Malacostraca; order Decapoda; family Cambaridae; genus Procambarus; species Procambarus clarkii. The sequence goes on from NC_091209.1 coordinate 23,139,776, forward strand.
CTGCAATCATGTTGTACCATCGTACAGATTCACTGGTTTGTGCTTCTATCCTCCTTTCCTCAGTTACCTTGTCACGGTGATGTTGCCTGATAATACCTCTAATTTGTATTAGAGTCTTGGGTATGAAGTATTCAGTATGGTCTCCTTCAGCGCCTTCAGCAGCCAGCACATCTGCTCGTTCATTCCCACATATTCCAACATGGGAGGGGATCCACAGAAACTTAACGACTCTTCCCTGATTGGTAAGTACTCTCACAGCTCTCTTAATTTCAGTGACTATTGCAAGATTTTCTGCCCGATTTTTACTTAAGCTTTGAAGTGCTGCTTTTGAATCAGTGCAAATCACTGCACCATTAGTGTTCCGTTGAAGATATCTTAACGCCATAACAATGGCAGTTAGCTCTGCTTGCGTTGAAGAGGCATAGTTCTCAATACGCGCTTTTTCTTAATTTCTGCGTTGGAAAGCATTATCCTTAGTTACAGTGAGATACACTCACTGTAATGATACCAGCCTAATGATACCTGTAATGATACTCACCAGCGATGATACGCTGGTGAGTTACACCAGCCCTTCTATTGACAGGATTAGATGACCTGTCAGTGTAGATTTGATCTAGTTCATCACCGGCTTCTTTATATATTTCTTCGAGATACTTGTGCCTCATTTCTTGTGGTATCATGTTGGATTTTTTCATTGTCATTTCATTGATGATAATCTTGCATGAGTCATCCTCCCAGGGAGGTAACCTCTCTACAGGCAGGAGCTCACGGGCTTGCTCAAGCAGGTGAAGCTCTTCGAGGTAGCAGACTGATCTGTGATGCCATTTTTTGCTTCTCCTGTTTCCCCCTGAAAGTAGCACAGAACTCAGTTTTTTCTTAGCAATATCATTGTAATGAGGATCTCTGGCTATCCTAATTGCAAGCTTAGCATTCAGCTCCTTAATTCTGCTTTTAACACCGGGGAGGGACAACTACTCTCGTAGATTGGACGTTTTGGCAGTTCTTGGAACTCCAAGGATGATTGTCATGGCTTCATTCTGAATGCTTTCAAGCCTTTTTATATCGCTTTGGGAGTAGGTGCATAAAACTGGTGCTGCATAGTCTATGACGGAGCGCACATAGGCTGTGTACATCATTTTTAGCACGGCAATAGAGGCACCATGCCCTTTCCAGGTCATGGCTTTCTGTGCCCTGAGTCGACTTTTGGATGTTCCTATGAGTTGGTTGAGCTCCTCTTTCTTTCCCTTGTTAGAGCCGACAGTGACGCCAAGGTACCGAGAGTGGTCAACCCCTTCAAGTGTTACACCATTAATTTGTAGTTCTTCATTTTCTCTCCTCTTGTGATGAGTGTATGCTTGTGTCTTGCTTGTGGAGAGAGTGAAACCGAGCACAATACATTTCCTTCTGAGGAGTTCAATATTTAATTTTTCCCAAGGTAGGAGCTTGTATTAAAACATCATCTGCATATCCCACTTGTTGTGTTCCTTCCGGAAAATCAATATTTGCAATGGCATTCATAAGTACATTGAATAGTGTGGGGCTTAAGACTCCTCCTTAGGGGGCCCTGAGTTCCATATTCATTGTTCTTGAGACTGCTTCATTGAAGCAGACCTTGGCTTTCCTTCCTGTGAGGTAGTTTTCAATCCATTTCATGAGTCTCCCCTTGACACCGATGCATGCAAGCTCGTCTAGGATCGCAATCCCCTGTGCTTTGTCGAAAGCTCCTTTGATGTCGACAAATACAGAGTACTTAGCTGTGTCATTACCCAGGTAATTAACTATACAATTTGCTGTGCTCCGTCCTTTAACAAATCCATTGACCTCCTCCCCTAGGCTGCCTATTTTGTGCAACAGGCGGTTTAGAATGATCCTTTCAAGCATCTTGCAAGTGCATGACATAAGACTGATAGGTCTGTAATTGCCAGACCCATTGGGTTTCGGTATGGGAACAACTATTGCGTGTTTCCATTGTGTGGGCAACACTCAACTTAGGAATGATTTGTTAAACAGGTGGAGTAGTGAATTCCCAGACACTTCACACAGTGCATTGAGTATGTCGTAGGTGACGCCATCTTCTACAAGTGCTGTACTTTTACCCTTTTTCATAGCGCCCCTTACTTCCTGGGCTGTGATTGGTTCCCCATATTCGTCATCACTAGACAGTGCTCTTGTTATCTTAATTCTTCTGTCATCATGTCGCAGGAGCTGTTCCCTGCTGATTTCTGCAGGGAGGGAGGAGGAGGATGCTGCATCACTCCACTTGTGAATTAGTTCTTCAGCCTTACCCTGGGGGTCTTTGTGAGCCGCAGGCCGGGTTCTGCCCCCCTTAGCTATCTGAATTTTTGCCCACACTTGTCTTGCAGATGTTTCTCTTCCAATGGAGCTAGTGAATTCAAGCCATTGTCTTTCCCGCTCTTTAATCTTCTCTTCCCTGGCTACTTGACACACAGTTTTGAACAGTTCTTGGTTGCTTTCGGTGGGATGTCTCCGGGACTCTCTACTCATGCTCCTAACATTTGCATTGAGCATCTTTATGTAATCGTTCTCATACTATTTTATTTTCTTCTCCTGAGGGTTACTGCGCCCAGGCGTACGGCGCTCCCATCCGATGTTCCCTATCGTAAGGTCTTTTTATTATTATTATTATTATTATTTTCTACCACAGACGTGGCCACACATTTACAATGCTAACCAGCATATATACATTTTCTTCTGTCCTCCATGGACAGGGTTAGAGAAGTGTTAAACATATAGTTCAAGGGTTTATTGAACACTCAACCACAGAAGGTGATTCGGTGCTTTTAAAATGCTAAGCTAACCTACATACGTAAATACATAGATACACAGATTTACGTATGCCCTACATAAAGTGTTAGATGTGTCTTTTACATAGTGTCATTAATGTGCATTCACAAAGGTGAAATGTAATTCTGATCAGCTTCCATATATACTTTATACCCATACATATACATACACATAGCCAGGAGGGTATCGAATGCCGAGCGCTGTCCACTCAGCCGTCAGGCCCCTTTCAGTATCCATTTGAACAATCTTCTCTCGTACATACAGCAATGAAGCGCGTCAATGACTGGGCAAGTACAACTCAAACCGAACTTGCAGGCATATACCTTGCCACTGAACTTTTAAAAGACAAAGGCAGTGGACTTATATACTGTGACTCGCAGAGTGCACTCCTGGCATTGAACGCACATAGTAGTGACACCCAGAAAATAGTCAGTGATATTCGAATGAATGTTTTAGCTGCCAAAGAAAACAGATTTGAGATTAAATTCCTATGGATACCATCACATGTTGGCATCTCAAGGCATGACACTGTTGATATGCTTGCAAAGACAGCCTGCAGAAAACCAGTGGTAGAAATTGATATGGGTGTTTCATTAGCAGTGACAAAGAGAATACTTAAACAAATATCTAATGCAAATCTCACCGACCTAACAAATTCTCAAAGACCTGAAAGTTGTAGCATTAAATATTATGATAGATATCGTGAGGAGACATTCACATATGGGACTAATAGAACAAGAACCCGGCAATGTGATGTTATAGTGGCCAGAATACGCCTGGGATATAGACGTATCTGGCAGCTTTCTCAAAACCCAAATGTCGAGTACACAATGTGTCAACTTTGTGAAAGAGAAAACATGCACTCTCTTGAACATTATATTGTAGAATGTCCCATACTGACTGACTTTCGCCCTCCTGGGCTAAGGTATGCTGAACTCTGTAATTACTATATGAGTACTGTAACACTTGATGATATATTGGACTTGTATCCAAGATTGACTATGTAATATATCAATCATACAATGTATATATATGATGTAACTATATAACCTGAGCTTGTAAAAGCACCTTCATCACCTTCAGTGATTAAGTGCTTAATTGCACACTAGTTTCTTTATCAGCCACCTCACCCTGTCAGAGTAAATGAGACAAATGTATGTGAATGCATGTGTGTGTGTGTATATATGTACTCACCTAGTTGTACTCACCTAGTTGTGTTTGCGGGGTTGAGCTCTGGCTCCTTGGTCCCGCCTCTCAACCGTCAATCAACAGGTGTACAGATTCCTGAGCCTATCGGGCTCTATCATATCTACACTTGAAACTGTGTATGGAGTCAGCCTCCACCACATCACTTCCTAATGCATTCCATTTGTCAACCACTCTGACACTAAAAAAGTTCTTTCTAATATCTCTGTGGCTCATTTGGGCACTCAGTTTCCACCTGTGTCCCCTTGTGCGTGTTCCCCTTGTGTTAAATAGACTGTCTTTATCTACCCTATCAATTCCCTTCAGAATCTTGAATGTGGTGATCATGTCCCCCCTAACTCTTCTGTCTTCCAGCGAAGTGAGGTTTAATTCCCGTAGTCTCTCCTCGTAGCTCATACCTCTCAGCTCGGGTACTAGTCTGGTGGCAAACCTTTGAACCTTTTCCAGTTTAGTCTTATCCTTGACTAGATATAGACTCCATGCTGGGGCTGCATACTCCAGGATTGGCCTGACATATGTGGTATACAAAGTTCTGAATGATTCTTTACACAAGTTTCTGAATGCCGTTCGTATGTTGGCCAGCCTGGCATATGCCGCTGATGTTATCCGCTTGATATGCGCTGCAGGAGACAGGTCTGGCGTGATATCAACCCCCAAGTCTTTTTCCTTCTCTGACTCCTGAAGAATTTCCTCTCCCAGATGATATGTATATGTGTGTGTGTGTGTGTATGTATATGTATGGGAATAAAGTATATATGGAAGCTGATCAGAATTACATTTCACCTATGTGAATGTACATTAATGACACTATGTAAAAGACACATCTAACACTTTATGTAGGGCATACGTAAATCTGTGTATCTATGTATTTACGTATGTAGGTTAGTTTAGCATTTTAAAAGCAGCGAATCACCTTCTGTGGTTGAGTGTTCAATAAACCCTTGAACTATATGTTTAACACTTCTCTAACCCTGTCCATGGAGGACAGAAGAAAATGTATATATGCTGGTTAGCATTGTAAATGTGTGGCCATGTCTGTGGTAGAAAATAATAATAATAATAAAAAAAAAAAGACACCTTACGATAGGGAACATCGGATGGGAGCGCCGTACGAGAGAGGTAGACATAGCCAGAGAGGGAGGGAGAGGTAGACATAACCAGGGAGGGAGAGAGAGGTAGACATAGCCAGAGATGGAAGGAGAGGTAGACATAGCCAGGGAGGGAGAGAGAGGTAGACATAGCCAGGGAGGGAGAGAGAGGTAGACATAGCCAGGGAGGGAGAGAGAGGTAGACATAGCCAGGGAGGGAGAGAGAGGTAGACATAGCCAGAGAGGGAGGGAGAGGTAGACATAGCCAGGGAGGGAGGGAGAGGTAGACATAGCCAGGGAGGGAGGGAGAGATAGACATAGCCAGTGAGGGAGGGAGAGGTAGACATAGCCAGGGAGGGAGGGAGAGGTAGACATACCCAGGGAGGGAGAGAGAGGTAGACATAACCAGGGAGGGAGGGAGAGGTAGACATAGCCAGGGAGGGAGAGAGAGGTAGACATAACCAGGGAGGGAGGGAGAGGTAGACATAGCCAGGGAGGGAGAGAGAGGAAGACATTGCCAGGGAGGGAGGGAGAGGTAGACATAGCCAGGGAGGGAGGGAGAGGTAGACATAGCAAGGGTGGGAGGGAGAGGTAGACATAGGCATGGAGGAGGGACAGGTAGACATAGCCAGGGAGGGAGAGAGAGGTAGACATAGCCAGGGAGGGAGGGAGAGGTAGACATAGCCAGGGAGGGAGGGAGAGGTAGACATAGCCAGGGAGGGAGGGAGAGGTAGACATAGCCAGGGAGGGAGGGAGAGGTAGACATAGCCATGGAGGGAGGGAGAGGTAGACATAGCCAGGGAGGGAGGGAGAGGTAGACATAGCCAGGGAGGGAGGGAGAGGTAGACATAACCAGGGAGGGAGAGGTAGACATAGCCAGGGAGGGAGGGAGAGGTAGACATAGCCAGGGAGGGAGGGAGAGGTAGACATAGCCAGGGAGAGAGAGGTAGACATAGCCAGGGAGGGAGGGAGAGGTAGACATAGCCAGGGAGGGAGGGAGAGGTAGACATAGCCAGGGAGGGAGGGAGAGGTAGACATAGCCAGGGAGGGAGGGAGAGGTAGACATAGCCATGGAGGGAGGGAGAGGTAGACATAGCCAGGGAGGGAGGGAGAGGTAGACATAGCCAGGGAGGGAGGGAGAGGTAGACATAGCCAGGGAGGGAGAGGTAGACATAGCCAGGGAGGGAGGGAGAGGTAGACATAGCCAGGGAGGGAGGGAGAGGTAGACATAGCCAGGGAGGGAGTGGTAGACATAGCCAGGGAGGGAGGGAGAGGTAGACATAGCCAGGGAGGGAGAGAGAGGTAGACATAGCCAGGGAGGGAGGGAGAGGTAGACATAGCCAGGGAGGGAGAGAGAGGTAGACATAGCCAGGGAGGGAGGGAGAGGTAGACATAGCCAGGGAGGGAGAGAGAGGTAGACATAACCAGGGAGGGAGGGAGAGGTAGACATAGCCAGGGAGGGAGAGAGAGGTAGACATTGCCAGGGAGGGAGGGAGAGGTAGACATAGCCAGGGAGGGAGGGAGAGGTAGACATAGCAAGGGAGGGAGGGAGAGGTAGACATAGCCATGGAGGAGGGACAGGTAGACATAGCCAGGGAGGGAGAGAGAGGTAGACATAGCCAGGGAGGGAGGGAGAGGTAGACATAGCCAGGGAGGGAGGGAGAGGTAGACATAGCCAGGGAGGGAGGGAGAGGTAGACATAGCCAGGGAGGGAGGGAGAGGTAGACATAGCCATGGAGGGAGGGAGAGGTAGACATAGCCAGGGAGGGAGGGAGAGGTAGACATAGCCAGGGAGGGAGGGAGAGGTAGACATAGCCAGGGAGGGAGAGGTAGACATAGCCAGGGAGGGAGGGAGAGGTAGACATAGCCAGGGAGGGAGGGAGAGGTAGACATAGCCAGGGAGGGAGTGGTAGACATAGCCAGGGAGGGAGGGAGAGGTAGACATAGCCAGGGAGGGAGGGAGAGGTAGACATAGCCAGGGAGGGAAGGAGAGGTAGACATAGCCAGGATGCCTACTCGGAGCGCTGCTATCTGCTCCTCGAAGATGTCTTCCTTCCTGCCTCGCTCCATCTTTTCTACTCAACGTCCAGAAGTTAACTTTAATCCCAGTGTTCTTCTCCGTAGCTAGTGGTGCTCAGGTGATGTGAACACTGGTGGTGTGAACACTGGTGGTGGTGGTGCTCTGGTGGTGTGAACACTGGTGGTGGTGGTGCTCAGGTGATGTGAACACTGGTGGTGGTGGTGCTCTGGTGGTGTGAACACTGGTGGTGGTGCTCTGGTGGTGTGAACACTGGTGGTGGTGGTGCTCTGGTGATGTGAACACTGGTGGTGGTGGTGCTCTGGTGGTGTGAACACTGATGGTAGTGCTCTGGTGGTGTGAACACTGGTGGTGGTGGTGCTCTGGTGGTGTGAACACTGTTGGTGGTGCTCTGGTGGTGTGAACACTGGTGGTGGTGGTGCTCTGGTGGTGTGAACACTGATGGTAGTGCTCTGGTGGTGTGAACACTGGTGGTGGTGGTGCTCTGGTGGTGTGAACACTGGTGGTGTGAACACTGGTGGTGGTGGTGCTCTGGTGGTGTGAACACTGGTGGTGGTGGTGCTCAGGTGATGTGAACACTGGTGGTGTGAACACTGGTGGTGGTGGTGCTCAGGTGGTGTGAACACTGGTGGTGGTGGTGCTCTGGTGGTGTGAACACTGGTGGTGTGAACACTGGTGGTGGTGGTGCTCTGGTGGTGTGAACACTGGTGGTGGTGGTGCTCTGGTGGTGTGAACACTGGTGGTGTGAACACTGGTGGTGGTGGTGCTCAGGTGATGTGAACATTGGTGGTGTGAACACTGGTGGTGGTGGTGCTCAGGTGGTGTGAACACTGGTGGTGGTGGTGCTCTGGTGGTGTGAACACTGGTGGTGTGAACACTGGTGGTGGTGGTGCTCAGGTGATGTGAACACTGGTGGTGTGAACACTGGTGGTGGTGGTGCTCTGGTGGTGTGAACACTGGTGGTGGTGCTCAGGTGGTGTGAACACTGGTGGTGGTGGTGCTCAGGTGATGTGAACACTGGTGGTGGTGCTCAGGTGATGTGAACACTGGTGGTGGTGCTCAGGTGATGTGAACACTGGTGGTGGTGGTGCTCTGGTGGTGTGAACACTGGTGGTGGTGGTGCTCTGGTGGTGTGAACACTGGTGGTGGTGGTGCTCTGGTGGTGTGAACACTGGTGGTGGTGCTCTGGTGGTGTGAACACTGGTGGTGGTGGTGCTCAGGTGGTGTGAACACTGGTGGTGGTGCTCTGGTGGTGTGAACACTGGTGGTGGTGCTCTGGTGGTGTGAACACTGGTGGTGGTGGTGCTCAGGTGGTGTGAACACTGGTGGTGGTGCTCTGGTGGTGTGAACACTGGTGTTGGTGGTGCTCAGGTGATGTGAACACTGGTGGTGGTGCTCTGGTGGTGTGAACACTGGTGGTGGTGGTGCTCAGGTGATGTGAACACTGGTGGTGGTGGTGCTCTGGTGATGTGAACAATGGTGGTGGTGCTCTGGTGGTGTGAACACTGGTGGTGGTGGTGCTCAGGTGATGTGAACACTGGTGGTGGTGGTGCTCTGGTGATGTGAACAATGGTGGTGGTGCTCTGGTGGTGTGAACACTGGTGGTGGTGGTGCTCTGGTGGTGTGAACACTGGTGGTGGTGCTCTGGTGGTGTGAACACTGGTGGTGGTGGTGCTCTGGTGGTGTGAACACTGGTGGTGGTGCTCTGGTGGTGTGAACACTGGTGGTGGTGCTCTGGTGGTGTGAACACTGGTGGTGGTGGTGCTCTGGTGGTGTGAACACTGGTGGTGGTGCTCTGGTGATGTGAACACTGGTGGTGGTGCTCTGGTGGTGTGAACACTGGTGGTGGTGGTGCTCAGGTGGTGTGAACACTGGTGGTGGTGCTCTGGTGGTGTGAACACTGGTGGTGGTGCTCTGGTGATGTGAACACTGGTGGCGGTGCTCTGGTGGTGTGAACACTGGTGGTGGTGGTGCTCTGGTGGTGTGAACACTGGTGGTGGTGCTCAGGTGATGTGAACACTGGTGGTGGTGGTGCTCAGGTGATGTGAACACTGGTGGTGGTGCTCTGGTGGTGTGAACACTGGTGGTGGTGGTGCTCTGGTGGTGTAAACACTGGTGGTGGTGGTGGTGTGAACACTGGTGGTGGTGGTGCTCTGGTGATGTGAACACTGGTGGTGGTGCTCTGGTGGTGTGAACACTGGTGGTGGTGGTGCTCTGGTGGTGTGAACACTGGTGGTGGTGCTCTGGTGATGTGAACACTGGTGGTGGTGCTCTGGTGGTGTGAACACTGGTGGTGGTGCTCTGGTGGTGTGAACACTGGTGGTGGTGCTCTGGTGGTGTGAACACTGGTGGTGGTGGTGCTCTGGTGGTGTGAACACTGGTGGTGGTGGTGCTCTGGTGGTGTGAACACTGGTGGTGGTGCTCTGGTGGTGTGAACACTGGTGGTGGTGGTGCTCTGGTGGTGTGAACACTGGTGGTGGTGGTGCTCTGGTGATGTGAACACTGGTGGTGGTGGTGCTCTGGTGATGTGAACACTGGTGGTGGTGGTGCTCTGGTGGTGTGAACACTGGTGGTGGTGGTGCTCTGGTGGTGTGAACACTGGTGGTGGTGGTGCTCTGGTGGTGTGAACACTGGTGGTGTGAACACTGGTGGTGGTGGTGCTCTGGTGGTGTGAACACTGGTGGTGGTGGTGCTCTGGTGGTGTGAACACTGGTGGTAGTGCTCTGGTGGTGTGAACACTGGTGGTGGTGCTCTGGTGATGTGAACACTGATGGTAGTGCTCTGGTGATGTGAACACTGCTTGTGAACACTCGATAAGGAACAGAAGGCAATATTCACCCCATTCGAACACCCCCCCTCTCCCTCCCCCTCACCCCATACGAACACCCCCCCCCCCTCTCCCTCCCCCTCACCCCATACGTACACCCCCCCCCCTCTCCCTCCCCCTCACCCCATACGAACACCCCCCCCCCCCTCTCCCTCCCCCTCACCCCATACGTACACCCCCCCCCCCCCCTCCGTAGCATCCCACTCTGGACGGATCTTTTCCACCTTAAAAAGCAACATTATTTTTGCAGCGGAGAATTTTCTTTGAGGTGTGTGTGTCCGGGCGGCGCCTTCTTTGTGTGGCTGACGGACCTTTTCAGGCGGGAAGTGATTTCTTCTGTCAGCTTTCACAAGCTTTATTTAAGTTTGATGCTCGGTGAACCCTGGTACGGCAGGCTTGTACGGTACAGGAGGGTTGTACGGTACGGCAGGCTTGTATGGTACGGCAGGCTTGTACGGTATAGGAGGGTTGTACGGTACGGCAGGCTTGTATGGTACGGCAGGCTTGTACGGTACGGCAGGCTTGTATGGTACGGCAGGGTTGTACGGTACGGCAGGCTTGTACGGTACAGGAGGGTTGTATGGTATGGTAGGGTTGTACGGTACGGTAGGTTTGTACGGTACGCTAGGGTTGTACGGTACGGCAGGCTTGTACGGTACAGGAGGGTTGTACGGTATGGTAGGGTTGTACGGTACGGTAGGTTTGTACGGTACGCTAGGGTTGTACGGTACGGCAGGGTTGTACGGTACGGCAGGGTTGTACGGTACGGCAGGGTTGTACGGTACGGCAGGGTTGTACGGTACGGCCGGGTTGAACGGTGCGGCAGGGTTGTATGGTACGGCAGGGTTGTACGGTACGGTAGGCTTGTACAGTACGCCAGGGTTGTACGGTACGGCAGGGTTGTACGGTATGGCAGGCTTGTACGGTATGGCAGGGTTGTACGGTACGCCAGGGTTATACGGTACGGTAGGGTTGTACGGTACGGCAGGGTTGTACGGTACGTCAGGCTTGTACGGTACGGCAGGCTTGTTCGGTACGACAGGGTTGTACGGTACGGCAGGCTTGTACGGTACGCCAGAGTTGTACGGTACGCTAGGGTTGTACGGTACGGCAGGGTTGTACGGTACGGCAGAGTTGTACGGTACGGCAGGGTTGTATGGTACGGCAGGGTTGTACGGTACGGCAGGCTTGTACGGTACGCTAGGGTTGTACGGTACGGCAGGCTTGTATGGTACGGCAGGGTTGTACGGTACGGCAGGCTTATTCGGTACGGCATGGTTGTACGGTACGGCAGGGTTGTACGGTACGGCAGAGTTGTACGGTACGGCAGGGTTGTACGGTACGGCAGGGTTGTACGGTACGGCAAGGTTGTACGGTACGGCAGAGTTGAACGGAGTAGTGAATAAGGAGACAGATTGAGGTAAAAAAATTTCAGAAACGGTTGGGCACTTCCATGCCGACTTGACCCTGTCGGGCCAGATCGTCCATCCCTCTTGTTTTAGGTGGTTAGGTTAGGGCACAGTCAGCGCGCTCCTGGCTGGCTGGCGGTGGTGGGGTGGTGGTCCCCCCCGGGGTCCCGGGGGGACCACCACCCATGGTGTACCTGAGGAACTGGTGCCCTATCCTAACCTGTTTTTTGTTACTTTTTGTCGCCTTGCTTTAAGATGAGTCTATTGCCTCAAGAAGGGGGTCTCTACTTATGAGAGGTACCGAGGATGAATGTTCAATAGTTGGAAACCAAAAAATGCACTGGTGAAAGGCGTATAAACGTTTTTGGAGTATTTTAATGGCATGAGCAAAAATGCACGATTTGTCCCGGGGGTGTTACGAGAGTACTACGGTATCAATTTGGGGGCCCTTACTTTTGAATGGATCAGAGGGTGAATGTTCAATAGATTCAAACCAAGAAACGCAGTTGAAAGCGAATATAGAAGTTTTTGGAGTACTTTAATGAGGCTATGACTGAATAGTATAGGGAGTCCTTGGGCACAGCTCCATTTTCTGTAATGGTCAGAGGTGGATAACCCCAGTGGGGGTCAAGCATACAAGGGGGGGTCAAGATTCCTTACAAAGACCAAGTTTGGATATATAGGTGTAGTAAGCCTTATCTTGAATTTGCATGATACTGTGGGGTACATTGACATGAAGGGCGAGTCATAGAACAGGATCTGCATGTGAGATGGGTCATATTGGGGTTTTAAAGAAGTTAAGATAGCTTTAAAGAGTCCTGTGTGCTTGATAGTGGGGAAATGTTCAGTCAATAATTCTCGTGTTTTGAATCTGAATGAGGGGTCCTAGTTTGCGTTCTAGTCGTAAAATGAGTTCCTTAGTATATTTGCTATGGAAAATGAGCTTTCAGTACTCTATATAATTTGAAATGAGGTCAAGAAAGACATGTTTATGTGCGAGAAGAGTCAGGTTGGAAACTGTTTATTTCAGTCATCCCCCCTTGGCTTTGCTCTGTTTTCTGTAGCTAAAGTAAAGATTCCATTTTCTGTGGTATTCAGTTGAATACTGGTGAAAAAGGCATGCTTGCATTTGTATGGTTCTAACCTGTTTATAGATATATTTTTCGGGCCTCAAATTAGATTTTAATATGAAAAATAGCATCAAATGTATGTCTATCTTTTGTAATAAACGTTACAAGCATTAACAATACCTGTGATATTTCATAGCATACGAAAAGAAGTTTAAATAGTGGGGCCTCAGCCATATTGTGTTGGGGTTGACACTCCAAACATTAATTTGACACTTGTAAATATACTATAAAGGAAAGTAGTTGAGTGGTGTAAGCAATTTAATACATACTGGGAATCTGTTCGTATTCTGTATTAAATTTCATTTTTTAGCATCATAATAGTTTTCAGCTATTGTGGTGGGGGCCCAATAACTTCATATAGCGCGTCGACTTATGTCAGTGCCGTGGTATATCAAGCGCAAAGGTTTTCAGAAAATGTTACACCTCCACCTTTCAAAAAAGTGAAAAGATGAATTCATTTTGGCATTACTGTCATTACTTTGGAAGTTTTTTAATTATAGCACATGCTTCAACAAACTCGCTGGAAAAAACAAACTCATTTTTTTTTTTTTTTTTTTTAACTTACACAAATAAACCCAGGGCTTTCACATTCGTGCAAAATACTTAGTCCCCCCTAAACTTAAAACAGTTGCACAATCTTACTTAAACACATTGCTAAACTCTTATACACAAACAAAAACTCAATTTTTAACTTACACAAATAAACCCAGGGCTTTCACATTCGCGCAAAATACTTAGTCCCCCCTAAACTTAAAATAGTTGCACAATCTTACTTAAACACATTGCTAAACTCTTATACACACAAACAAAAACTCAATTTTTAACTTACACAAATAAACCCAGGGCTTTCACATTCGCGCAAAATACTTAGTCCCCCCTAAACTTGAACACTCACAATCTTACGGTGCTTTAATTTCCAAAGCCTTCCAAACCTGCACTGGGTCCTGCCCAGCTGACTTTTTTTTTTTTTTTTTTTTTGAGATATATACAAGAGTTGTTACATTCTTGTACAAGACTTGGACTGCGGCTGGATGGATTACAATTGAGCCAAAAACAGTTGGTCAGGGCGAGATACGGCCTCATTTTTAGAGACATTTACTATAGCAAAAGCTTGAACGTCGAGAACTGAATGCGGGCCTGCACGAGAGTTGTTCTTGGCACTCAAATGTTTAGAGATTAAAATACATAGAATCTGCAAGAGCCCACCCAAGTCGCTCACGCGGGCAATAGACATGTTTTTCGCCCAAGTGTATTTATTTAAAATAAAAATACGTCAGATAGAAAGATTTTCGCATTGCTATTATATTTACCTTATAAAGCCTCTTTATAAAAATGATATGCCACTGCGTATTATGATTGTTTTATATTAAATATTGCATAAATACTTACACGATTTCATAAACAAAAAATTATTTTAATGAGCCATGTTAGGAAGGCATCATCATTACAATAAATGCAAACTTTTAAACTAACTAAAAATTATATATCTCATAGAGGAAGATTTATTCTTCAGGATATATATTATTGTTTAAGAGTTTCATTCTGTATCAAAAGGTTGTCAATGTTTTCAAAACTCTGGCCTACAAATTTTTTTTTAAGGTTTTCCGAGGGAGATCTTGCTTCCTCTTTCTCCCACAGTGTGTGTCCTCATTTGGACCGGATGCAGAGTAACCTTCAGTGCAAGTCCTGACTCAGTTCCCCAACGTCCAAACTATTGGACATTGCAAAATTTCACTAAATAATGCGGTATTTTAGTTGCCCCCTCTAATTATAGAGATTTTAATCTCTAAACATTTGAGTGTCAAGAACAACTCTCGTGCAGGCCCGCGTTCAGTCCCCGACGTTCAAGCTTTTTTCTATAGTAAATGTCTCTAAAATGAGGCCGTATCTCGCCCTGACCAACTGTTTTGGGCTCAATTGTAACCCATCCAGCAGCAGTCTGCTGGATAGAAGGGCAGTGGGCCTGATAAAAAAAAAAAAAAAAAAAAAAATAAACATAAATTGTTAGACTAGCTCTTTACATATGCTAGTTGTTTAATTTATTAGATGATGATGCAAGAGGAGCCAGTACACATCTATGGATCAACCAATAAAAGCAGCAGACTTCTAGATGTTACTACTGCTCGGCTTAGCCCCCCCCCCCCCCCCCCCCCCGTAGCAAGATGGGAATAGGGGGGGGGGCTGCATTAATAAAATGAATTAAAACTAACATTCAATTATTTATTCTCAAACTTATGCAAAAAAAACTTTACAATCACATTTGCAAAACTTGCACAACTTAATTTTGGCAATTTCGTTTACCCATTATTTGTTTGTTTTTCTTGCTTGAGCCAAAAATGAATTGTTGGGTTCATTACCAGAGTCCATTTCCCACCGTGGTAACCCTTCCCACTACCCGCCCCACATGATGGGATTCATAATAAATGAACTAAACTAGCATTCAATTATATTCTCAACAAACTTATGCAACCCCCATATAATTACATTAGCAAGCTAACACAAATTCATTGAGCAAGTTTAACTATTCGCATACTTTGCGTCATTATATAATGGAATACGAAAAGGAAATTCGCAGAATTCAGAGATAACACCATCAATGGAGTCCAAGAAATACGCTTGTACTTCATTCATAATGATGCGCTGCCAGGAATCTTAGCAAAGTAACCAAAATATTTGCTTACTGTATGTATGTGCAGGATGCACATGACTCTCCGGTTAGGTGGTTGTGGAGTGAGACCAGCAACTGCAGACTTCCCATAGTCGTAAAAATGCCTTGCATAGAGACCGTTGCAAGCCTCTTGTTGAATCACTTAGGGTGCATATATGTGTGTGTACTCACCTAATTGTACTCACCTAATTGTGCTTGCGGGGGTTGAGCTCTGGCTCTTTGGTCCCGCCTCTCAACCGTCAATCAACTGGTGTACAGATTCCTGAGCCTATTGGGCTCTATCATATCTACATTTGAAACTGTGTATGGAGTCAGCCTCCACCACATCACTTCCTAATGCATTCCATTTACTAACTACTCTGACACTGAAAAAGTTCTTTCTAACGTCTCTGTGGCTCATTTGGGTACTCAGCTTCCACCTGTGTCCCCTTGTTCGCGTCCCACCAGTGTTGAATAGTTCATCCTTGTTTACCCGGTCGATTCCCCTGAGGATTTTGTAGGTTGTGATCATGTCCCCCCTTACTCTTCTGTCTTCCAGTGTCGTAAGGTGCATTTCCCGCAGCCTTTCCTCATAACTCGTGCCTCTTAGTTCTGGGACTAGTCTAGTAGCATACCTTTGGACTTTTTCCAGCTTCGTCTTGTGCTTGACAAGGTACGGGCTCCATGCTGGGGCCGCATACTCCAGGATTGGTCTTACATATGTGGTGTACAAGATTCTGAATGATTCCTTACACAGGTTCCTGAACGCCGTTCTGATGTTAGCCAGCCTCGCATATGCCGCAGACGTTATTCTCTTTATGTGGGCTTCAGGAGACAGGTTTGGTGTGATATCAACTCCTAGATCTTTCTCTCTGTCTGTTTCATTAATGTGTGTGTGGGTGTGTGTGTGTGTGTGTGTGTGTGTGTGTGTGTGTGTGTGTGTGTGTGTGTGTGTGTGTGTGTGTGTGTGTGTGTGTATGTAACGAGCTTTCAAGAGATTGTCACTTACATAGCTAAACAATATGTATGGTTCAGTTTCCAAATCAATTATGCGGCTCTCGAACCCTTTTCCCCCGCTACATGCGGGAGATCCCTTTTATTTTCAGCTAAAATATGCATTATATTCAGGGGGGTTCGCCGTGTCATAGCACAACCAAAAGCCCAATATACTCCCCTAAACTTTCCCTATACGTCAACTTTTCCGTTGTACGTCAGGCTGCGAGCAGCCGCGTCCAACAGCCTGGTTGATCAGTCCGGCAACCAGGAGGCCGGGCCGCGGGGACGCTAAGCCCCGGAAGCACCTCAAGGTAACCTCAAGGCATCCCATCTAAATTTAAAAAAAATGCATTTCCAATACCCAATATATATATATATATATATATATATATATATATATATATATATATATATATATATATATATATATATATATATATATACTGTCCCTCCCCCTCCCCCACCCACTCAACCCCCCCCCCCCCAGGAATAGGCCTGATTTGTTCAAGCCAAAGCCCAATTCACCCGAGTTTTCTCTGTCTCATCTAAAAATAACGTTCATTTCCAATGCCCATTATCCAGCCACCACATATTCCCCATTCCCAAGACCATTTCATAGTGTTAGTGCTGTGGCCATCTACCTAATTTCATCCCAATTAATGACAATTCCCCATTAAATATTGGCAAAAATATGCCAAATCATATCACAGCCAAAGCCCATTTCACCCAAGTTTTACCTATCCCATATAAATTTAATGTGCATTTTCAATATCTAATATCCAGGTGCCCTATGTCACGCCCTATTCCCAAGACCATTTCATAGCGCAGTGTCCATCCAGCTGTTTCCAAATATCCAGATGTGTTTATATATCTTCAATCCTACGAAACCAGACCTAACCTAACACACAGCTAAGGCCAAATTTATCCCAATTTAATCCAATTTCCACCTAATTTGATCCAATTTATTCAATTTTAATCCAATTCCCGCCAAATTTACCCGAGTTTACCATTTCATAGCACAACCAAAGCCCCAATTTGACCAAGTTTCACCTATCCCAATTAAATTTAATGTGAATCTTCAATATCAGGTCGCCCCCTCCAATGTCACAGCCTATTCCCAAAGACCATTTCATAGTAATAGTGCAGTGTTCATCCAGCCATTTCCATGTTCCAGATGTGTTTATATATCATCAAACCTACCAAAAGCAGACCTAACCCAATACGGCTAAGGCCAAAATTTACCAAATTTTCCCCAATTTAAGATAATTTCCACCTAATTTGCCACAATTTTATCCAATTTCCACCAAATTTTACCATAGTTCACCTTATCATAGCACAGCCAAAGCCCCAGTTTGTCCAAGTTTCACCCATTCCATATAACTTTTATGTGTATTTCCAGTATTTAATATCCAGTGGTCGATGTCATACTTCATTCCCAGAGACCATTTCATAGTGATAGTGTAGGGTCCGACGAGCCATATCCAATATACAGATGCGTTTATATACATCAATCCTACCTAAAAACCAGACCCAACCCTAACATGGCTAAGACCAAATTTAACCAAATGTATCACAATTTAAGACAATTTCTACCTAATTTGCCCCAATTTATCCAAATTTAAGACATTTTCTACCAAATTTACCCGATTTTACGTATTATAGCAAGGTCAATGCCCAATTTCCCCCCCAAGTTTCGCCTATTCCATACACTGCAAATTTAAGGCGCATTTTCAATATGCAGTCCAATAATCTCGACTGTTTTCTTTTTTTATTTGTTAGTTATGGATCTTTGTTAAATATTGTATTTTATATTCTTAGAAAAGTATTTGTTTGGATATTAACCCAACCACCCGGTACCCTAACCTGTGTGGATCTTTACCGAATATTCCTGTCAATGTTGTTTATGGACTCAACAACCCTGCAGCTAACCTGCCTTGACCTGACGTTAATTGTTGCACCTTCTTCTTTTTTTTGGGGGGGAAAGTGATGTTTTTGCATCAACCCAACCGCCCTTGCCCATACCTCTGATACCAAAAATCTTGGTTCCATATATGGTATCATATTCTTGGGACACAGCCAATCCATCCCAACCTAACCTCTATTAACTATGGGTTTAATGACCATTTTTCTCTACATCAGTTCAAACACAACCCAACCTCATATAAATGGATCTGAACTCCACTTGTACACATGTTCTTAGGAAACATGATAAGATTCGCCATATCTCTATCATTAAATAATAAAATTTTTCCTTAACCTGGCCTATAATCCCCCCCCCCCCCCTCGAAATTCTGGCAAATTATGGATATTAAAGAATTAAAGTAGGAATATATTTTCACATTAGCTTAATATAACCCAAATCTAACACAAATTTGTCCCAATTGGCGGGGGGGGGGGGGGGGGGGGGGGAATTATAGGCCAGGTTAAGGAAAAATTTTATTATTTAATGATAGAGATATGGCGAATCTTATCATGTTTCCTAAGAACATGTGTACAAATGGAGTTCAGATCCATTTATATGAGGTTGGGTTGTGTTTGAACTGATGTAGAGAAAAATGGTCATTAAACCCATAGTTAATAGAGGTTAGGTTGGGATGGATTGGCTGTGTCCCAAGAATATGATACCATATATGGAACCAAGATTTTTGGTATCAGAGGTATGGGCAAGGGCGGTTGGGTTGATGCAAAAACATCACTTTCCCCCCCCCCCCCCAAAAAAGAAGAAGGTGCAACAATTAACGTCAGGTCAAGGCAGGTTAGCTTCAGGGTTGTTGAGTCCATAAACAACATTGACAGGAATATTCGGTAAAGATCCACACAGGTTAGGGTACCGGGTGGTTGGGTTAATATCCAAACAAATACTTTTCTAAGAATATAAAATACAATATTTAACAAAGATCCATAACTAACAAATAAAAAAAGAAAACAGTCGAGATTATT